>NW_011494950.1:1583815-1585778 GCF_000754665.1 Bison bison bison | reverse complement strand
AAGGAGCACACACCATTAACACAAAAAGTAAAATTGTACAAACTTAAGCAGTTTATGATAGACTAGGATCATATTCCAAGATACCAAGGTTGGCTGAAGAAATTCATCATTCTGTGGGAGCTAGTTTGTACTGCTGCCTGAAGACTGGTGAAGAGCAATTCACTGCCTTGGAGCAATGCTCCTGCCCACTCCAAATCCTGGTTTCTGCACCATGCCTCCACAAGGTGGGCCTCTCATGCCACCACCCAGCCCACCTCGAGGGCCTCCAGGCCCCCGCAGGCGGTTATCCCGGCGGTCCCCTTCACGGGCAGCTCGAGTCTTCTTTTCTTCCACATTCAGATGGACCTCTCCTCTGAACATGATGGGCCTGTTGCTAAGCACCTTCTGAACAGGCTCAGAATCATCAAACACAACAAACCCAAAATTGGATAATTTCCCACCACTGTTAATGCGCAGTTCTACCACATTCCCATAATTTTGAAAAAAGTCTTTAAGCTCTGATTTATCCACCTCATGAGGCAGGTTGCCAATGGAGAGCTGGTGACTGTCAGGGTGTCTCACAATTCTTTGGGGTTCCATATCACCTTGCTCACCAGCCTCACGGACTGGTCTGGGTCCCCTCTGGGGAGGAACATTTATTCGCTGTTCATCATGAGGTATTTTTAAAGTAAACTGTCTGTAGCAAGTTTCTGAGAAATAAAGGTGAACTTTTAAAAATTATTGTCTTCAGAAACGAATATTTCATTTGATGGTATCTAGCTGAGCGACTTCCTTTTCACTTTTCACTTTCATGCATTGGAGAAGGAAATGGCAACCCACTCCAGTGTTCTTGCCTGGAGAATCCCAGGGACAGGGGAGCCTGGTGGGCTTCCGTCTATGGGGTCGCACAGAGTCGGACACGACTGAAGTGACAGCAGCAGCAGCAGCAGTAGCATTCTGAAGGGGTGTGATGAGATTTGCATTGATTCTAGGTGTTCAGAGTTAGTTTTACTAGTTTCTGAGAAATAAATGAATAAGACGAAACCAGTTTACAACATGGTAAGATTTATCAGTGGGCTTGCAGAATCCTTCAGTTATGTGTAAGTATTTTCTTGGTCTTACTGCCAAAGCTGGAGTGGTGATTTAGCTGGGTAACCTCATATGAGGAGTGTTTGGTTGGCATTTTTTCTTCACCCACCAAATCATATAAAGGATTTTATGCTCCAGGAATGTAGGCATTTTTGTCTCTTTTATTTGCTGTTGTATTCTAGGCACCTAGAACAACACCTTGTAAATGGTACACACTCAATAACTAGTTTATGAAAGTATGAAGCATGCTACTCTGCAAAAGCCTTTGTGAAATTCAGGCCCATGGGCCAAAAGGAATCAGGTATCAACTTCTTTGACTTTCCAAACTTTAAACATTTTTTTTTCTTAGCTGTAGATACATTTACCCATCTATTCCACATTCTTTGACATAAACAGGACACAAAGACCAACTTCTAGATCGAACTCAATACAAAAAAACCCAAAAAATCCCAAAACTCAATAGAAATGTTCATTCCCTGATAGTATGGAATAGAGGGTCTCAGTGTCCAAGTATAAATATGTCTGCTTTTAATATTCAAAGTTTTGCACATTGTCACATAATGGTTGTTGTATTTTTAATATCCAGTGATTGCTTTTTGCCATATTTTCTCAATTAAAAATTAAATCACAGTTAAAAATAAATTTGCATTTAATAATTAAGACTACACCAATAGCACTTGAAAAAGAGTAGTATATATGAAAAACATTTGATTTGTAATAATGCTTGACATGTATATAGATCCATGGTGTTGACTAAAATATATAGTCACAACCTTAAAGTAGAGAGTTATTTTATTTGGTGGGAATGTTTAGGACTCAGAACCCAGGAGACGGCATTTCAGTAGCTCTGGGAAAATGGCTAAAAGGAGGTAAAAGGGTGAATCAGGATATATAT
>NW_011494950.1:1575007-1583694 GCF_000754665.1 Bison bison bison | reverse complement strand
CTATATATATATATATATATATATATATATATATTTGCAACGAAGGGAACAGGCAGTCTGAACATCAAAGATTATAGTGAGGTAAGAAAAATCAGATATTAAGTTAAGGAATTTCAGTGTATGGGAAGTTGCAAGCCTCTGGGCTCACTGAGTTTATTCCTTTCATATGTACCTCAGGTATATGGGGCCAAGTCCTGTTTCCTCGTTCACTTTAAGGGTGGTAGATATGGCAGATGGCTGATTCTTGCGTCAGGCGAGTGTATTCTCCTCGGTTCTGACTCGTCACAACAAAGATTTGGAGTGACGGACATTAAAGCCCTCAGTGCATCCCAGCTCTCGAGTCTTGGACAGACTACGTTATGGCTCTCAGGTCTCAAACAGACGTGTTACAGCGCTTAGACAGATCAGTGTTACAGCTTCGTGTCACAGCTCTATTTTATTTAGAAAATAGCAGGAAAATCCATCCTTGAGGTGTGAGGGCATGCCGACCTAAAGATGTGGGGAGAAGAGACTGGGGGAGTGTGCCAGCGCATGGGAGAGAGAGCAGGAGGGAGGGAGAGAGAGCGGGAGGGAGGGAGAGAGAGAGAGCCCTTTGGTTCCTCTTTTTATATGCTTTTTCCTCCCCTGGGCCTGCCCTAAGTAAATTGGGCTAGCCAGGAGTGCTGTTCGTTCTACCTGAGGTCCTCACTCCGGTCCTCCTTTGTTCTATTTTTGCAGGCTTTTCCCTTCCTTGTCTTTTAGCCACGGCCATTTTGGACTCCTGTTTGCTATTCTAACCCTAACTTGCATTCCCCCAGCTCCTCAGCAATCGCTGTGGGGGTGGCGGTATCTGTTTTGGAAGCCCTCATTCACATTTGGAGGCCAGAAATCAACGATGGCTGTGACATTTCTTGTATATCAATATGGCAGGGGATAGTTTCATTTCACAGTGGACTACCCTCTTCCCCTCTCCCATCCCCTCCAAATCTACGGTGGAGCGGATATAGATAGATCATATTACATTTACAAATTACAGCTAATTTTGGTTAGTTTACATAAATTATTTTTAAGGAATTAAGTCTTAGCAATACTAGTAGTCTCTGGTGGCTCAGATGGTAAAGCGTCTGTCTACAATGCGGGAGACCTGGGTTCGATCCCAGGAAGATTCCCTGGAGAAAGAAATGGCAACCCGCTCCAGTACTCTTGCCTAGAAAATCCCATGGATGGAGGAGCCTGGTGTAGGCTACTGTTCATGGGGTAGCAAAGAGTCGGACACGACTGAGCGACTTCACTTTCACTTTCTAATACTAGTAGTAATAGATGAACACGCTACAGCTATTCACTATCCTAAGAGTGAAATTTTGGAGGAGTAAACTCCTTGAGATAGGAGGAGAAGGGAAGGAAAACAAAAGACAGCCTTTCTCTTTCTGGTTTTCCCCATCATAATTAAGGACACAGGACATGCATCTCAGAGAGCACCGCCCCCACCCCGCCCGGGTCCTCTATTATTGTCTTGAGCCACCGACAGGTGCCATCATTTTACTCACTCAAGAGGCCTCCCTTTCAAGAATATACATTGCTTCTTGGCCTCTGCCTTCTCCCTGGAAGTCCTGGGCAAAGGGCCAGGAAAAGAATGTGATTGCTCAGGCAAAAATCAATGGTCTGGCATTTCTTCTCCTTGGGTGACTCCACTCTACTCAAGGAATAAACTGAATTGGCACTAAGCTTGGAAAGCAGCACATCCCCTTTGAATTTACTCCCTGATTTATAAGCCATAACCTCAGGGACAAATAGCTGGAGGGCCTGCCAGTTTATGTGAGCCAGCTGCTCAACTGATGTCACAGTGCTTCCCTGGCATCTGAGAACTTGTGTAAAAAAAGCCCAAACCACACAAAGTATTTAATATTAATGTTATTCCAAAGATGAAGCAGCAAAAGTATGAAGAGTTGATTTCCCCCAACTTTCTTCAAGTTTCAGAGCCTAGTGTGATGATGGCTTCTGTCAAGAAGGGAAGTCAGGGAATATCCAAGGCAGAACTTGCCACAAAGATAACTGACTTTTTATCTGTACCTGAACAGGGTAACGGTATGATCTCTTTAGGAATGGGGTCCAGCTGTCAACTACAAATTGGCACTTATCAGTGATTGAACAACAACAAGGGCACTTGCCATCTGCCTCTTTGGAGATTGAGCCCCGTGCTGCTGCAGCTGCCGACCTTCAACGTCCCCTGAGGGGAATTCAGGGTGGAGAGTGAGGCACTCTGTGCTCCAGGGAAACTGGTGGAACAAGTCTTTAGATAGACATTTTCAGGAACTGATTTCATGATCCCAGTCCTTGCATCTCTTTATATCTAGAAAAACACTAAATGCCTTCATGGTGACATCAGCTCCTTGTGCCTGCTGCTGCTGCTAAGTTGCTTCAGTCGTGTCCGACTCTGTGCAACCCTATAGACGGCAGCCCACCAGGCTTCCCCGTCCCTGGGATTCTCCAGGCAAGAACACTGGAGTGGGTTGCCATTTCCTTCTCCAATGCATGAAAGTGAAAAGTGAAAGGGAAGTCGCTCAATCGTGTCTGACTCTTAGCGACCCCATGGACTGCAGCCCACCAGGCTCCTCTGTCAATGGGATTTTCCAGGCAAGAGTACTGGAGTGGGGTGCCATTGCCTTCTCCGTGTGACTAGCAGAAAACCTTTTGTAAAGTAAGTACTTGATTGCATTGAACTCCCCTTTCACCAAAATCTTATATATTCACCTTCCCCCACTACCTCTTTGGAGCAGTCTCTCAGAGATATCTGACGTGCTCTCTCCTGGGCTGCAGTCCTCATTTTGCCCCCAATACAACTTAACTCGCAAACTCTCATGTTGTGCAACTTTTTAGTCCACAAGTCCAGAGATTAAATCCATGGATGACTAACAGATCAGATCAGATCAGTCGCTCAGTCGTGTCTGACTCTTTGCGACCCCATGAATCATAGCACGCCAGGCCTCCCTGTCCATCACCAACTCCCGGAGTTCACTGAGACTCACGTCCATCGAGTCAGTGATGCCATCCAGCCATTTCATCCTCTGTCGTCCCCTTCTCCTCCTGCCCCCAATCCCTCCCAGCATCAGAGTCTTGAGGATCCATAATATTCTCATTTGATTCATAGAAGAGGCTGTTACAGTCCATGAGGTCACAGAGTTGGGTTCAACTGAGTACCCACTCAGGATGCGGAGGCTGTTACTTGTTTGCCTGGCCTCCCTTCCCCCTTCTTCCTTACTAACAGAATCTCAGCTGAATGTTATCAGCAGTGCACCCAGCTGAAAAACCACATTTTCAATCCTTCCTTTACACAGGTAACTATGCCATTTTGAGGTGAATATGATACTGTGATACACAGGTAACTATGCCATTTTGGCCAGTGAGATGTAGGTGAATATGATACTGTGATTTATATAAAGAAATATGTTAATATGTTTGGTTCTTGCCTGGGAAATCCCGTGGACAGAGGAGCCTGGTGGCCTACAGTCCATGGGGTCGCAAAGAGTCGGACACGACTGAGCGACTTCACTTTCATTTTCACTTCACTTTTCATCACTATTTCTGGCACAGAGTTCCTAAAACCCCTGAAATTTCCTACGTGATAAGAGCGATAAAGGTGTCTTGATATTCAGAAGAAACTCCCTTCAATGACACCTGAGTTTATTCTAACGAGGTGACTTTTGGACCATACCTAAGTGGTTGCAGAAGAACCAACCCTGTGATTAGAGGGTTGGAACTTTCAGTCCCACCCTGATCTCAGGGGAGGGGAGAAAGGCTGGGCCATTGAATCCATCACAGATAACCAATTATTTAATCAATCATGACTAAATAATGAAGCTTCCACAACAACTCACAAGGTAGGAGTTTGGAAATCTATTGGTGCAGTGAGCACGTGAAGTGGTAAAATCAGAGTGAAACCATGCAACTCAGATTAGGACTTGAACCCATGGTTTGTTTTTTTTTTTTTTGCTGTGTTGGGTCTTGGTTGCTGCACATGGGCTTCTCTAGTTGCAGAGAGCGGGAGCTACTTTCTAATTGTAGAGAGTGAGAGCTGCTCTCTAGTTGCAGTGCGTGGGCTTCTCACTGCAGTGGCTTCTCTTGTTGCAGACCATGAGCACATGAGCTCAGTAGTTGTGGAACATAGGCTCAGTAGTTGTGGTGCACAGGGTTATTTGCCTCATGGCATGTGGGATCTTCCTGGATCAGGGATTGAACCCATGTCTCCTGCATTGCAAGGCAGATTCTTAATCACTAGACCACCAGGGAAGCCCAAATCCATGGCCTTTTCACTGAGGACATACACTTGGTCTTAGGACTTAATGAAGCTTAGGTTCTTGATATCTCATCTCACAGAGAATTCAGTGAGAGACAAAGTGGTAGGTAAGAAGTGGATTTATTTAGAGAGAAACACACTCCATAGAGTGTAGACCAGCTCAGAAAGTGAAAGGCCTAGAAATAAGGCATGGTTAGTTTTTATGGGCTGGGTAATTTCATAGGGAAGCCTGGCATGCTGCAGTCCATGGGGTCGCAAAAGAGTCTGAGTGACTGAACAACAACAAAATTTCACAGACTAATGATCAGGAGGATTATTCCAACTATTTTGGCGAAGGGGTGGAGATTTCCAGGAATTGGACCACCTCTCACTTTTTGATCTTTGATGGTCAGCCTCAGAACTATCATGGTGTTGATGGATGTGTCACTTAACTTATGCTAATGTATTACAATGAGTGTATGAGGCTCAAGGTCCACTAGAAATCAAGTCTTTCACCATCTTGGACCTAGTTGGTTCTAACCAGTTTTGGTCATGCTCGAAGACTCTTGAGAGTCCCTTGGACTGCAAGGAGGTCCAACCAGTCCATCCTAAAGGAGATAAGTCCTGGGTGTTCATTGGAAGGACTGATGCTAAAGCTGAAACTTTAGCCTAAATAATGAAGCTTTGGCCACCTCATACAAAGAGTTGACTCATTGGAAAAGACCTTGATGCTGGAAGGGATTGGGGGCAGGAGGAGAAGGGGATGACAGAAGATGAGATGGCTGGATGGCATCACTGACCCGATGGACAAGAATTTGAGTAAACTCCGGAAGTTGGTGATGGACAGGGAGGCCTGGCGTGCTGTGATTCATGGGGTCGCAAAGAGTCAGACACAACTGAGCGACTGAACTGAACTGATGGCTACCCAGTGGAGAAGGAAATAGCAACCCACTCCAGTATTTTTGCCTGGAAAATCCCATGGACAAAGAAGCCTGGCGGGCTACAGTCCATGGGGTCACAAAGAGTTGGACACGACTGAGCGACTAACACACACACACACATGGCTACCCAGTGGCTCGGAGGTAAAGAATCTGCCAGCAATGCAGGAGACACAGGAAACACAGAGTCAATCCCTGGGTCAGGAAGGTCCCCTGAGGGAGGGCATGGCCATCCACTCCAGTATTCTTGCCCAGAGAATCTTGTGGACAGAGGAGCATGGCGGGATATAGTCCACAAGGACACAAACAGTTGGACACAACTGAAGCAGCTGAACATGCACGCGTGCGTGGTTATGTCATTCTTTTAAAGGCTGTGCCCTGCCCGCTTCCTTCCTGTTCGAAGACCAACATAAATCCAACCTGGGTCAGTTTCAAGAGGGCACAGCAACTCCAAGACCCTTTCCCCACATCTTGTCCTACATACATCTTCCATCTGGCTGTTTCTGACTGGACTGTAGTCCGCTCAGCTCCTCTTGTCCATGGATTTCCCAGGCAAGAATACTGGAGTGGGTTGCTGTTTCCTTCTCCAGGGGATCTTCCCAACCCAGGGGTCAAACCTGCATTTCTTGCATCTCCTGTATTGGCAGGCAGGTTCTTTATGACTAATGACACCTGGGAAGCCCCTATCTCCAGGTAGATAGTGTCAAAACCAAGTTAAATTGTAGGACACCCAGCTGGTGGCACAGAATTGCTTGATGTGGAAGGAAAAAACCTCACATGTCTTGTATCAGAAGTGTTATGAGTGTGGTAGTAATGTAAAAGTGAAAGGGAAACACAAGGGAGAAGTGAGTTTTTCCTAAACAGTGAAGGTTATTGATTGGGGCTCTTTCTAAAAACTCTAATATAAGGACTGACCCAGCCATACACCTATTGGTCCTTGGTTCTTCCTCTTCTCTTCTAACATGATAGCCAGAGTGGCAGCTGCCATCCTGAGACAAGAGGAGACCATGAGGTTGTAAGGCATCTTGTTGTTTAGTTGCTAAGTTATGTCTGACTCTTTGCTACCCCATGGACTGCAGCACGCCAGGATCCTCTGTCATCCATTTTCTCCCAGAGTTTGCTCAAATTCGTGTCCATTGAGTCAGTGATGCTATCTATCTCATCCTCTGGTGCCCCTTCACCTTCGGTTCTCAGTCTTTCCCAGCATCAGGATCTTTTCCAATGAGTCAGTTCTTTGCATCAGGTGGCCAAAGTATTGGAGCTTCAGCTTCAGCATCAATCCTTCCAGTGAATATTCAGGGTTGATTTCCTTTAGGGTTAACTGGTTTGATCTCCTTGCTGTGCAAAGGACTCTCAAGAGTCTTCTCCAGCACCACTTGAAAGCATCAATTGTAAAAGCACACCTAGGGTAATAAAGCAGATGGAAGAAACGTGGGCCCCTGATAACGTAGCAGAACTTCCAAAGCACCCTCAGCTGCTCATTTCTGGACTTCAGGAGAGAATGTAAATTCCACGTGGCTCAATCTTGTGGACCAAGAGCATTGGCATCACCTGAGAACTTGCTAGAAAGGCAGGATCTCAGGCCCCTCCCTGCTGCTGCTGCTGCCAAGTCGCTTCAGTCTTGTCCGACTCTGTGCGACCCCATAGACGGCAGCCCACCAGGCTTCCCCGTCCCTGGGATTCTCCAGGCAAGAACACTGGAGTGGGTTGCCATTTCCTTCTCCAGTGCATGAAAGTGAACAATGAAAGTGAAGTCGCTCAGTTGTGTCCGACTCTTCTCGACCCCATGGACTGCAGCCCATCAGGTTCCTCCATCCATGGGATTTTCCAGGCAAGAGTACTGGAGTGGAATGCCATTGCTTTCTCCGTGGCCCCTCCCTAGTCCAGCTCAATCAGAACCTACATTTAACAAGAGGCTCAGATGCTTTGCATGCACACTGAAGTCGGAGAAACACCAATCTAGATGTAGTTGGTGTACATACCTCAGTTTCTCTGGTTATGAAATATAAAAATAATGCATCCTATGTGCCAGTACTAAAACATAATTATATAATCATAGGACAGAACTAAAGGGGCCTGAGTTCAAAGAAAGGAAGCTATTGTGTAAATTAACTTATGTTCCAGCTACTGTACTTGGCATCAGAGATATAAAGATACTCTAGCTCTCAAGTTCATAATCTAACAAGGGAGATATGGAAGGCATTGTAATACAATAACTGTTTAGAGGCAACAAGAGAGATGTGCCCAGGTGTTTGGGGAAAACAAATGAGGAGTCTAAGCCTTCCTTCCTGGGCTCTGGAGCAGGTTAGAGAAATTACCAAAGTCATTATGAATCATCTTGCTTCTGTTCCCAGTTTCAGGGCTGTAGAGGCCATCCTTTGTGTACTTAAGTCAGCCTATACCAGCCTCCTTGGGCTGCCCAGGTGGCTCAGTGGTAAAGAATCCGCCTGCCAATGCAGGAGATGCAGGTTTGATCCCTGGATCAGGAAGATCCCCTGGAGAAGGAAATGGCAATCCACTCTGGTATTCTTGCCTGGAGAATCCCATGGATAGAAGAGCCTGGTGGGCTACAGTCCACGGGGTCGCAAAGGGTTGGACACGACAGAGCAACTAAACAACAATAACCAGCAGCCTTTCTACCTCCCTGGAGGAAGAAATGATGCTTAGAAAACACAGATTTTAACACTAATGTCTTCACATTATGCCACCTTTAGTTTCTCAGTTGGTTCCTTGTCATCCTTGGTTCCATTCACAGTTGAGGAAAATGCAGACACTGAATGTGAATGTAATTCTAGAAACTCAGAGTAGGTGACAGATTAAGCCCTTATGAGGGTTTAGCATTCATTGACTGCTGTAATCATCTCAATTTTGTCGATCATTGATTAGCTATTTCTCTTCATGTGTTTTTCCTGCACAATCTGAAGTTAGAAATCCTTTAGATGTTTAGAATATATTTTCCCCCTTCTCTTTATATTTCTTTTTTATATTCTTCATTATATTATTCAAAATGAAATCACATTTTTGGATATTTGTGGTTTGGCTGGCTAGTTGGGAAACTGTTTTCTGGCATTCATTAATGCTTTTCTTTTTCTTTCCATTTAAAGAACATTTACTGGATTTGGTACTTGAAGAAAGAAAGTGCCAGATTAAGAAATGAGATGGAGAATAAATGCCCTATGCTTGCAAAAACTGAGAAAAACTTTTTTCCCTTCCAATTTTTATGGATTTGACAGTACTGGGTGAGGGAACACTGTTTCCAACAAAATCCAAATTTTTATTTCTCTCTCCAAGAGATATGGCTTTAATAGTTTTCTTTTTTCCTGCTGCTTTTTTGAAATGCTTTTCAAAATAGGATTTTTTTTCTAGGATCTGATTTTCTTCTTCCTTAAAATAGACAAAAATAGCCTTGGTGGTAAATACCATCATGGAAGTGAAACAGACAAAGACTCAGCTTCCCTCATACTCGTGGTCTGTCTACTTCTCTAGACAGTGCCTGC
>NW_011494950.1:1564373-1574907 GCF_000754665.1 Bison bison bison | reverse complement strand
GACAGTGCCTGCGTTCACAGCTCTCTGTTTCCCATTGCCCTAGGTTAACTGCAACAAGGGGAAGACAAGGAGAACCTTGGGATATTTTTATATTCTCCTCTATCCCGAAGAATTCACAAGCCAGCAAGTATTCAACCAGTGTTAACTAGAGGGTATTGCCAAGCATAACAGACTATACACAAATCAACAAAGCCTCCCTCATATTGCAATCCCAGCAGAAAATGATGCAGCAAAAGCCATCTGCACTCCTTGGTTGCCTGCCACCCAAGTTCTTGTTCCAAGCTATGTATTCAGCCAGTTCGAGGATGCCGCTACCTTTTCCTATGTCCAACAGGAGGTTTACAACCACAGTCCTCTCCACCCAGAATGTGTTATTTGGCTCTATCAAACGCAAGAGGAAGTGCCCTTCCCTGTACAGAAATCCAAACATAGAGTGAAACCACAGCTTGTTTTCAACAGGCCTCCTGTTATGAGCCCTCCCGGCTGCACTGGCCTTTCTGCAAGGGAGCTGGGGACTGGTGGTTCCAAGCAGTGGCCTCTGCCTCTTCCTGAGGATGCCGCTAACGATGGTCTTGAGATCATTAGTCATGAGCTGGATATTCACCAACATGGCTCACTGAACCAGGTCACACTTCATCAGATGTAAAATTCTGATGTGCTATCACATTACTTGTTTGCAAACTGTGCCCTAAACAAATATGCTCATAATATATAAAACAATATAGTTCTCTGAGTTAGTGCATTATTTATAGTATCATTTACTCAATGATTGTTTATTATGTGCCAGGCTCTGGGCTATGTACAGCAGTTACCAGTCAGAAATGAGATGGCATTGCCCTAGGTAGGCTAAGGTAAACCTCTGTCTTACCTCTCTCCACTAAACTACAAGTTCAGTGAGTGTTGACTGCTATATAGGGAGTATTGGGGGAATGCGAAAGACAGAATAGTTGGTTCCACTTGTGCAGGAGGGTTGCAGTCAGCACATACAACACCTTTTTGTAAATTAGAGCCTCATCCTCTGGGATCACGTATTTCCTACCCCAGAACATGGAGTTTGGCGAGTGGAGTGTAGGCTGGGTTTACCCTACACTCGCCTCCACGACAGGTCCTGATCAGGATAATTTTCTTTAGGGGTGGTGCTTAAACTCAGTCTTGAAAGATATGGAGGTTCTACTGAGAGGACAAGTATAAACAGGCATGACCATGGAGCAAAGCTGAAGCGATATGGCACAGTTATATCTGTGCCACAAAGAGATGTGGCACCACTTGGCACAGTCTGAGAACTACAAGCAATTGAACTTGGAGGAATGGGGCATAAAAGGAAGCAGAGATAGGCAGAGGCCTGGTTGTAATCCATTTTGTGTTCCAAACTAAGAGGCAAGATCTTTATCTTGAAGGTGGTGGGGCACCACTAAGGGGGTTCTGAGAAAATGAGTGAGATGGTCATGGTACTCATCCTCATGGCAGCTTCAAAATAGGTTGCAAGGATAGAAGATGGGGTAGGAGACCGTGAAATAGTTCAGGAGATCAAGACTGAGTCTGAACTTCCAACAGGCAGCACGGATGGAGAGGTGAGCATAGATTTGAGGGAAGAGAAGGTGGTGGAATCTTCAGAACTTGGGAACTGGTTGGATTCTAGAAGATTAAGGAGATCCTGGTGTCAAGGATGAATGGCTCCCAGGCGTCTTGTTTGAGATCCTGGATAGCCGCTAGTACTTTTCACTTAAGAGGGATGCAGGAGCAGGAGATGGAGCTTAACCAGTACCCTCAAAGGAAGGATTCAGGGCACTGTCTTACTAATGGCTACCACCTATTTATGGTACTGCTTTGGCACCAGTAGAGGTGTGGCAGGCAAAGTGCAGAGGAACTTATCAGTTCCTACTTCATGTCACAGATAACTAAGGAACTTTTACCCAGATCAGACTCAGAACTTGAGCTGCCTACTCTGTCATCACATGGAGAAAAATATCCTTCCAAAACTATGGCTCCATTGGCTCTGACCAGTCTGGAGAAGGCAGTGTCTGCCATTGCTCGTAGGGGATGGTGGGATGGTGGGTCAGCCTAACGTAATACATCCCCCTGGAAGGGAAGTCTCTGAAGCACATGATTTGACACAAGTCAATACCATTGACTTGCCCTACAAAATAGGAACCCCATACTCTTTAGCACTAATAAAATATGCTACTCTTCAGCTGCAAGTTATGCATACACTTGTGGACTTAAAAAAGAGGTCAGGACTAAAGTTCATATACTTTATATTTCTTCTTCTAAGTTCTCAATTTAATGGGGGTGTATATTTTTGATCTTATTATTATGGAGGGTTTTAAACATATATGAAAATAGAAAGGATAATATTAATATACCCATCCATTTATCCATCACCCAATTCCAACAATTATTAAGTTATAGCCAGTCTTTTTTTTTTTTTTTGCCACATCATGTAGCATGTGGGATCTTAGTTCCTAACCAGGGATAAAATCCATGCCACCTACATTGGGAGTACAGATTCTTAACCACTGGACCATCAAGGAAGTCCCTATAGCCAGTCTTGTTTCCTCTATACCCCTGTCAATATCCCCCCATCCCTAGATTATAAACTATTTTGAAGCAAATCTATTATAGATATAAATATAATACATTTGTAGCATATAAAATATTACATATATTATATTTATAAAATATATTTTTACATGAGCCTTTTATTTTGGAAGTTTTAAATCCAAAGAATTCAATTTCTTTAATAACCAATTTCCCCTATTATTAAAAGTTTACACTAGTAAGTTATATTTGCGATAATTAACAAACTAGCATTGATGCATTACTAACTATAGAGTTCATACTTTATTCAGATTTCCTCTGTTTCTCCCTAACATCCTCTCTCTGTTCCCTGAGCCTTTCAGAGATACATTTCACTCTGCATTTGAAAATCTTTGAGGACTTAGGACTTTGACTCTCCCTTTCATTGACTATGTGTAAGTTTTTCAGGTCTAAGAAGCCCGCTGCACATCAAGCATTTATTCCATCTCTTTCTCCTTCCTCTCTCCCTCTCTCACACCCTAATGGGATATGGATGTGTAGCATGCAGGACCATGGTGGCTTAGAAGCACTGGGACCTTCGCTACCCTAGGAGCACTTTAGGCACAGGCCACGATGGAATTAATGCTGGGACAAACCACTGAACAGAGTCTAGGACAATGGGGAAGCAGGGAATTCAGGAAGAAGCAATGTACCTTTAAAAATACATTTGTGAGTTCACCACATTAACTAAAGGCTTCCCTAGTGGCTCAGATGGTAAAGAATCTGTTTGCAATGAGGGAGGCCCAGGTTTGATCCCTGGGTCAGGAAGATCCCCTGGAGGAGGGCATGACTACCTTCTCCAATATCCTTGCCTGGAGAAAGGACATGACAGGGGAGCCTGGTGGGCTACATGGGGTCGCAAAGAGTCATACACGACTGAGCAGCTAACACATTCACATTGTTTCACACATTAACTACATAAAATGCAACTAAAGTCACCCAGGCTGTTTGGGTCAATGTCTATGTCGGCTGTTCACGGCTGTGACTCAGAGGCCCTGTGGAGACCTGGGGAGGGGCCTCTGGCTGTTCGCCCCTCCTTGCTGCAAAGCCACCTGGGCAATGGCCATTTGTTCTCTGCTGGCGTCACAGGAAGTCAGTTCTCTTTGGAGGTGTTTGGCCTGAATCAGTGGTGTGTGTATGGTGCCACGTTTCTGATGCAATCAATGCCTGCCTCCAGCCAGCCTGTTGAACAAATCTAAGTGCTTTGGGAGGCTGGCTCAGGGCCAGAATGGCGTCACTGCCCATTAATAGAAGTTGATGGAGCTCAGAAAAGTGCTTTAGGTCTGGCAACAACCTAATTCCTCCTACTCTGTGTCTGCCTCCAGGCAAATATATAGAAAAATCAATTTAGGAAGGCTTATTTTCACCACTTTGTGCTAATTTAAGCATTGATTTGCCTAGTTACTGTTGGATTAAAAAAAAAAAGTTTGTGACACATCTTGTTTTTATCCAATTTATGTATTCTTTTATAGGCTCTGCTTCTTTCCAAAAAGAATTTTGAGAATTTGAGATGATTTATCACAAAGGACATTTATTATTAGCATATACACTTCCTCTGTGTTTCCTTGATGATGTTCTACTTATATAAATATAGTTGATGATGTAAGAGCTTATTTATTTATCAAGCATGTGGAATACCATTATGGATACATTCAGAGTATACAGAGATTTATATCATATAAAAAGATAACATGAATTATAAATAGATGATAAAGAGAAAAGGAAACAGAACAGAAAGCATAGCTGGAAAGTAGAAATAAACAGAAATTGACACCATGAAATCCTCCAAATGGGTCACTTATCAGTCAACAAGCCTCAGAAAAGCCATGAATAAAGAGAAAACATGACCATTCGGTAAACCATAGTGGCAATATCTGAAAATAAACTGCATAACTCTTCCTGATACCCAGGTCAGAAAGAAAACACTATGTAATGAGTATCCTCAAAAATATTCTTATTAGAGACTATTGTGGGTTGAGCTGTGTGATCCTCAAATTTATATGTTGAAGTCCTAATGTCCAAGTGTCTCAAAATGTGACTGTATTTGGAGATAGGGTCTTTTAAAAAGTAACTAAAATGAGATCATTAGGGTGTGCCCTTGGGCTTCCCTGGTGGCTCAAACAGTAAAGAACCCGCCTGCAATACAGGAGACCCAGGTTCGATCCCTGGGTTGGGAAGATCCCCTGGAGAAGAGATTTTTGACTGGAAAATTCCATGAACAGAGGAGCCTGGAGGGCTACAGTCCATGGGGATACAATGCAAAGAGTCTGACACGACTGAGTGACTAACACACTAATTCAGTACAACTGGTGTCATACAAAGAGGAGATTAAGACATACATAGGCTCAGAGGGAAAAACATGTGAAGACAAGAAGTAGCCAAGGAGAGAGGCCTCTGAAGAAACAAACCTTGCCGGCACTTTGATGTTAGACTTCTGCCCCCCAGAACCATGAGGAAATAATAATAATAATAATAATTCTCTTGTTTAAGCTACCCAGTCCACAGCACTTTTGTTATGGCAGCCTTAGCAAAATAATACAGAGACACAGTAAGTGTGTTTCCTAAGGGATATCTCTAATGGCGTCCCTCCTTGCAGGGTGATTACATCACCCCACGGTATAGAGACTCCTCCGTTCCTACCTCCCACTCGAATTCATGTAACTGTGGTGGCAACTTTGATGTTCTTATGTGATCTGGCCATGCTGGCCAGTCTGGCAAGGCAGACAGTCAAGGCAGACAGCTAATCAGTCTGGAGGCAGGCATCTGATCCAAGACAGTGCTATCAGGGCCCTTTCCTGGAATTTTTCTACTGGGAACTGAGAGAACTTAGCATTAGTCAGTCTTCTCTGATGGCAGAAGCTATGAGACGGAAGACTTGTTAGCTGTCAGTGGCCATATTTTCTCCCAGGTGGGAGATGCCAGGCAGAGACAGGCTTAGCATTATTCTACTTTCTAGTTTATTTTTTCATTCAATAATTATTTATGTCACTATGTTCTAGGTACTTGTTCAGTTATTCCTGAAGTTCATTAGCATCTGTGCTTTCCTGGCAACTTAGTTGTTGCTACCCTTTTATTGATTTAATCAACAGTAAAACCCCCCTCCATTATGCCTAAGCCAGAGCAAGTGGATTCCAGTCACTTAAAGCCAAAGTAATATATTGCAATTCCACACATTCTCCCCTCCCCCCAGTCACAGTGAATTGCTGGTGGCTCCTTGAACAAGTCCTGTTGTCTCAGGATTAACAAGCATCAGGTGAGAGATAATCATGTTTCTCAACATAAAAAAAAAGCAAATTTCAAATACTAACTATGCCGATTTCCTTGTTCAACCTGTAAAAATCCATCTTTTTCTCCCAAATATCTGAGCTCAACTGGATATTCCTCTCCTCTTTCAGATTTGAAAAGAGATTTTCAAATTTGAAAAAATTTGAGATTTTGAGGGGGTGGTTACAGAGGCTTTTACTCACAACCAGTTGACTATGTCAAAGAGTAAGAAGTACCTAAACTCTTTTATAACCTCTCCCAAAGCAGAAAGGATTGGTAGTAACAACATTAAGGGCTTCCCAGGTGGCTCAGTGGTAAAGAACCCACTTGCCAAGCAGGAGACATGGGTTTGATTCCTGAGTTGGGAAGATCCTCTGGAGGAAGAAATGGCAACCCACTCCAGTATTCTTGCCTGGGAAATCCCATGGACAGAGGAGCCATGGGGTCGTAAAAGAGTTGGACACGACTAAACAATAGCATTCAGTCATGAACTCAACATTATACGTATTAATGGATTTTTCTCCATCTAGTAAATCATTCTCTGTTCTTTAGTCTTACCGTTAAACAGAAAGTGGGTGCATTATCTTCTATTTCATGGGGAATTTATCTTTTAGGAAAGATGCACAAATTTTTGTGTAATTCATTTATTTTCTCATTTTGTAGATTTTATATTTTTCCCAAGACAGAGTTGAAAAATCGTTAACTCTGTGATGAGGCTTTCAGCCATAAACAGAAAATGGGTACTCAATCAAGTATTTCTTAGTTCAGTTCAGTTCAGTCGCTCAGTCATGTCCAACTCTTTGTGACCCCATGAACCACAGCATGCCAGGCCTCCCTGTCTATCACCAACTCCCAGAGTTCACCCAAACCCATTCCCATTGAGTTGGTGATGCCATCCAACCATCTTATCCTCTGTCATCCCCTCCTCCTCCTGCCCTCAATCTTTCCCAGCATTAGGGTCTTAAGACACCTTCAAATAATTTAATAAATGTTTTCTATTCTGAAAACACCAAAGCCAAAGATCTAATACTTAGAAAAGAATACTCTTTTTGTTTTCATTCAGAAAAGTCCATGTTATCTCTGTTTCTGTACTGGAAACACAAGATCTTTAGCAACCCAAGTTTAGATTCCACCATTACTTGGTAGAAGGGAACACTTTGCTAAGTAAGTCATTAGACCCAGGGGCCTCAGTTTTTCTCCTCTATAGAATAAGAATTATTTATAAAATTTCTACTTGGCAGTATAATTGTGATGCCAATGATAGTAAATTACTGTCACAAGTGTCTGGCACACTACAGGCATTCAAGAAATTGCATTATCAGAACTTCCCTGATGGTCCAGTGGTTAAGACTCCACACTTCCAATGCAAGGATGCAGGGCAAGGGTTTTATCCTTGTTCAAGGAACTAAGATCCCACATGCTGCTGTAGGGTAGCCAAAAAAAAAGAAAGAAAGAAATTGTATTATCATCCAGTTCAGTATATAATTGCTTATCTCTCATTTTCAATTGCCTTGTACCCTTAGCCTCTAGTCTTTCTTTTATTATTTTCTTTTTATTATTTGATAGATATAATTTCTGGGCTTTTTGTGACATAAAACTATTACCAGGGCATTTTTTGGCTTTCATAAGGAAGCTCGGAGGTAAAGAATCCACCTGCAATGCAGGAGACACAGGAGACTCAGGTTCAACCCCAGGGTCCGGAAGATCCCTTGGAGAAGGAAACAGTAACCCACTCCAGTATTCTTGCTGGGATAGAGGAACGTGGTGGCCTATAGTCTAAGGAGTCACAAAGAGTTGGACACAACTGAGCACACAGCGATGGAATAGAAGGAAGTACAGGTGGGAAAAGGCAGAGAACATCAAATCATTCATTTGTCCATAGACAGTATTTATTTATAGCAAGTCAGCAGTATAAATAGTTCATACCACTAGAACAGCATCAGGTTTTCAAACCAAATTATGCAAGTCAATGCCTTTCAGCTAAAGATTAGCAGGAACACATCTGCTGGGTTTCTTACTTTTTGCTGGGGAGCAGCCTGTGCACCAGTAAGAGAGGGTTAGAAAGGAGTTGCAGGATTTGGGCATATGTTAGGTGACATGCAGAAGGCAAAGGAAACAGGGCCTGTGTATAGATTGGAAGCTGTTAAAAAGAGGGGGAAAACTACAACTGGGTGTCTTAATAAATCCTATCTAGGAAGAGGGAAGACTGAGGTTATAATTACTAAAGAGCAGTAGTCACTCAGATAAGCAAGAATAGGGGGATATCTGATTATTTTTTGTGATTTGAACAATGTTCATATTTATCACTGTTCAGACATGACAAAGAATGGTCTTTAGTTGGCTCCATCACAGTCAACAGAAGGGCCTTGTCTGAAGCTGATGTTCTGAGAAGTTGTTTGCATTCAACAGTAGAATACATGGCCTATCTGCAAGTGCCAGGTTGCTTCCTAACAACCATGAAATGTTGCTGTATGTGTCAGGCCAGCTTCCATATGTCAGGCTGCTTTTCTCATTCTTGGGTGTTAACATGCTATATAATAGAATTTAGGTGTGGATAACAGGCACTGCTCCATTTTAAGAGAATAGGATTTAATACAGGGAATTGGGTGCTTACAAAATTGTTGGGTGAACTGAAATAATGGTTCTGGGCTTAGGATCCAGCAGCAGTTTCAAGAATCACCCCATTGAACTGGTCCTCCAGGGGAGCTGCTAACCACTTAATTCCCCAGCTTCCTGGTTGTCCCTGATAGCTCAGTTGGTAAAGAATCTGCCTGCGATGCAGGAGACCCTGGTTCGATTCCTGGTTCAGGAAGATCTGCTGGAGAAGGGATAGGCTACCCACTCCAGTATTCTGGCCTGGAGAATTCCATGGACTATATAGTCCATGGGGTCGCAAAGAGTCAGACACAACAGAGTGACTTTCATTTCATTTCACTTCACTTCTGGGTTGTAGCAATCGCCACTGAAGTTGTTCGGTCTAAGAATATGTGCTCTTCAGAGATCAGGACACATTGCTGCAAGGCTCAGCTTTGAAAAAACATCATATCTGCTAGGTGAATTCTAACTCATCTGAACCCTGCCTCTTGTCTCTAGCCATGCTGGTGACCAGAGCATGGGTACTTCTGCTACCTTAACCATGGGACAACGCAACTCTTTTGCAGCAACCTTTGCTGACGGAAGCAACACAAATTGCAAACAGCCCATTTTCATTATCATGTCCAATTTCCAGATTTCAAGTCAGCAATCTGATTGCTTGAACCAAATCACATCCAGAACTCTAGCTGCAAGGGAATTTAGGATAGTGTTTGGGTTTTCTAGTCTCTGCAAGAGGAAGGCATATTGGAAGGAGGTTGGAATGGAGGTTGGTTTCCAGGTCAGTTTATTCATCATAAACCCTCACAATAAAGAGGCCTTGGATCTAACCCTAATTCAGTCACTTATTTGCTATGTGAAGTTAGAAAAGCATCATTGCCTTTCTGGGTCTCAGTCTTCATGACCAAGTTAATGTGGTTGATATCCAAGTGTCTTTCTGATTTTAGAATTCTGTGACTCTATTATAAATTATTATATTTTTTAAATATTAAAATATTTTCTTAACTATATCATTTTGAAAAGCATTGTCTGTACTTTTTTTACATAGTTTTTTTTTTTTTTTTTCTCACTATTTGTTGCAAAATAGGAAGTTCACCAAGATGATTGGTGGGCCCAAATGATTTTTACCTTCCAGTATTCTTACCCTCCCATATTGACTAGAGCTGGTCCATGTAACAGGATATTGTGGAAATAGCACTGTAGGACCTAGGGTTGTCATAAAAAAATTGCTGCTTCAACTTTTGCTCCCTCTTGGATGACTTACTCAGGGTTAAGCCAGCTGTCATGTCATAAGGACACTTAGCCAAAACTGTGAGGAGATCAGGTGATGAGGACTGAGGCCTCCTGACTACAGCCAGCATTGATTTGCCAGCCATATGAGTAGCCACTTCTAGAACATGAATGTCCCAGCACTGGTCAAGCCTTCACATCACTGTCACCCTGGCCAACATCTGGACAGCGACCTCATGCAAAACTGTTGTTTTGAATTAATTGATTTTATTTTTGGCTGTGCTGGGTCTTCGTTGCTGCCTGCAAGCCTTCTCTGGTTGTGGTGAGTGGAGACCACTCTCTGGTTGTGATGTGCAGGCTTCTCGCTGTGGTGGTTTCTCCTGTTGTGGAGCACGGTCTCCACACGCCAGCCTCAGTGGTTGTGGCGCATGGACTTAGTTGCCCCACAGCATGGGGAATCTTCCCAGACCGGGGATTGAACCTGAGTCCCTGCATTGGCAGGCGGATTCTTAACCATTAGACCACCAGGGAAGTCCTCATGTAAAACTTTGAACCAGAACCATCTGTCTAAACCACTCTCAAATGCCTAACCCACAGAAACTGTGTGAGATAATAAATATTTAATGTCATTTTAAGCCACTAAGTTCTGGAGTAAAGAGTTAAATAGCAACAGAAAACTAATATATTCCCCAATTAGTATGCAAAATAGCATAAGAATTATGGAATTTATTTCTTAATCTCCAACATCAAATTTCACTTGCTTATCCATTTTTTAATATAAACCTTTGAGGTTATATCTCTAGGACTTTGAAGCCATTAAGTGTATAAATCATAATTAAAACTAAATAATCTTTTTCTGAAATTTTAATGC
>NW_011494950.1:1562302-1564273 GCF_000754665.1 Bison bison bison | reverse complement strand
AGGAACCCAGTAGGCTAGAGTCCATGGGGGCAAAGAGTTGGACATGACTGAGCAACTTCACTTTCACTTTCCCCATACTTGAGGATTACAAAGTTACTGATATGTTTTAGCATATATTACTTTAGAGTTCCATATGATTTTTTCTTATAAAGAAGGTAAATGTTTCCAAATGCATTTAAAGGTGAAAACAGCAGCAGCAAATTAATCAAGGTTAGACACATAATTATAGCTGCTTCCATAAAATCTCAATTCATGATTTGAAACTTGTACAACTGAGTAGTAGAATTAATTGGGTTTACCTTCTCTTTATTTGGTTTTATTGTTACTTGTGACATAAAATATGTCTATGGTTTGATCTATGTCTACTACAAACAGCTGTTTGGGCAGGATGTGAAAATATTTAAAACAAAAAATTCTCTTGCCTCAATCTGAGAATATCAACAAATATTTACTATTATTTTCATCAAGCTATTGTATTCATAAGAGATTTAAAAGTGTGTATTAGGAAGTGGTAGGATTTTTTAAAAAGGTCAACTAGTGTTTAAGTCATCTATACTGTATTTTAAAATCACCCTAAAAAAAAAAAACTAAATAATCTTTTTCTGAAATTTTAATGCAGTAATGGGTAGACAGGAAAAGAGCTTATTGTTTATACACTAAGTAGCAAATATTTTTTAGGGCAAAATGCCAGGCACTTGAAACTTATCACAGGGTAATACATTTTTTTGAAAATAAATCTAGTAGAACACAATAAATAGTTAAATGACTCTCACAGCCATCCCAATCAACTCTGCAAAATGACTTTTAATTAGTGAACAAAGTACGTGGTGTCTGTCGGTAAACAAGCATTTCAGTATGATAATAAAAGATAAAAGTTGCCTGTAGCTGAATTATTTTTTGTTTCAATCTAAAAGGTAAATAAATTAACTTTTTGCTATTTATGATAGCTTAAAGTTTCATTGAACAAAGAATATTCCAACAAAACTTACTCCATAATTTTTCTCTAAGTTTATTTTTAATTAATGCTCTCTTTTCTGAATTGTGCACCCATGTCTGATAAAAGCATAGTTTCTTAGAATAGTAATCTTCCACTTACTGTTACAAATATGAGTGCATGAGTTTTGGAGACTATATTAACTAGAAGTTTCAGTAACAAGTGCCACAAACTTGTATAAATTAGCTTGAGCAAAAAGAGCAGTTTATCAGACAGTCACGGCATTCTCCTGGAATTCAAGTCACAGCCAGGTCCCGATGGAGCTGGATCCTAGGGCACCGACCAGCCAGGACTGAAAAGCAGCCAGCTCTCCCAGCCTCGCCTCTGCCCCTCTGGGTGCCAGCTTTGTCTTGTGGCAGACTGGCCCTCTCTTTGTGGTGGAAAAAACAGTTGTTGGCACTTGCCGAGTTTTATATTTTTCTGCTTCAGTCACTGGAGACTTGCTCAGTTCAGTTCAGTCGCTCAGTCGTGTCCGATTCTTTGTGACCCCATGAATTGCAGCACGCCAGGCCTCCCTGTCCATCACCAACTCCTGGAGTTCACCCAAACTCATGTCCATCAAGTTGGTGATGCCATCCAGGCATCTCATCCTCTGTCGTCCCCTTCTCCGCCTGTGCCCAATCCCTCCCAGCATCAGAGTCTTTTCCAATGAGTCAACTCTTCCCATGAGGTGGCCAAAGTACTGGAGTTTCAGCTTTAGCATCAGTCCTTCCAAAGAACACCCAGGACTGATCTCCTTTAGAATGGACTGGTTGGATCTCCTTGCAGTCCAAGGGACTCTCAAGAGTCTTCTCCAACACCACAGTTCAAAAGCATCAATTCTTCGGTGCTCAGCTTTCTTCACAGTTCAACTCTCACATTCATACATGGCTACTGGAAAAACCATAGCCTTGACTAGACAGACCTTTGTTGGCAAAGTAACGTCTCTGCTTTTGAATATGCTATCTAGTTTGGTCATAACTTTCCTTCCAAGGCTG
>NW_011494950.1:1561045-1562202 GCF_000754665.1 Bison bison bison | reverse complement strand
TTTTCCTATTTGGAAGCAGTCTGTTGTTCCATGTCCAGTTCTAACTGTTGCTTCCTGACTTGCATATAGGTTTCTCAAGAGGCAGGTCAGGTGGTCTGGTATTCCCATCTCTTTCAGAATTTTCCACAGTTTGTTGTGATCCATACAGTCAAAGGCTTTGGCATAGTCAATAAAGTAGAAATAGATGTTTTTCTGGAACTCTTGCTTTTTCCATGATCCAGCGGATGTTGGCAATTTGATCTCTGGTTCCTCTGCCTTTTCTAAAACCAGCTTGAACATCAGGAAGTTCACGGTTCACATATTGCTAAAGCCTGGCTTGGAGAATTTTGAGCATTACTTTACTTGTGTGTGAGATGAGTGCAATTGTGCAGTAGTTTGAGCATTCTTTGGCATTGCCTTTCTTTGGGATTGGGATGAAAACTGACCTTTTCCAGTCCTGTGGCCACTGCTGAGTTTTCCAAATTTGCTGGCATATTGAGTGCAGCACTTTCACAGCATCACCTTTCAGGATTTGAAATAGCTTCACTGGAATTCCATCACCTCCACTAGCTTTGTTCGCAGTGATGCTTTGTAAGGCCAACTTGACTTCACATTCCAGGATGTCTGGTTCTAGGTGAGTGATCACACCATCATGATTATCTTGGTCGTGAAGATCTTTTTTGTACAGTTCTTCTGTGTATTATTGCCACCTCTTCTTAATAACATCTGCTTCCATTAGGTCCATACCATTTCTGTCCTTTATTGTAGCCATCTTTGCATGAAATGTTCCCTTGGTATCTCTAATTTTCTTGAAGAGATCTCTAGTCTTTCCCATTCTGTTGTTTTCCTCTATTTCTTTGCATTGATCACTGAGGAAGGCTTTCTTATTTCTCCTTGCTATTTTTTGGAACTCTGCATTCAGATGCTTATATCTTTCCTTTTCAGCTTTGCTTTTCGCTTCTCTTCTTTTCACAGTTATTTGTAGGGCCTCCCCAGACAGCCATTTTGCTTTTTTGCATTTCTTTTCCATGGGGATGATCTTGATCCCTGTCTCCTGTACAATGTCTCAAATCTCCTTCCATAGTTCATCAGACACTCTATCAGATCTAGGCCCTTAAATCTATTTCTCACTTCCACTGTATAATCATGAGGGATTTAATTTAGGTCATACCTGAATG
>NW_011494950.1:1560764-1560945 GCF_000754665.1 Bison bison bison | reverse complement strand
GGCAATCTTGATTCCAGCTTGTGCTTCCTCCAGCCCAGCATTTCTCATGATGTACTCTGCATATAAGTTAAATAAGCAGGGTGACAATATACGTACTCCTTTTCCTATTTGGAAGCAGTCTGTTGTTCCATGTCCAGTTCTAACTGTTGCTTCCTGACTTGCATATAGGTTTCTCAAGAGG
>NW_011494950.1:1518052-1560664 GCF_000754665.1 Bison bison bison | reverse complement strand
CCATAGTTCATCAGACACTCTATCAGATCTAGGCCCTTAAATCTATTTCTCACTTCCACTGTATAATCATGAGGGATTTAATTTAGGTCATACCTGAATGATCTAGTGGTTTTCCCTACTTTCTCCAATTTAAGTCTTATTTAGCAATAAGGAGTTCGTGATCTGAGCTAGGTCTTGTTTTTGTTGACTGTATAGAGCTTCTCCGTCTTTGGCTGCAAAGAATATAATCAATCTGATTTTGGTGTTGACCATCTGGTGATGTCCATGTGTAGAGTCTTCTCTTGTGTTGTTGGAAGAGGGTGTTTGCTATGAACAGTGAATTTTCTTGGCAAAACTCTGTTAGTCTTTGCCCTGCTTCATTCCGTATTCCAAGGCCAAATTTGCCTGTTATCCCAGGTGTTTCTTGACTTCCTACTTTTGCATTCCAGTCCCCTATAATGAAAAGGACATCTTTTTTGGGTGTTAGTTCTAAAATGTCTTGTAGGTCTTAATAGAACCATTCAACTTCAGCTTCTTCAGTGTTACTGGTTGGGGCATAGACTGGATTACTGTGATATTGAATGGTTTGCCTTGGAAACGAACAGAGATCATTCTGTCGTTTTTGAGATTGCATCCAAGTACTGCATTTCGGACTCTTTTGTTGACAATGATGGCTACTCCTTTTCTTCTAAGGGATTCCTGCCCACTGTAGTAGATATAATGGTCATCTGAGTTAACCCATTCCAGTCCATTTTAGTTTGCTGATTCCTGGAATGTTGATGTTCACTCTTGCCATCTCCTGTTTGACCACTTCCAATTTGCCTTGATTCATGGACCTGACATTCCAGGTTCCTATGCAATATTGCTCTTTATAGCATTGGACCTTGTTTCTATCACCAGTCACATCCACAACTGGGTATTGTTTTTGCTTTGGCTCCATCCCTTCATTCTTTCTGGAGTTATTTCTCCACTGATCTCTAGTAGCATATTGGGCACCTACTGACCTGGGGAGTTTCTCTTTCAGTATCCTATCATTTTGCCTTTTCATACTGTTCATGGGGTTCTCAAGGCAAGAATACTGAAGACTTGCTCCCTGGGTTCAAATGCAAGTTCACAGTGAATTCGTCAGGATTGGAGTCGTGTTGTTCAACATGGCAGCTCTTGCAGTAGGTGGGGAGGGAGGAAGTTATCCCAGAACAACGGCAAGCGGGAAAGACAACACAACACAATATGCCCCTGTGTGTTAGATTCCTCGAGCTGCTGTAACAAAGCACCACAAACTAGGAGGCTTACACATCAGAAATGTATTGTCTTGTGGTTTAAAGTCTGAGTTTTTTGTGTTTGTTTTTGTTCTTTAATTGATGGCTTGTGGCATCTCCCTGGCCAGGGATTGAACTGGGGACTGAGCCCAGGTCCTGGCAGTGAAAGCTTCGAGTCCTAACCACTGGACTGCCAGGAATTCCCCAGGCTGGTTTTTTTCTAAGGGCCCTGAGAGAATCTGTTCTGGGCCTCTCTCCAACTTCCAATAGTTTGCTGACAGTCTTTGGCATTCCTTGGCTTGTAGAAAGAAATAAAGAGAGCGCTAAGTCACATCCAACTCTTGGGATCCCATGAACTGTAGCCTGCCAGGCTCCTCTGTCCATAGGATTCTCCAGGCAAGAATACTGGGGTGGGTTGTCATTTCCTTCTCCAGGGGAACTTCCCAACCCAGGAATTGAATGCAGATCTCCTGCACTGCAGGCAGATGCTTTACCGACTGAGCTACACGGGAGGTAGCACCCTAATCTTGCCTTTATCTCCCTGTGTGTGTTTTGAGTCTAAATTTCCCCTTTTAATAAGGATACCAGTCATACTGGATTAGGGGCCACCCTAATGGAATGACCTCATCTTAACCAATTTCATCTGCAATGACCCTTCTCTCAATGTCACATTCTGAGATACTTGCACATGTAAATTTGGGGAAGGAGAGACCATTATTCAACCTATAACATTCCACTTAGGGCAGCATATCGTGTACTCGGTATCTGAGAACAAAGAAAAGCAAGGACACAGAGAAGTAAACCTTGAATTATAAAACCCTTCAAATTTCATCTTCCAAGAAAGAAAGTAGATAATAAACCTGCACCCTGAAAAGGAAGCAGAGGATGTTTTTATGGTGATGAAGTAAGTTTAGACTGGGAGAGATAGAGGTTAATATGAATACCTCATGCCTGTATACTCACTGGACATACGGACCTGCACGGATAACCCCATTTTCTTTCTCAGGTTCATCATCCCTTCAGACCTCCAGTTGCCCAGGATCAGGGGTGGGAAGAGGGATGCAAAATGGGGCATCAATGGAAACAAACGGAACAAAGAACCCCGTTTCCACTGTCTAGTAAACCCAAACAAGATTGGAAGGTAGGGAGAGGTGGAGAGAGGGAAAAAGTCAAATGCAGCACCCCACTTTCCCCTCCTACCTCCATGGGGTGCAGTGAGGGGTTTGTAGTTTGGAGTTGAAAGAGTGATGCAGGGAAGAGCCGCTCGTGACTCCACGCTGGATCTGTTTCTCTGACTTTAACCTTTTTCATTGCTTTTGTTATATAACCATACATAATGGCCTGCCTCAAAGAACCCTGCCCGTCTGCCTGAAGAGATGAAGACATCCCAGAAGATATTTGCAAAGTAATCGTCTTTACTTCCTCAACTCCTCCCTTTCTCTGTTCTATGAAAGAACCTGGCATCCAGACCCCAACAAGAATGGCTACCCACTCAAGTATTCTTACCTGGAAAATTCCGTGGACAGAGGAGACTGGTAGGCTATAGTCCATAGGATTGTATATAGTCGGACACAACTGAGTGACTAACACTTTCTCGTTTAGTACTTATTATGTGCCATGTGATAGCCTGAGTGCATTAATCTGCTCAAAAAAATCAGTGGGTCTTACAAATATTATTTCCATATTACAGATAAAAAGACTAATGCTTAGTGAAGTTGAGAAACTTGAACTAAAACCTAAGTGTGGGCGAATTGTATGCTATGTGAATTATTATCTCAATGAAGCTGTTATAAAATAAAATAACATGAAACAAATCTGCTTGATAATAAAACCTATATACCATATATCATAGGCAAAATCTGGCTTAGCTGGGGCAGTTGCTAGTAGCAAGAAAAGTGGATTTCTCTCATTTACATTTTTCTTGTTTAGAAAAGTATAATATATCTCAAGACAGAGATTTATTAATCTGGTTATACAAAGTTCCAAGGCCAGGACCTCCTGTATTCTGGGTGATGTCTTGCATGGAGGGTTACCTTGTCTCCTCAGAGCACAAAGGCCAGATCAAAGCCTGTTTCGCTAATGAGGGGAAAAGGAAAATATGCTATCTATTTAGACATTATTAATACCCATCACTGTTCAAAACCATGTTTTATGTAATTTTGATGAAATCTTAATTTATTCCCTTGGTTGGAGCCACTGGTACATCTTTGAGGAGGAAATCATTGAATATACTAGGAGAATTCATTCTGTTTTCATATGCCACTAAAGGCAAATAATTTATCACCTTATAAGATTTCTGAAAAAATATTCATACCGATGTTTTCTAAGTTTTTTGTCAATAAATTTACAAGCATGATGACCCCTTTGTTTCATAATTTATGGTAATGGATTCAAGTTTTTATTTCATTTTATAATATATTCTATTAGAGAAATTACTTGACCTGGGCAGTCAAAGTGGATATTTGTTGAAATGGCAAATTTGAAAGCCTTGTGAGAGTTTTGTTCATAAGCCATGAGATGAATGAAGGCAATATTTCAAAGTCCTTTAATTATCTCAGATGATGTGATAAGGCAAATAATATACTAACTGCCAAAGCAAAGTCATACATTGGGATGAAGTCAGTTGCATATACAATGGATTCCTTTCTCTTGAAAACCATGGTTTAGACACATTTCAGTAACTCTCTTCTTTAGACACAAGCAATGAACCACAGAGAAACCATGAGGTCTGCGATTCTGCAGGGGGCACTTTCAAAAGGCTGACTTGCTGCCATGGAAGGTCACCCAGGGTATTGAGCAAAGCGGAAAATGTAAATTGTCCAACAATGTGTACAGTGTCGACCATTCACAAGGGGAGAAAGATATGATATGGTACATTACAATTTAAAACAATACTATACTTCATTATAAACATAGAAAGGCAATTCTGAGAGCCTAAAGAAGCATTTAACAGTTGTTGCCTATGGAATGAATAAATTGGGGATGACAGTGTTTTTTACATAATATGGTTGAAAAGATTTTGTGGCAAAGATATTACGAATATTAAAATTAACAAAATAAAAATAAGACAAAAATAGTGAGTTTCTACTCTATAAAGAACAGTAGGCTGGGAAGAGCTGCTAGGTTTGTGCCTTGGAATTGGACCTCAGCAGCCCATCAATCACTTGCTGACCCACCAGCACTTAGCGGACTGCTCTCTGGCTGACGCCATTATGTGCTGGTTGATCCCTGTTGACCCTTGTATCATGCTCTGAGCCATGAGGAGATGACAGCACACTATGCCCACTCCGTATCTGTCTACCTTTCTGACCCAGTAACAATTTCACATTTAAAAGACTAATGGGATGATGCTGGTAGCTACTGTTAGAATGAGTATCCTAGCATTTAAGCAGATATTTAAGCTCACTAAAGCTGAAGGAAGAAATCACAGATGAAAAAGAGATTGAGTCAAAAGAAAAATCATTGCAGTCTTCAGTGTTGTGATAACCAACAAACAAAAAGCAGATTTTGGAAAAGTTAAGTTTTGACCTTCTCCTGAACCTGCTATCCAGTAATCTGGAATACTGAAAACATGTATTCTCGGAGACTTGTAGAATGCTTTTTGATTTATTTTACTTCACTGTAAATAAGTATTAAATGGTATTCTTTTATTTTTTAAAAAATTGCATTTTCATGTGGGAAAAGAAACATGTGTTCTAAACACTCTGAATTTTCTCACAAATACCACTTCATCCTTAATATTCCACCTCCTTCCAGCTATAGATTTTATCTACTGGTTGAGAGACAACAAATGGTATAGTTTTAAAAATCAATGTTGATGGATTCCAACATGAAATGAAAAGATGGGTATTTCCAGTGAATGATTTCAAAGGTATTAAAAACAACATTTGACTTTATGTTTTAAAAAATAGAGTATAAAGTTTTGAAAAATTTGGCAAAGCATAGGCTGCAAAGTAGATATATCTACAAGCAAATATATTTGCCAACTGTATTTCCTAGTTGGGATGGTTTGCTGTACCCTGTCTGCTTTCTCAGATGTGACAGGTCCATAGGAGAAGCCTCCTTTCCAAACTACAGTAGAGAAAACTGGACTCTGGAGACATGGCCTCCTTTCTGTATTTCCATCCCTTAAGAATGCTATGTTTATTCCACTCCAGGGCCTTTGCACTTACTCTTCCTTCTGTTTGGAATGCTCTTTCCTAAGATTTGCAGCTTGCCTTTGTTTCACCATGTAGGTCTGTGATTGGTAGAATCACACCTAGTGTGGGAATGGTACCTAGTGATGCCCACATCCTAATCCTTAGAACCCTACACAGCATAAGGGACTTGGTAAATGTGATTAAGAATCTTGAGAAGATTATCCTGGATTATTTCAGTGGGTCCAAGGTAATCATAAGGGTCCTTTATAAGTGAATGAAGGAGACAGGAGAGTAAGTATCAGAATCAGAGATTTGAAGGTGCAACTCTGCCTTCTGCTGACTTTGAAGTTGCAGGACGAAGCCACAGTAAAGGAATGAGTACACCTTCTAAAGGCTGGTGAAGGCGAGGAACTCGAGCCCTCAGAAGGAGTGCTGCCTTGCTGACAACTTGGTTTTAGCCCAGTTACACCTGTGTTGGACCTCTGACCTCCAGAACTGTGAGACAATAAAGTTGTGTTATTGTTTTAAGTTATTAAGTTTCTGGCAATTCGTTACAGCCGCAGTAGGAAACTAATACAAGGTCTTAACCCAGATGTCAACTCTTAGAGGGAACCTCTTCATGCCTTAACAAAATAGTCACTCTTTACCATACTATTCTCTTTTAGACTCTTCATAGCATACTTATCAGTACCTGAAATATTTTAGACGATAAGCACTTTAAAAGCATTTTTTTCTTTCTATTAGTATATGAACTCTTTAGGGACAGCACTTGCTCATCCAGCAACTCGAATAATATCTGATGCATTGTGGATGCTTATGAAAATGTGTAATGCTCCTTCCTTTACAGTCTTCCTCTCTCCTCCTTTTTAAACATTCACCTGCGTTGGGTTTTTGTTGCAGTGTTCAGACTTTCTGTAGTTGCGGCTCACAGGCTTAGTTGCTCTGTGGCATGTGGGATCTTAGTTCCCCGAGCAGGGATCAAACCCGCGCCCCCCGTAATGGAAGATGGATTCTTAACCACTGGACCCACCAGGGAAGTCTCACTCCTCTTCCTCTTCTTTTCTAGAATATGCCTGTGGGGAGAGAAAAAAAAAAATTTTTTTTTTTTTTTTTTCATTTTAAATTTTTGTGCTTATTGCAAAACAGTTTGGAGCCATTTCTAAACACTGGATGCTGGGTGGGAGTGAGTCCCCCAGATACCCTCCCCTCTCCTGCTTGTCTTTCTTCCCAAGGTTGGGAATGAGTCAGGTCAAGCAAATTATTCCAGAATTTCATCAGATTTGTTTAAGCCAAGAGGGAGGCTGAAATTTCAAGATTCAGATCTCTAGTAAATTTCCTGAAGGATATAACTTGGGCCTGAGCTTGATGTACTTCCAGATTTGATATTATCGTTCATTTATGACTAATTGGAAGCTCTCTGTGGGCATGTACCATGGAAGAGGTTGGTGGGTGGGGTGAAAAGGCATTTGTCAAATACCTGCCCTTGGCCCACAGGATCCTGCCACTCTTGGCCACTGTGGACTTGACTAGCCTTGCCTTTACCCACTTTCGTCCGTATAGGTTATGTTCTTAGGCTCCCCGGAATCCTCACTGCTTCCTGAAATACTGTCTTTTCACACCCTGTGTCTTCCTCATGTTGTGTCTGAGCCTGGAAGGTCTGTCTCCTGGTTCACGTGGCAAAGTCATGGATGTCCTTCAGAGACAGATCTCCTTTTCTGTTCTCTGCCGCATCTCCCCTGGGTAACCTGCATTGACTAACAGCTATTCCAGACATACATAGCCATTGTTGATGTCTTGTGTAGGGACGCTGTCTCATGCACTCTGGAATCCCTAATGCCTGGCATAGGGACTGACATGGTCATTTGATGGAGGCAGGAATCTCTGTCTTAAATTAGACTGGACCAGAGCCATTCTCATTCATCTCTCTATCTCAGAAAAGTGAGTGTCCCAGTATGCATCAAATATATGTTTATGAGTGGTAGAAACTATTATTCTTATCTTGTAAGATTTTAGTTTGGCACTTAGCTACCTAAAGGGCTTCTCTGGTAGCTCAAATAGTAAAGAATCTGCATTATGGGAAGCCTGGGTCCAAACCCTAGATGGGGAAGATCCCCTGGAGAAGGAAGTGGTAACCTACTCTAGTATTCTTGCCTGGAGAATTCCATGAACAGAGGAGCCTTGCAAACTACAGTGTATGGGGTCACAAAGAGTTGAATATGACTGAGGGACTTACATAACCACTAGCTATCTAAAACATTTCTCAGCTTTACAGCTAGCTGTGGCCAAATGACCAAGTTGTGGTTTATGAAATGTGAGCAGATGTGTCATATGGAAACTTCTAAGAAGATTCATCAAGAGAATGACATATGCCCTTTATCTCTTCCTGGGGTCCTGTCCCCATTCTCTTGTCTGGAACATGGATGCTTCTAATCATGCAGTGTCAGAATCCCAGTGCGGTATCCTGGGGCTAGTAATGGTAGAATACTCTTAACACCCCCAACCTGGGACAAAAGAAAGGAATGATCATTGGTATCTGAAAGAAGATGGCTGTGTAGAGAGGGACATTCCTTAGGTGCTGTATTAGGGAGATCATCAACCAGCCTATAGGAAGACAGCTAAGGGAATATATACCTGACCTCACTTTTCTTCATCCTCAAGTCCCTGTTCCCCATAAACTGAACCAAATGAAAATTTTAAAGCAAGGGAGCCCGTTAATGTAAGGATCTCCATAGGCATAGCAAGTGGAGAAGGATGGAGAGAGGATTTGGCTGGGTAAACAGAAGATATTCAGCACACTTGGATAGATTTCTTTTCCCATTTTAAAAATAAGGGAATAGGATGAATAAAATCTCTACTATTTTTTCTGGTCGTTATATTTGGAGTGGATTTTCTGCATTAATTGGTTTCACTTTTGCAGACCTTTATGCTAAGGCTAAAGAGCAACCGCAGTCAGACACTCCAGAGTAGCAGATAGTATGACCAATGTTTCAACTCAAAATCGTATTAGTTGGTGACTAATACGTTAAATGGAAAAGTCAAGAAACAGATCTGATACATATGAACCATTCATTTTATGACAAAAGTAACACTGTAGAGCAGTGGCAAAAGAATAGTCTTTGTAATAAATCAATTGTATGTCTTTATGGAGAAAATATCTTACCTTGTACCCTATACACAATTCCATACTATTGATCTAAATGTAAAACAAAACAAAAAATAAAATTTCTAGGAAAATATAGGAAAGAATCTTTATGGTATTGCTGTAGAGCAAAAGAATGGATAGAAGATTAGAACAGCACTCCCCAAATAGTCATAAACCTAAGAGAAGGGTTCCTCTTTATCAGTTATTATAAGAATGACTAACATGACATAGTCATGCAATGATGATTTCATAGTTGTCATTACATAATGACAATAACAAGAGCTGGTAAGGATGTGGAACAACTAGAACTCTTATATACTGCTAGCGAGTGTGGAGATTGGTACAGTCACTTGGAAAACTGTTTTCTAGTATCTACTAAAGTTGATCATATATAATAGCTATGACCCAGAACAACTAGGTATATCCACAAAGAAATGCATGCCTATGCTCACTTAAAAAGCAAAGAGGTTACTTTGATGACAAAGGTCCATCTAGTCAAAGCTATGGTTTTTCCAGTAGTCATGTATGGATGTGAGAGGTGGACCATAAAGAAGGCTTAGCCTTGAACAATTGGTGCTTTTGAACTGTGGTGTTGGAGAAGACTCATGAGAATCCCTTGAACTGCAAGGAAATCAAACCAGTCCATCCTAAAGGAAATCAGTCCTGAATATTCATTGGAAGGACTGATGCTAAAGCTGAAACTCCAATACTTTGGCCACCTGATGTGAAGAGCTGACTCACTAGAAAAGACTCTGATGCTGGGAAAGAGTGAAGGCAGGAGAAGGGGACAACAAAGGATGAGAAGGTTGGATAGCATCACCAACCCAATGGACATGAGTTAGAGTAAACTCTGGGAGATGGTGAAGGACAGGGAAGCTGGCGTGCTGCAGTCCATGGGGTGGCAAAGAGTCAAACATGACTGAGTGACTGAGCAACAACAGCGTTCACTTAGACATATATATTCAAGGATATTCATAGCAGCATTCTCTTTAAGAGCCAACAATTTAAAACAGCCCAAGTGGATATCAACAGTAGAATGGATACATGACTTGTGGTGAAAGTTAAAAGTGTCAGTCGCTCAGCCGTGTCCAACTTTTTGCGACCCTATGGACTATAGCCCACCAGTGGTATATTCATATAGTGAAGTGTTAGTACAGAGCCATGGGTTCAGGATGGGGAACACATATATACCTGTGGTGGATTCATTTTGATATTTGGCAAAACTAATACAATTATGTAAAGTTTAAAAATTAAATAAAATTTAAAAAAAAAAAAAAAGAAAAAAAAATGATTAATCACTACCTGCAGCACCGAGGCTGAATTTCATGAAAATTAGACAGAAAAGAATATACTAAATGATTACATTTTCAGACTTTAAAAACAGGCAAAGCAGTAATCAATGGTGTCAGAAAGCCAAGTTATGTTTCCTTTTGGGGAGATCTAGGAATTGGGTGGGGTATGAGGATAAGTAACAGAAGCTAGTAGATTTTCTTTTCTTGATCTTGGTCATGGTTCTACAGGTATGTTAACCTATGGAATCTCTTTGAATTGGACACTAACTTATGTTTGTTTCTGTAAACAGAGACTTACTACACCAATATGTAAGTATTATCATTTAATACAGCTTCTTTTCTTTTTAAAAAAATAAAAGCAGGGTAGGAACCCAAACACCAGCCCTTTGCTGTTCAACACTAACATAAAGATCAGAACAACAGCATGTCTGTATTGCCACTGAGGAATGAACAGCAGTGAATGATTTCAAACAGGTTTTCTTTGAACAGGTGTTCAAAACCAGAAAGGTTTCTCAAGTCATTTCTTAAGCCAAATTTCACTGTAGTCTGGAGCCCTTGGTATCATGTCAGGAATCATACACAGTGAGATCATTTTCTTTTGCCCACATTTCTGTCTGATAAAGAAAATAAATCTATTTGACAGAACAAAGAATTGCCTCAGATGGAAATACGTTGGAGAAAGGGCAGCATTATTCTCAACTCTATATGACTCAGAGAAAAACAATATGAGGTTTAAATAATGAGTTCTCGGTTCTGAGAAAGATTAACACTTTACCTACTTTTTCAGGAATTAGTCCATTTATTAAGTAAATTCCAGCTACTTCCACCAAGTCACTTAAAAAGTGACTTACTAGAAAGACACATCAGCATAAACTAATGATAAAAATAACAATGATAACAAAAACAACCAAAACAAGAGCCATGTTGAAGATGAGGAGCGGGAGGTGGCTTTACCATCAAGTCTCTCTACACCAAATTTACTCCAATTGTGTGCCACATTTCATTGTTATTGCCCTAGTCGTCAAGGTGAAAGAGAAATTTAATAAATTATTAAGCCCTTTTTAAGAAAAAAGAAAGAAAGAAAATGAAGGAAGTATGCTAGTCCAACATGAGGAACAAACATTCCCAGCATATTAAGAGAAATTAATTAGGAGATTGTTTATATAATAAGGTTTTAAACATTATAATAAAAACTGTCATGATAGGCAGTTTTATATCTATATGAAAACATTCTTAATTATCTCTGGCAAAAGGCAAAGCCATAACATTAAATCATGATTTCTTGAAGGCATAGTATAATATATGTGCTCCTAATGATTTAACTCGGAGAAGGCGATGGCACCCCACTCCAGTACTCTTGCCTGGAAAATCCCATGGACGGAGGAGCCTGGTGGGCTGCAATCCATGGGATCGCGAAGAGTTGGACATGACTGAGCGACTTCCCTTTCACTTTTCACTTTCATGCACTGGAGAAGGAAATGGCAGCCCACTCCAGTGTTCTTGCCTGGAGAATCCCAGGGACGGGGGAGCCTGGTGGGCTGCCGTCTGTGGGGTCGCACAGAGTCAGACACAACTGAAGCGACTTAGCAGCAGCAGCAATGATTTAACTTGGCATTGAAGTGATTCTGCAGTGTCCAAGGGGAAGTGATGAATTTGTGTAACCAGTTGCCTTGGCTATACCACTTTGGGGCAAAAGTAAAGTAAGCCAGCAAGGTTTGTCTGGCTCCTCCCTAGCCAACTCTGCAGCATTCCGTCAGCTGTTGTGCCCTCCCATATGGCCCTCTCAGCTACCATGGGACTCCTGCACCCAACTTTCCTCCTCTGTGGCTTCTGGTGGTGATGTGTGTTTAGGTACGCATCTCCACTGGAGACATCAGTGGCACTGAGCTGGGATAGCCCTGCTTCAAAGCCTTTGTTACTGATCTCTCTTTATGTCTTCCTAGGTTGGGCTGAGGTGGTCTTAGCCCAGTTCCATCCATTCTGGGCTCCAACCCATTTCCCAATCCCAATCAGAAGGCATCGTAACTTCTTCTTGTGCTCTCCTCTGATAAAGTTGCCACTGTGCTTCCAATATGGTCACTTTCTTACTTTTTTACTGTCTCCTCTCCTTCGGGATCTAGTCCCTGGGGGCAAGACCAGAAACATTCTGATTTGGACCAAAGTGTGGGGGTCATCATATTTCAATCTGAATCAAGTTGTATACCAGACTTGATTTCCCTGGAAAACCCTTTCCCAGGGTGGAGGGTGGGGGAACCTCTGCCAGGAATGCCCAGGTACATGTGAAGCCAGGGAAAAACCGATCTGAACTGGAACAGAGGCTCCAGCAGTAACAGCATGTCCCTAATACCATTCCTCCCAATGTTTATGTCTGCTTCTTAGATCTTGTGTGAAGCCAGGCTCTTCCGGAAAGCTCACATTCCTCTTCTGACCTTGCATCATCCCAGAGCAGCAGCTCTATTTAAATAACTATAGTCACAATTGCTTAATGTCTGATTCACCCTGGGCACTTCGGGACCCTATTTCTGCTTTTCACAATCACTCTGCAATGGAAGTGCTGTTATCCAAATTTTAATAAGGAAGAGATTATTGCTGACTCACATTGAAACAGGAGTGAAGGGGACAGGGCACAAACTTAAAAAGAATGACACAGCCCAAGAGCATGACATAAAATGATTAGAACGAAAAAGGACCAAAATGGTGGACAAGTCAACTTTCTCTAGACCTTAAGCCTCAGTATATACTCACTGTGGGCTTCCCTGGTGGCTCAGATGGTAAAGAATCTGCCTGCGATGCCAGAGACCTAGGTTCAATTCCTGGTTGGGAAGATTCCCCTGGAGGAGGGCATGGCAACCCACTTCAGTATTCTTGCCTGGAGAACCCCATGGACAGAGAAGCCTGGTGGGCTACAATCTATGGGGTTGCAAAGAGTCAGACCTGAGTGAGCAACTAAGCATAGCACATTCGCTCATTGTAACACATCAGCAAGCTAAGTGACACATTCATCAGTGCCATGACAGTTCCAAGGTCAAGTATTAAAGGTCAAAAAGTGGGCAGTGGCCCAATTCCTGGAAACTCCCACCCCTTCCGCAAAATAGTTGGAATAATCCTCCCACTCATTAGCCTATGAAATTACTCAGCCCATAAAAACTAAGCATGCCATATTTCGGGGCCTCTTTCTTTCTGAGATGGCCCACACTCTGCCTGTGGAGTGTGTTTCTCTCTAAATAAATCTACTTCTTACCTATTACTTTGTATCTCACTGAATTCTTTCTGTATTGAGACACAAAGAACCTGAGCCTCAGTAAGTCCAGACACTAAGTTAGTGATTCTAATTAAAAGACTGTGGTTTTAAGTCCCAATCTGGATTTTGACTAGCTTCAAGTCTCAATTTGAGGTGCATGGTAATAATATAATAGCTCAATTTTTAATTTTTTGAGGAATTCCCATACTGTTTTCCACAGTGGCTACACCAAATTACATTCCCACCAACTGTGCACAAGAGTTCCCTTTTCTCCTCATCTTGGACAACACTTGTTATTTGTTGTCTTTTATTAATAGCCATTCTGATGGGTGTGAGGTGATATCTTGTGGTTTTGATTTGCATTTCAAATCACCGATTTGTAGATGGTAACTAGACTTACCATGGTGATCATTTTCAAATGGATAGAAATACCAAGTCACTATGTTGTGTAACGAGAACTACCATAATGCTGTATATCAATTACACTTTAAAATCAACCAAGCAACCAAACAAACAAACTCAAAGAAGAAGAGATCAGATTTTTGGTTAAAGAGGTGGAGATCTGGAGGAGGAATTGAATGAAGGTATTTAAAGGTACAAACTTCCAGTTATAAGATAATAAGTACTAGGGATTTAATGCACAACATGATAAAAACTAAAGTAATACTTCTGTTTGTTATGTGAAAGTTGTTAAGAAAGTAAATCCTGAATTCTCATCATAAGAACATTTTTTCTATGTCCTTAATTTTGTATCTGTATCAGATGATGGATGTTCACTAAACTTACTGTGGCAGTCATTTTATTATGTATATAGGTCAAATCATTATGCTGTATACCTTAAACATATACAGTGCCATATGTTACTGATATCTCAGTAAACTAGAAGAAAAATAAATAAGTAAAATATTATGCACATCAAAATAAATTAATAAAGATGAAGTGGTTAAGTAGTGAGGTTCAGTGACTTGCCCATGGCCATGGTGAGTGAGTCGTGGAGCTATAATTCAATCTCAGATTTGTGGGAAACAAGCCTAGCCTTGTCTTGATGAAAGCAGTTCAGTATCATACAGTCCTTGGAACTAGAACTTTCTTATGAACTGCTCTTTTAAGACACATTCTAATAATTTAATCTTCTTCTCTGATTAAGAGACAGATTTGCACTCCCAAACAAACAAGACTCCTCCTGAGTCTTGGCATAAAGTCTGTTCCTGGCCCTCTTGCCTTTGCACATCAATTTCATGCCTTGATCATTTTTTAATTGAGGGCAGCTTCCATGTCTATTATGTTAAGTATATATTCTAGGATTGATCAATTAAAATTCCTTCCTTTTGCATGGTTCATCCTTATAGAAAACCCTGGGCCTATTCAGGCTGAGAAGGACTCTTCTCCCACGTGTAATATTAGCACCCCTGCCAAAGTCCTTTCCCTGAAATCCACACTTCTTTGTATCTCTCTCTGCCCTTTCCGCACTCCCAGGTCCATTTAGGAATTCCTCACACCTGTCCCTGGGGTAGAGTATGTGACTGTCTTCAGATCATGTGACTGATTAACTCAGCTTAGGTCAGGGATGCCATTCTTGAACTAGATTGAGTCCTAGGATTCTTTATAAGAGTGCTGGGGCAAAGAGACTGTCTCTTCTTTTGTTGGCTGGATCTCAACAAGGAAGCATGTAGCACAGGGAGTTGCTTATGGTCGGTCATCTTATGACTGTGAGAGGATTCAGTCTTAGAATACAGCCAATAACATAGAAGATGGTAGAGAAATAGAAAAGAAACACAGTGACTAAGGGACTTCCCTGGTAGTCCAGTGGTTAAGAATCCACCTTGCAAACTGCAGGGGACCTAGGTTCGATACCTGATTGGGGAACTAAGATCCCATATGCTGCAGGGCACCTAAGCCCCCACACTGCAATTACTGAGTCCACAAGCTCTAGAACCTGTGACCTGCAACAAGAAAATTCTGGGTGCCACAGCTAGAGAAAACCAGTGTGCCACAACATAGAGCGAGTGCAGCCAAAAGAAAAAGAAAAAAAAAAAAAAAAACAGAGAAAGGAAGAGACTGACTGAGCTCTTGAGAAGCAGCTTGTCTGAAGCAAATCCTCCCGTGGAGTTTTCAATGGTGAGCCAATAAATTTCCTTCCTCATTTGGGCCTGGTTGAGCCAGATATTCTTTTGCTTGCAATACAGGCATCTTAAATGTACATTATTCAACAATGAGTCAAGTTTTTCAAATGTTTCTCTCACTGCATAGTGGGCTTCTTGATCCCTAAGAGAAAAGTGGTTGACTGAATGAGTGGGCCACAGAAATAAGGAAAGAGAGACCATTTGTTCATGTGTGTTGAAGACATTTACCAATTCTTCAGGCTTCCCAGGTGGCTCAGTGGTAAAGAATCTGCAAAGAATCTGCCTGACAATACAGGAGCTTCGGGAGATGCTGGTTCAATCTCTGGGTCAGATCCCCTGGAGGAGGGCATGGGAACTCATCCCAGTATTCTTGACTAGAGAATCCTGTGGACAGCAGAGCCTGGCAGGCTACAGTCCATGGGGTCACAAAGAATCGGACATGACTGAGTGGCTGAGCTCACACACTTAGCAACAAAGCACTTGGGAAATGGATGTCCTGGGAGCCCTCTGCAGGGGTGTTGCCAATTCACTCCAGACTCAGAGGAACCTCAACAGCCTTCTGCTCCAAAAATAAAATCATTCGGATGAAGATGGTTATGGTTTAATTAGGTGTGGATCTTCCATTCTCTATTTTGTGGCTCTAATGAATTGCTGATGATTTTAGGTGCATTATGAGCACCCCTAGGGATGTCTCAGGTGGCACCAGTGGTAAAGAACCTGGCTGCCAAGGCAGAAGATGTAAGAGACACGGGTTCGATCCCTGGGTGGGGAAGATCCCCTGAGGATGAAATGGCAAACCACTCCAGTGTTCTTGCCTGGAGAATCCCATGGACAGAGGAGCTTGTTGGGCCATGGTCCATAAAATTGCAGAGTCAGACATGACTGAAGTGACCAAGCACACATGCACACACATGAGCATCCCATCCCCCACACCCATCCAAGGCAGCATTTTCAGTCAAGAGTGTCAAAATGAAAAAGTGAAGTTGTCACTGAAGCCCCAGGAGAAAAGTAACTTGTGCAGGGAGAGATTTCTTGCTGTTTCTCTTGGTTTTGCTTACCCGGGCCTTTGCCCCTCCCACCTTCACACCTCAAAAAACCCTCCACCTTTACACCTCTCTTCCCCTTTCACACGCCTCTCCCCCAGCACACACAGAGGAACAGCTTTGCTCTGTGGGAAATGCTGGTCAGGAGGAAATGCCCTGGTTTTGGCCTTTGCTTTCACAGCATCAAAGGTCAGGAGCAGTAAGCACTGTGGAGGAAGCATTGCATGCATAACTTTGAGTTAGCAAATCGGAACTTGGGGTTTTCAGATAGTAGCGAGGAGACAGAAAGTGTTGCTTAAGAATCAGATTCTAGACCTGGCTCTTCCACCATTTTTGAAACACTTGGCAAGTCCTTACACTTCTCTGGACCTTGACTGTTTCAGTAACAACACAGGGAGGTTCTGGATGATGAAATGAGGCAAAATGGCCATTGACACCTCCATATATCCTGCTGGCAAAAAGCAAAAGGACAAAAGCCATTTTTCTAGTTCCTCCAGGGTTTGTCCCACCAACCCCAGTAGCTGCCAGGGGGCTTGCCTCCTGAATCCCTTGTCCCACTCCCATAGATGTCCAACAGCCTCCCCCTCCTCACTCAGGGTCTCATTTCCAAGAGGCTCTTACCTCCTGCCATGCTGTCTCATCCGGGAACAGATAAAAGGAATCTTCATTTGGTACATGCCATGGTCTAATGTTTGTATTCCCCTAGAATTCATATGTTGACATTCTAACCTCCAAAGATGATGGTACTAGGAAGTAGGGGCCTTTGGGACATGCTTAGGTCCTGAGGATGGAGCTGTTATGACTGGCATTAGAACCTTTTAAAAGAGGCTCCAGAAGATGATGAGAAGATACATGAAGTCTGTGACCTAGAATTGGGTCCTCACCTGACCGTACTGGTACCCCAGTCCCAGATTGCCAGTCCCAGGACCTGTAAGAAATGCATTTCCATTGTTTATAAACGACCCAGTCAGTGGTATTTTATTCTAGCCACCCAAACTGACTAAAGCAGATGCCCAAATTGCAAGAATCACAACTAAAGGACCATGTGAAGTGATGTCACAAAGAATTATACACTAGCAGAAGAGTACTATCCATCCTCCATTCTATCAACAACCATTCACTTGTTAAACAAATATTTAGGTTGAATTCATTCACTCACTCATCATGTGTTACACTGCCAAGATCTTGGGGTTCAAGAGTAAATAAGGTGTGCAGGCGTGTGTGCTTAGTCACTCAGTCATGTCCAACTCATTGTGACCCCATGTACTGCAGCCCGCCAAGTTCCTCTGTCTGTGGGGATCCTCCAGGCAAGAATACTGGAGTAGGTGGCCTTTTCCTCCTCCAGGGGATTTTCTTGACCCAGGGATCAAACCCAGGTCTCCTGTGTCTTCTGCATTGCAGGTGGATTCTTTACCCACTGAGCTATTGGGGAAGTCCTAAATAAGGTGTGGACATTCCTTTCTTGTCATTTAGTTTAGTGGTAGATACATATTAATAAGTAGCCATAAAAAACATTATAATTAAATCAAATTTGACAGAGAAGCCATGAAGTGCTACGGCAGTACACAAGAGGGGTAACTGTGTCCCTAGACTTTCCAAAGGAAATGAGGTATAGTAATGAGCAGCAGGAGTTAGCTGAGGGAGAAGGGCTGGGTGAGGGGCTAAAGAGAGTAATCCAGGCAGGAACGGCCTATATGAAAGCCCAAAGGGGAGAGAGGACCCGGTGGATTACAACAGCAGGTGTATGAGGATGGGGTGTAAACTGGAGGAAGCTTGAATCCTGTGGTAGTAATAAGGCATCTCTGTAGATTCTTGGGGGCTTCCCAGGTGGCTCAGGGGTAAGGAATTTTTGCCTACAAATGCAGGAGCCTCAGGAGATGTGGGTTTGATCCCTGGGCCCGAGGATCCTTTGGAGGAGGAAATGGCAAGCCATTCCGGTATTCCTGCCTGGGAAATCCCATGGACAGAGGAGCCACTGTCCATGGGGTTGGAAAGAGTTGGACACAACTGAGCAACTGAGCACACATGCACTTAGATTCTTGAGCAAGGGAGTAGCACGATAAAAACGCTTTAGGGAAGCAATTAGTCCATTTCCTATATTCAGTGTGCATCAGAGATGACAGAAACCAGAGGCAGGGAAAGGAGTTAGGGAGTATTGGCAATAAAGAAGACAAGGGCTAGAGTGCCATCCATTAAAATAGAGAATAAAGAACTGAAAGCCAGACTGTCTCTCAGATGAGCCTATGCTGCACCAGGAGAGCTGGAAGAGAACTCTGCTGAGTAATGAATGAGTTCAGGAATTGCCATCCATTGGGTGGAATCTACTCTACATTCACCTGGACTTATCTTATCATCCAAAGATCCTTTGGATGTCCAAAGATCCCTTGCATTTCCCAGAGGTTCTTTAGAGACCCCATTAAGCCTGGATGGTTCTATATTGATCTCTTCTGGACAAATGGAGATTTGAAAATCACTAGTATGCTTTTTCATAATGTACATGTTCTGTCCGAAGCCATTGTTCTTAATACTTGTTATTCATAATTTTTGGTATATGTGTGTGTCCAGGCCACCATTCTCTCTTGGAAGTTTCTTAGCAATATCCCATCCAAGCCCCTACTAATGACATGATCCCTCTTTTTCTTATATTCTGTTTTCTGTTGTTCTTCCTCTCTACCTAGTTCCAGAACCAAATAAAACCCTTTCTTAGCATCCCTCCCCATTTTTACTCCCTTGAAACTCTTCTCTAGGGTGGAAAAAATTTATTATTGTTATCAAAAACAATCATAATAAAGCATGAAAACTGACTGATGAAGTTTTAGTTCGGTAAAACCTCTTGAGAAACAGAAAACAAAACCAGTCTTTTTCCTTGACTAAAATGACCGTTTGTCATAGGAAATAACAAATCCTGTGCTCTGTGGGAGGAAGGGGACAGAGATGAGGGAGATTGAGGATGTTGAGGCACAGGCCTTGGTCAAAGAATTTATTCAATGAATGTCAAGTTCATAGATTCTTCCACTCATTCTACAAACACAAACTCTGATCTCCAGGAGGAGTATTTAATTTGCCTCCTGAGTTGTTACTTGGCAATACCAACAAAGTTACCACACAAATGATGTCTGGTATCTATCAGCTGGCTTGATTTCCTGAATTACTTGAGTTCTTCAAGTGAACGAGAATCAAAAGGCTCTTGGACTTAGAAGAGGCCTTTAAAATGACTTGAGGTCAATTGCCCAGGAAGATCCCTCCCAAGTGCTGTGAGTATGTTTGGACGTGTCCAGCCTCTCTGTCTTTGGACAACTCTACTAGTAAGCTCTTCCTGATACTGAGCTGATATTAACCACCCCATAGTTTCTCTCTATTGTGTCAAGAAATCCAGCATGGGTTGGGGACTAGGAGGAAACACAGAATTATTCTAACTCCTCTTCTTGTTGGCAATCCTTTGAATATTGGAAGACAGAGTCCAAGTTCTCTGGGTCTACTCTTCTCCAGGGCCCCCCAACTTCTCCATGGAATAGGGTTTTCAGGTTCAAAATTATCTTTGACCTTCCCTCATTAAGAATCTTCACTTTTCCTGCTCTTAAAAATATGCTTCCTAGAACAGAAATTCTGTATTGCCCAAGCATCTGTAGCTTTATCTAAAAAACTAACAAAAATGTTTATATAGTTATGGTAGAGAGCCAAGCCATGCTATCGATAGGGAATTTCCTTTACATTGATTCCAATCTATTATTAATCAGCATCCTTTGTGTAAATCCATCCAAACTATAATTAATCCACTTAGTTTAATTTTTATCTTGTGAATAATTTTCCCTCTTGAACAAAATAATATCATGAAAATTTTCTCAAGTGACTTGGAAAACTCCAAAAACAACACGGCTGTGGTGTTTTCTTTCTCTGTCTATCCAGGAAACTATCACAGAAGAAAATACGTTCTCTGTGAACTCCTGCAGTTTCCTAGTGATCATAGCTCTTTCATCTATGTGTTTATAACTCACCTTAATGATGCTTGGGAACCTCCCACTGAAGAATAGAAATTTTTATTTTCTAAAAGAATCTTACTCATTAACTAAGGTAATGACAGTAATTGAAGCAGGTAAATCCCTCTCAGTGGCTTAACCCAGTAGCATATATTTCTCACGTGAAATCCATAAGGGACATTCCTGATTAGTGAGCGACCTTATTTTCAAACAGTAATTCAAGGCTCTTCGTTCCTTTTCTCTTATAGTTCCATGATTTGCCTAATGCAAAGGATAATGCATAATTAGATAAAAAAAGGTTTCGGTAGAAATAATGAGAATCACAGATTGACGGGGAAGAAAAAAAAAACCCACAAAAAAAGCAAGGATGGAAAGATGTGTAGAGGATATGTCATACTCAAAGTAGGGTATACAGGGAAGGCTTCTAGATAGGAACCGTGCCTTCACTTGCGGGTTGAGGGTATGTAATGACACAAGGAGGGAGCCAGAAAAATATACATTCTGACCCCTGACCCCTGACTTTCTTCCCACAAGGATCCCCCTTGTCCAAGCAGAACCAATAGCCAAAGGGCAGGGGAGCTCACTGATGCTTTCCCAACAGGTTGGCCTTCGGGACACAAGACAGGAGGAGAAAGGTACAGAGGGAGTATGCAGAGTTAAACAAAAGACAGCAGCACAAAGTAGCACAACCCAACTTATGTTTTGCAGAGATTAATTTGGTAGCGGTGGAAACAAAGATTGGAAAGGGGAGATACTGGAAGCAAAAAGACTCTTAGGGAGGTGAGGGCCAGGACAGGGTGAGGTAGGATGAGAGGCAAGGGCTAAATACTAGAATCAGTGAGTGGTTGGATATGAGAAGCAAGAAAAGAGTTGGAGGAAACTCTAAGGCCATGGTTTTAAAAGGAAAATGGTGAGTTCACTTGGGGACACGTCGAGTATAAATTGCTGTGGGACATCCATATGGAGATGTCCTGAGTCAGCCCAGCCCCATGGGAACTGATTTTATCGTCTGGGTCTGCTGCATTCTGGAAAGCTCTCACAAATGTCAAGACAGTAAGGCCTGGTCCAAAGTGAAATCATAGGTGCCTATTTAAATCATCTTTTTCTTAACAAAAAATTTCTGAGGAGCAAAAGATATTTTATATGAACTCCATGTCTTTAAGAGTTATTTATTTTGTGCTATATTGAATTGGTTTCCAGAAGATGCATGCTATAGATGACTTCAAGGCAAATTTGCTACCTGAAATGTAAATGGAGCTTAGAAGTGCATGTTGGAGTATCTCGCAGAAGGATGGAACTGAATCAGAGCTTGTAGAAGTTAGCTTTAGTCTCAAATACATGTTTTAAAGCACAGATAGTTTCAGAATTTATTGCTTAAAAACATAAAAATCAATGTAACAGTTCACCAGGCTCAGAATCTTGCTTGCCAAATATTTGTCTAAAATAAAAATCACTTTGATATCATAACAGATCCAATATTCAAACTTATTCTTGACTGAATGTTGAAATCAACTTTTAAGAAATATGAAATATAATTCTAAATTGAACCTAAGTAAACAAATCTGGAATGTAATGTAGGTGGCCTTAATCTGTGGGTAGTCCCACAATTCCATTCATTTATTTAATATTTTTACATTCTACCATCTATAATAATTATCTTCCTAAAGCAATGTGGTTGATTTTACGTTGAACCATTTTAAATAGAATATGCAACCATTTTTCTATCTTCATATTTATACATTGAAATAAAGTAGTTAGTCTTATAAAAGTTGGCTTAAAGCTTAACATTCAGAAAATTAAGATCATGGCATCTGGTCCCATCACTTCGTGGCAAATAGATGGGGAAACAGTAGAAACAGTGTCAGACTTTATATTTGGGGGTTCCAAAGTCACTGCAGTTGGTGATTGCAGCCATGAAATTAAAAGATGCTTACTCCTTGGAAGAAAAGTTATGACCAACCTAGATAGCATATTCAAAAGCAGAGACATTACTTTGCCAACAAAGGTCCGTCTAGTCAAGGCTATGGTTTTTCCAGTGGTCATGTCATGTATGGATGTGAGAGTTGGACTGTGAAGAAAGCTGAGTGCCGAAGAATTGATGCTTTTGAACTGTGGTGTTGGAGAAGACTCTTGAGGGTCCCTTGGACTGCAAAGAGATCCAACCAGTCCATCCTAAAGGAGATTAGTACTGGGTGTTCATTGGAAAGACTGATGCTGAAGCTGAAACTCCAATACTTTGGCCACCTGATGCGAAGAGTTGACTCATTGGAAAAGACCCTGATGCTGGGAGGGATTGGGGGCAGGAGGAGATGGGGATGACAGAGGATGAGATGGCTGGATGGCATCACCAACTCGATGGACATGAGTTTGGGTGAACTCCAGGAGTTGGTGATGGACAGGGAGGCCTGGCATGCTGCAATTCATGGGGTTGCAGAGGTCAGACATGACTGAGCGACTGAACTGAACTGAACTGCAGGCACTGTAATACCAATTACCACAGATCCAAAAAGCACTTCAAAAATACAATGACTTAAAATTGCAGATAAGACTCAGAATAAAAAAAAAGACTCAGAATAAAGTAGGCAGCATGTGATATTTAATCATGCATATGATGTCTCACAACTCTAACTGGTGTTATGAACATTTACTCTGACATCATTTTCAGTAAGAGAGTCACATTTCAAGGATGGTTGATTTTTCAGGGTCCTCAGTAAATTGGAAGTTGTTCATTTCTTCTAAAGTTTCTTTGAAAATGAAGAAGTATGAGATATTTGGGGGGCCTCAGTTAATGCTGCCTTAATTATCGGCTATTCTAAATAGCATAGGCTGGGCTATGCTGTAATAACAACCCTAAACACTCAGTAGTTTAAAGCAATGTTCATTTCTCATTCAGGCATTACGTTCATCACCCTTCAGAAGAGGACTCTGCTCCATATGTGTACTCAGAGAGCTAGGCCAGTAGGCCCTTCACTAACTGGACGTTGCTGATGACGATGACATCAGGAATAATCACTGGTAAACTTCTTTAAAGATTTCCAATGAAAAGACGTACATATCACTTCTATTTACATGTCATTGGTCAAAGCAAACCAATGTTTAAAATAACATAGTTTAGACATAAACTCTTTAGACATAAACTGATGGAGGGTAGGTAAGAGTAATACTACTCATGCCCAGAGAAGGAGAATTGGAAATATTAGTGAAAAGCATCAGGGTCTACCATGTCACCCTTTATTTGAAATTTGCTTTTAGTTTCAAAAGTGAGTTGCCACGTCAAATGCAATTGGAGGGAGCTGAACTTGCTTGCATGTGGGGGTTTCTGGATTTCAAAGACAAAAACAGTTCCAGAATTAACATGAATTTGGTCATCTTGACGTAGATTGGCCTGTCCTGAAATCTACCTGGCAAGGAAAGTTGCAGAGATAGTAGAAGCATAACCCTCGTGAGCAATGGGTTTGTGGCCATCAGATAAGTCAGAGTGAGAAAACATTCCTTTTGGAGGAGTAATCTGCCTTCTAATCCCTCTTCTCCCCAAAGCTGTTCATTCTTGAACATCTCTAGCATTTTTACATTGGGAACGCCTCATATATTTGTTGCTTAGGGAACTACTTCCTGCCAAATGGTTTCAATTTTCTTTTTAACTCCTCATTTTTTGGTATGATATGTATTTAGTTGAGTATAGTTTGGGAGGACATTAATCTGAGCCCTTCTAGTTTCTTATTTTTCAGTTCATTATTTTTATTTTGGATCAGCTGAATTTTCCTCCTCTGTTTTCACATTTTTTCCCCCTTAAGTGGCTCACAATGTTGATTCTTAGGATTTTTGAAGAATGTAATAACTTGGCATTGACCACACTCTCTCCAGTTGGACCCAAGCACACATTGGTTTCCCTATCACTCTGATTTTTTATTTAAATCTTTTCTGAATCTGGGTAGGGTACAGTTGAAGGGTTTTGTTGTTGTTTGCTGACTTTTTCCTCTTTTTTTAAACAGGCCATCTCCTTTATGGAATAGCTTCTTCCAAATTTTAAACAATCAAGGAAGTCCTTTAAACTGTTCTATAATCTGGAAACATCAGAGCTTGAAAAAAACCTAAGCACTTAGTTTGCTTTGAGGACAGACAGGATGAAAGCTTAACTAGGCAAAGAGAAAAAGCTGGCCTCAGGACAGAGTCTGAGCCGAATCTTTTTCAATGGTTACTTCCACCAATGGGCTATGGAATTGCCAGCTTGCTGGCTCTTAGTGATTTCTGGAGAAGAAAGAGGGAAAAAGATGAAACTCTATTCTCATAGAGCTCCTCCTTCCCTCTTCCTAAGGATAAATTATTTAAAAAGCTAGCAGTCCTTTCATTCAGTCAGAGGGAGTATAAATAAAAGCCCACATGCTAATCACCCATAGTTTGAGATTTATAAAGCAAATTAAAGTCTCATTAAAAAATGAATAATTGTATTTTTTTAGAGCAGTTTTAGGTGCACAGCAAAACTGAACACAAAGTACAGAGTTCCCATGTATCCCCACCCCAACCCATGCACAACCTCCCCCACTGTCCACATCCCACACCACAGTGGTGCATTCAATTACTCCTTCACTGAAGGAATATGTCCTTCCTTTCTTTATGCAGATCCAAGTTTCTGACCTGTTATCCTTTTTCTCACCTTAAAGAACTTCGTCTAACATCTTGAAGTCAACTTTACTAGCAAAACAGTCCCTCAATTTTTATTTGAGAAAGTCTTAATTTCTCCTTCACTTTTGAAGGATAATTTTGTAGGGAATAGAATTCAGTGTTGATGGTGTTTTTCTTGGAACATTTTAAATATTTCACTTCACTCTCACACACATATAGCTTCTGGTAAGTCAGATATAGTTCTTAGTTTTGCTTTCCTATAGGTAAGCTGTTATATTTCTCTGGCTTCTTTCAGTAAATTTTTTCTTTAATTTTTTTGGTATTTCAGTATAATGTGCCTGGGCATAGTTTTTTTTGTATTTATTCTTTGGTATTTAGTATATTTTAGTATTTAGTATTTACCCTGAGTTGCATTTTCTGAGCCTCCTGGATCTGTGGGATGGTGCCTAATATTAATTTGGGATTAATACCTCAGTTACTGCTTCAAATATTTCTTTTTTCCTTCCTTGTCACTCTGGTATTTGTATTATGTGTATGTTACATCTTTTGAGGTTGTTCCATGATTCCTGGAAATTCTGATGATTTGTTTTTCTTTATTTCTTTTCTCTCTTTGCTTTTCAGAGCCCATATTCCAGAATTCTGTGTCTCAACTGCCCACTGATTTCCCTTCATTCCCACTCCTCTAGTGCAGCACACACTCAAGGATAACTCAGCCAGTGCCTGGTGAGGTGTTGGCATCCACATGTCTAGCTTTCCCTTTGGGCACTAAACCTCCTCTCTGTTGTCTTTCCATTTGGAATGTGGCCTGGAAAGCCAGAATTGTTCAGAAAATGGGTTCCATATATGTGTGAATCTAGGCTCCTTTAGTCAATACTTCAGTGAGCTTAGGTGGTAAAGAATCTGCAATGCAGGAGATTCGGTTTCAATCCTTAGGTCAGGAAGATTCCCTGGAGAAGAAATGGCAACCCACTCCAGTTTTCTTGTCTGGGAAATCCTATGGACAGAGGACCTTGGTGGGCTACAGTCCATGGGGTCACAGAATTGGACACAACTGAGCAACTAAGGCTGTCTCCTTCCAAGGAATCCAGGGCTTCATTTGGACCCATTATAGCTCCTCACACTGTCTTCCTGGCAGAGGCTCTGTAACACCACTTCCTTGAAGAGATGAAGCCAGCTCAAAGCCAATTCAAAGTTCTGAGTGTTTTTTGCCATGTTCCAGTTGAGTCATCCAGGTCAACACAAGGCTATCCCAGCCCAGGATGTTGAAGATGGCATTTTAAGTGCAGCTGGAGATTTCACAAATCCAGAAAATGCTGGAGAAAAGGACTAAGAGAGCAGCCTAGAGTGGGTCATGTGAATAACAGCCCTTCTTGATCGTTGTTCGTGCTTCCCAACCAGCCAGGGACAAACACAGGAGAAGTTCAGTGACCTTCTTAGGGTTTCTCAGCTCAAAATAAAATGGTTGGGCTTCCTGAGGCACATTTTAAAATTTATTTGTTTCTTTAATGACCTATTGACTACCTCCTGTTATTTGAACTGCTACAATTTTCCAGCATTGATCAAATTACAATTGCATAAGAAGAACCATAAGATTATTTTTACAGTCTCAAAGTAGAAAAGAATTTCTTCAATAAGACATGAAAGAATCAACTGTAAAAGTAAATATTATTAATATTTATGGAGGGATCTTTTTGGATATAAATTAAAATTTTTTAGTATAGTCAAGTTTATCAAAGAGAAAACACCAGCTACTGACTGGGAGGGATTAACTGTCCCTCGTAATCACCAAAGGAAATATATCCAGCGCCTAAGAAGAATTCCTATATCAATAGGAAAAAATACTCAAAATATTCAATAGAAAAATAGGCTAAGGATATAAACCAGCAGTATACATATGAGGAACCCCAAATAAGAAATAAACATGAGCAATGCTCCATCTTACTAGAAATCAAGAAAATGCAAATTAAAACAACTGTGAGATCTCGATTCTCCAGAGTATCACCTATACTTGGGAATGTTAAATGTATCCTTCTTTTGTCAGTCTGCTTAGTGTGAAATGGTAACTCTTAGGTAATGCTGGAAGGGTGTGAATTGGTACAACCAATTCGGAGAGTAATTTGATAACATAAAGATGTGTCTACCATTAGACCCATCAATTTTATTCTTTGCATCTACTTCTCAGAGACTCTCTGCATGTATACAAGGAAACACAGGTAAGAAAGTTCATGTGTGGCATGTTCATCATTGTGAAAAGCTGAAAGTACCATAAAGACCCATCAACAGAAGAATGGGTCAGTAAACTGCGATATATTCACACAATGGAAGCTTCTATAGCAGCTGCTGCTGCTAAGTCGCTTCAGTTGTGTCCGACTCTGTGCGACCCCATAGACAGCAGCCCACCAGGCTCCCCCATCCCTGGGATTCTCCAGGCAAGAACACTGGAGTGCGTTGCCATTTCCTTCTCCAATGCATGAAAGTAAAAAGTGAAAGTGAAGTCGCTCAGTCCTGTCCGACTCTTAGCGACCCAAGGGACTGCAGCCCACCAGGCTCCTCTGTCTAATATGAATGAAATAAAGCTACATGTATCTATAGGTGAGCTTCTCTGCTGGCTCAGCAGTAAAGAATCCATCTGTAATGCAGGAGATTCAAGAGACTCAGGTTCAATCCTTGGGTCAGGAAGATCCCTTGGAGAAGGGCACGGCAACCCCCTCCAGTATTCTTGCCTGGGAATCCCATTCACAGAGGAGCCTGTCTTTGCAGTCCATCCGGTTGCAAAGATTTAGACACGTCTGAAGTGAGCGTGCATGCACGTATCTATAGGGACAAATCTCAAAGACACTATTGATGAGGAAATCAAGTTTCAGATGGGTAGCATACAGTTGATATCACTCCTATAAAGGTTTTAAGCATGAAAAACCATAGTAAATATTGTTAACAGATGCATATAAAGGTGGTAAAAACATTCTTGAAAAACAAACACAAAATTGAAGATAGTGTAGGCTTCTATGAGGAGCAAAGGAGGAAAATGGTATTGGAAGAGATACACAGGAGGCTTCAACTATATCTGAAATGCTTTTTTTCCCCTTAATGTTTTGCTGCAATTTGTTAAATGGTTTTTTGGTTTGTTTTTTTTTTAAGCTCTGAAGCAATCTGTATGGTGGATACATAGGTAAAATGTTATTCTCTGTACTTCCTTATAGTTTGAAATATTTTATAGTAATAAAAGAGAAAGAAATATCTCCAGTGACAATGTGTAGATTATTTTGGAGGAGTAAGTCTGGGGAGGAGGAGACCAATTAACCTGGTTGAGAAGCAGTGGCAACAAGATGAGTAATTGTTGTAAAGGGCCCAGATTATGGCAGAGGAGTGGTAATGGAGGGGAAGACACTTCAAAGGTGGAATCAACAGAACTTGGGTATTCATCAAATGTCGGAAATTAGAGAAAAGGAAGAATCAAAGATGACCTGAGAGACTCAAAACTTGTAAGGCGAGTTGGCTGATACTGTTGAGAATACAGGAGGAAGGCAAGCAGGGGTTGGCAGAGTTGGCAGGTTTGAGGGGTTGGGTTTGAGGGGTCCATGTTGGGTTTGAGGAGTCCATGGGTCATTCAAGTACAGTTGCCTGGCAGAATCGTAGGCCTAACCTCGGAAAGGGCGTCAATCAAGTTCAGCCCCATATCTTATATGTGCCCAGGCACTTATGTATCTACCCGTACACATGAGTCAGGAGTTTCTTCACGCTGCCCCTCTTCCTTCTCTGATGGTTTCATGGTCATATCATCTCCCTTCTCTTTGGCCATTACTGGTTTGAATCTCCGTTCCAGTGCCATATACTTTGACTGCTCTTTCTCTCCCCGTCCCTTGACTTCTTGCTGGTATCTCCTGTAGCCAAACCCACCAGAAGCCAGAGGGCAAGGGAGGTTGGTTGATACAGGCTGTAAGAATCAGCCTCCTAGGGCTCAGAGCCGGATAGAGATGTGTGGAGAATTGATCCTTGGTCGGATGTGAGGGGATACCAATGGGGACTAGCTCGGATAGCCATGTTTGGCCCAGGATTGAGAAGATAACTCAATCCCTGTCAGGAGGAGGATGCTATGCTATGACTCCCTCAGCCTAGACTATGTGTCACAGGCCAGGGGAAGAGGCTTATTATCAGAGGTAGGAAATTAGGAAACTTGCTAAACATTGAAAATCTACTACAAAATCCAACTGAATAATTCATTAAAATCATGTATGCAGATGAAGTAGGAAAACCACAGAAGTGCTTACTTTAGAAGAGAATGTAGTGAGGAGAGGAGATGGACCAAGTCAAGGATAGACCCAGCTAAAGTACTGACATTTAGGAAGAACTCCCAGAAGAAGAGATATCCACGGAGTGAGAACAAGGAGCCAGAGTGACAAGAGGAACATGAGAGTGTGGTGTCACTAAAGCTGAGGGAGCAGAGTTTCAAGGAGAAGACAGTCAGGAGTGTAAAATGGGAAACCAATAACACCAGTGGAAGCGTATATGTGGGAAGGGGAAGACGAGGAGGAAACACCACAGTTAGAGCTTTGGAGATGACCAAATTCCCTGAAAGGAAAGGAAGAAGAGAGTCATAAGACAATGGTGAAATGATAACATGGATAGTCGGGAAAGAACAGAAAATGTCAACTCAGTACATGCAACCCTAAAACAGCTCTGCGGGGAATAAGATTTGGATTACATCTGATAATTACAGTTGTTTTAAAACAGAAATGAATCCTTATACTACTTTCAATTACATCTTTACGTGGACCCATTAGATTCCAGAGCCTCCCGTAACTTTCTCTGTTTTCAAATTATAGCCCATCAAACTGTCTTTCTAGGGATCCCTAATGATTCAACTGGTAAAGAATCTGCCTGTAATGCAGGAGACCAGGTTTGATCCCTGGGCCAGGAAGATCCCCTGGAGTAGGAAGTGGCAACCCACTCCAATATTCTTGCCTGGAGAATTCCATAGACAGAGGACCCTGAAGGGCTACAGTCCATGGAGTCTCGAAGAGTCAGACATGACTGAGAAACTAACACACACACAGAAACTGTTTTTCTAGGGGTAACAAGGAAGTCAGAATACCCACTCAGTGGCAGAGTGAGGCATGGAAGACAAGGGTGGTGACAGAGAACAGCTTGGGTCACACAAAACCCAGACCTCAGTTCGGGTTCTGCCATGACTGCACTGCTAATCACAGGGCCACCCGGCCATGTCCATAGGCCCTTTAGGATGGGACTGGGTGCTCACTAGCACTACTTTCAGCCTGGACTGTCTGTGGCTCTGATCCTGGGGGTCAGAGAGGAAAGCCTCTTAGGGTTCTGTGAGAGCAGCATCACTCAGTCAGCGAGGGTGCTCCAGGGGATAGGTCTAGCAAAGACACCTGAAGCATCCCATCTTCGGTGCTCACAGGAGGCTGTCAGATGGGGAGTCTATGGGAGGCGCTCTCCTCAAAACTCAGAACAGATTCTAGGGCCCTTCATCAGCTTCTCTTTCCACAGGTCAACCTAGGGCCAAGGTGCCTGCTCTGCTGGGCAGGAAGGAACCCTTAGAAGGCAAGGAGCTGGCTCAATGCCTAGAGCATGTGCTCAGAAAATGGGTAGGGTGTGGACCTTTGCTGGGTGGAAAGTCTGAGGCTGGGTGGTTGTGCTGGGAGCCAGAGCACTCTGGGAGAAGCTGCCAAAATTATTCAGACAAGCACTTGGGGGAATTTCAGTTGTCCCCAAAGTGCCTTTTAATTTTAAAACAATCAGGAGGCAGGTCAGAGGGTTTTTCATCACCTGGCAGTGAGTGGTGGTGCCTGGTCTTAGAGAGCCTGTGCTATGTTGTTACAGGCTCCAATTAGGTGTGAGAAGAGGTGGCTGCTGCTGCCAACTGGGGAGGAGCCAGGCAGCTCGTCATCTCTTGTCTCATAAATACAAGGGACTCCAGCACCGAGCCCAGAAAGACCAATGACACCATCCATCATGCAAAACTTTCCAAACACTGGCGGAAGCTCACAGGTCCTGCAGCACCCAAGGGTCTGAGATGACACCACTCAGAGATTTCTGCAAGTAGAGATGCCTGTGACACAGACAATATAAGAAGACAGCCCTTTTCTGAGTTCCACCAAAAGGAGGTATGAAAAGAGAAGTCTATCAGCGACTTTGGAGCAGAGACAGAGTCTCAGGATACAGCAAGGCAAGGAACTTCATATGCAGGGCAGCCCCCAGCACCTTTTCAATAGCCTGTGAGGCCCCACGACTGGGCTGTTGGGCCTGGTCCTCACCTCTCTCTAATTCACTCTGTGCACTGTCTTTCCTCCTTGCCTTGTTTTCCCCTTTCATCTCTAAAGCAAAAAGCAAATTTCTCTCCGTGTTCAATGAAGGCTAGTTTTACTTTATTCTTTGAAGTGCTATGGCCAAAACACACCCAGGCCCTCTGGGTTCCCAAAACATTTCCAAATAACAGCTATCAAGATTATAAAAATTTCTCCCATCTCTTTTTTTTTTTTTTTTAATTTTATTTTATTTTTAAACTTTACATAATTGTATTAGTTTTGCCAAATATCAAAATGAATCCACCACAGGTATACATGTGTTCCCCATCCTGAACCCTCTTCCCTCCTTCCTCCCCATACCATCCCTCTGGGTCGTCCCAGTGCACTAGCCCCAAGCATCCAGTATCGTGCATTGAACCTGGACTGGCATCTCATTTCATACATGATATTTTACATGTTTCAATGCCATTCTCCCAAATCTTCCCACCCTCTCCCTCTCCCACAAAGTCCATAAGACTGTTCTCCCATCTCTTAATATAAGGTTCTATTGCCTAACAGCAAGTCTTCTCAACCCTGGCTTACATCAAGAGAAAGTGAATGTTTTGATACTCGGAGGCAAAGTCAAAATAGAAATGCATTTTCAGCTCTTCAGCTGGGTTCTCGAACACACAGTGTGAATATTGGGGAAAGCCTCCTGAGTAGCTTACAAACATCCAGATCAGAATGTCCCCTCAGACACATGCTTCCAGGGCAGGAGAAATTCCATCTCACCTCCCATCGCTCCTTCTCTCACTTCCTTCCGTCTCAGGAAGGGCAAACCCAACCGCAGGTGACCAAGGCCACAGAGCCAGGGGGCTGTCTCTCCAGCCCTGCAGCTCCCTCTCACCCCCAAGCCACCCTCTGTCTCTTGCCTCTACTGGCAACAAAGCAGATCCTCTGATGTGAGCCCAAAGCACGGCCTCTCAGCGCTGGAGGTCCTTAGCGCAGTGAGGACAGAGCCCCTGTGAGTGGGCAGCATAGGGACAGGACAGGCAAGACCCCAGGACTCACCGACCACCACCTCTTAGCCTGAATTTGAGGAAATGGTGTCACTGTTTTGAAGTCTGTCAAGAGAGTGCCTTAAGTACTTTGATAATTTAAAATCCTAATTGACTTTTTCCTTCACATCAGTTGTGGGGAAGTGATACCCTTATCCAGGATGGGGTTACTTCTCTCCCTTTGATCAGCAGCCTGGGGCAAGTCTCTTCTCATAACTCTGGGTTTCAAGTCATCAATTTGCAGCGGATCTTGCAGAATCCTATGGAATGTTAATGTGGGAATGCCTGCATTTCCTGGTTGCTTGTCTTCACCGCAAGCCTTTAATTTCCTGGTTCCCCATTCTCCTTTAACCCCATCCCTCCCCAGACCAGTGCAAGCATCTGAAGGTAAATAGATCCATCAAGGGAGCTCATAACCCTAAACATCTCCATGTTATTGAAACCGGTAAAACAGGCTAGTTAAACTTTCCCAACGCTCTTCCCCCAAACCAAAAAATATCCCAGCTCTGTTTGTTTTTAATGTGTCTATTTCACTTGTTAAAAATAGATGTTCCTGGATCTAAGATGTATTACAAAAATAAAACACATTTGTAAAACCGACAAAGGACTTAATGCTGAGAAACTGCATTTCCATCAGTCTGAACAGGACAAGTGCAAGCAAATTCAGTATTAAACTGGTTGCCACAGCTTGATGATGATAACCTCAAAATGCTATGGTTGTGACAAATGGATACAAACTTTCAGTTATAAGGTGAGTAAGGTCTGAAGATGTAATGTGTGATGTAATATGCTGACCAAAGTCGACAAAACTGTATTGTATAATTGAAATTTGCTAAGAGAGTAGAGCTTGAGGAAACTCCAGAAGATAGTGAAGAACAGGGAAGCCTGGTGTGCTGCAGTCCATGGGGTCACGAAGATTCGGACAAGACTTAGTGACTGAACAACAACAACAGAGAATAGAACTTAAATATTTTTACCAAAAAACAAAGTTAAATGTGTGAAGTGATGAATTTGTCAATTAGCTCAAAGAGAGGGAATCCTTTCAGACAGTAAATGTGCATCAAATCATCACGTTGTTCACGTAAATATCACATTTGTCAATTATAAAGTAAAGACCCTGATCAGAGAAGGCAATGGCACCCCACTCCAGTACTCTTGCCTGGAAAATCCCATGGATGGAGGAGCCTGGTAGGCTGCAGTCCATGGGGTCACTAAGAGTCGGACATGACTGAGCAACTTCACTTTCACTTTTCACTTTTATGCATTGGAGAAGGAAATGGCAACCCACTCCGGTGTTCTTGCCTGGAGAATCCCAGGGATGGAGGAGCCTGGTGGGCTGCCATCTATGGGGTCGCACAGAGTCGGACATGACTGAAGCGACTTAGCAGCAGCAAAGACCCTGATGCTGGGAGGGATTGGGGGCAGGAGGAGAAGGGGACGACAGAGGATGAGATGGCTGGATGGCATCACTGACTCGATGGACGTGAGTCTGAGTGAACTCCGGGAGTTGGTGATGGATGGGGAGGCCTGGCGTGCTGCGATTCACGGGGTTGCAAAGAGTTGGACACAACTGAGCGACTGAACTGACTGAACTGAAAGTTGGGGGGAAAAGGTTATGAATGTGTGCTTGTTTTCACATACAGAATAGTTTAATCTGATCTTCTTCTAAACAATTTTGGGGGTAGAATGGGTGAAGAAAGGAATGAAACTTGTTACTGACCTTGTCCAGTTGGTCTCCAACAAGCCCAGAGTCCTTAGAGCTAACAGAACGAGACTGGGTTTGATTCAGAAGCAAAGTTTTACTCTTTGGTCATGGAGTGGGGAGGTGTTAGCTCATGCTCTGGAGTATAACACTCTCCACAGGCTGCTGTTGGTGGGCTGCTTTATAAGGTTCTCCTCAGCAGGAAGGATGGAGGTCTGCTCCGCTGGTGTGGTGCTCACAGCACTTCAGACTGAGGTGCCACAGCGTGTCTGCACACCATCCGCCAAAGCCATTTTGAACTGGGGTGCCATGGGCAGCACTTCATGCAGCTGAGGAGCTGAGGTGTCAGGATGTCAGGTTCTACGAGGGAAACTCCAATCCGACTTGTTAGGTGCAAGGCCTCTGCACAGAACCCCATGCAGGCAAGTGAAACTAGACTTAACACAAAAGCAGTGGTTCGATCCTCTCACCTGTATTCCCTCTCATTCTCTCTACGGTCCCCAGTGGGCTTTGTCAGTGACACTTTGCCTCTATCAACGCCGTTCGTTTCCTCAGATCTTCTCTACAAAGTTTATTGTCAAACATGTTCTTTTCAGAATGTGTCATTCAAACCAGACTGATAAAAATAGAAATATGTATCTTTTATTATAAATGAGATTGTTAATTTTGAAAAGTAAAAAAAAAGAGTCACTTAGTGATTTTAATTAAAGTAACCACCATCTGGTGGTTTTCTCTGGGAGTCACCAGAGCCAAACCTCTCATAAAATGACCTATAGCTGACCTCCTGTATCCTTATTTTAGAACTATTCTTATAATTCCTACCCAGTTATAGACCCTACTGGCATTAGAGTGGCCCACTCTTATGAACAGAAAAAAAATCTAGATTCTTAAGAAAACTAAAAATGCAAATATTTTGGATCCATTGAGTGTTCAACTATGATTAGTGACAGGCACTAGTTTCTACCTCTAAGAATCATGACTTTACTGCTCCCTGAAGTCCTTGTCAGATATGCGAAGAACTGGGGGATGAATTTGGTAGGACATGTACTAACTCTTGATGCTCCTCCCAGAGTGATTTCTAAGAAATTTCCAATTAGAACACCTCTGAAGAAGAAATGTTTGCACCTCAGTAAGGCCCAGAGGTTCAAATCAGTGAAGACTCGAGTGACATAGGTTGAGTCCCTGGGTAGCAAACTCAAAGGCAGAGACCAGTGTATAGGATGTTTCTGAAGGCCTGCTCTTGGGATTTACAGCTGCAGAAGAAAGGAGAAGAAATCCGGACTGGGCACCGGGAGAAGCTGAGCTTCGATGCTGGATATCTCAGTGGAAGACAATAAACCCTGCACAGAGTTCTGAAGATGGAATCATATTCAGAGGGCCCTTCATTGGGAAGAAGAGGGAAAATACTGTATACCTCCTATTGGATATGGTGTATGGGTACTAGATTATTGGTTATGGGCTCCCCAGGAAAGAGTAAGGATGTGTGTGTGTGTGTGTAGGTCTCTCTTCGGCTGAGGCCTTCCCTGCGGGGACAGACAGCCAAAGGCAGTCTGTCTGTAGCGCTCCCTGTAGGAATAAGTCTTTCATTCCTGAGATCTAAATGGAGCATCACAGCACATTTGATGTTGTGGAAGTGAAGGACTTCCACATTGAATGACGGGGAAGTGAAGGACTTAAGGTGAAAGGAATGGGCTCTGAAAGCTGGTAGAACTGTTCGTTTCTTGCCTTTCAGGGAAATACAAAAGGAAGAATGCACTCAGAGTCAGGCAGTCTTTCACACTACACAAGGTATTTTTTCACAAGGAACACTCTATTGCTTATTTAGCATGGCTAGTGGATATTCTTGGTTTTCCTGAACTGTGATCAAAAAACTATAAATATTTTTATCCAAATCTAGATTCTTTAAAAAAGTGGGGGGCAGGGGGCAGTGAGGGTGGGTCATAATTAGCCTGTTCCTAGAGGACAGCCTTAGAACCCAAAGTGAGGCCAGGAGGCATTCGTCTTTCACAGGTAGTGTCTGGTCACTTTACTTGGGCTAATTCAGGCTTGTCAGGGGCGCAGTTTGGCAATTCATGCAAATTTCTCAATATGTTATGGTACGGCTCTGTTGTATGTAACTGAATATGTTTGGAGGTGTTTGAATGCATTTTATTCATTTGCTTTTACAAAAATTTGGTAGTTCTCATGGCCTTTTTGTAGTTTTTTTTATAGCTTGGAGATCTGTTTATTTTTTTCTAAACAAAAGAAACCATAGATATTTTATAGTGTGTATTTTCTCATTTAATTTTGAAGTCTCTGCGATCTGGTTCATTTCTGCCTATTCTCACTCAAGATGTCTAGTTTATGCAACTAATCATATTTAACCATGTACTGGTCATTATATTCAAAAATAACTTAGGAATGATCCTTCAAGGCTGTGCTTCCTTACACTATTCAGGTGATTGTAAACTCAGTCAAGGACTGGTGTACTTCTGGCTTTTCATTTGCCTGAAGGCACAGGCCTTTGAATCCTAGTTCATTATATTTGGTGAAGAAATGAGACTCTCCAGTTTTGGTGGGACCCTGGCCTTGACGTCTTCCTTTTGCTTTTTGAGGCTACCAAAACAGCACCTCAGCTTTGCATATGTCTTCAGGTTTGACAATTGCAATTGGGGTCAAAGTAGCTTCCAATGCCCAGTTTACCTCTCTGGATTTGCCTTCTAGATTTTTGCAGATTAAGTCCTCATGATCTTGTTAGCTTTCAAGTTTATAAGTTAAAAAAATTAATGATACCCAGTTTTTTTGTTTATTTGTTTTGCTTGGCTTTTCTTTTTCTTTCTTCTTCTTCTTCTTCTTCTTCTTCTAGCTGTTCTTCTTGGAAGGGAGGAAGCCTCTGATATGTCTTATCTGTGGCAAACCCTGTGGCATTCTTTATGAGAATTCAAAGGATATCAGAGGCATCTTATACGGTATCTCAAATTTGCAAGCATATTTTGTTGGTTGAAATTGAGTCAAATAGAGTCAAATATTGGCATTGCATGTTCTAAGAGCTTAAATAAATGTCAAAAATTTTCATTAAGCATGGACCTGATTTTGTAATCACATAAATATAAGATGTTAAATTATAATTTCTCTAAAACTAACAGGGTGTGATACACAAACTTTAAAAAATAAACCTATAGGAATATATGCATCATCAATGACATTTGTTATTTAGAATTTACTGGAGGTGGGATGAACTTTCGATAGGTTATTTGAGGATGAGAAAATTAAAAAGAGGAAGTCAAGTTTTTTTTTTTTTTTCAATGCAGGAGAGGCAGTTTTTTTCAGTGATAGAAAAAAATTCAGGTCTTCCTTATAATTATTGAGCTAGCACACAGTAATTACGTGAGAAAAGCCTCTCAGAGATAACAATGTAATCTAAACTGTCCAGTTTAGGGTTATTTTCCTTATTTAAAAAGTGCCAAGCACAATAAATGTTGAATAACTTTCAAAAGAATAATGAACTTTCATCTCTCCCATCAAGATGACTCTAATAGACACATGAGTTTCTTACTTCAGGAACTAGTTACCCACAAATGAACCCTTATGACATAAATGAAACCTGAAACTCTTTAAGTGCTGGATTTATTTCCATGAGGCCAATTTAAATAAAAAAGATTCATTCTCTCAAAAGAATGATTCCGTCTCCCTTGCAATGCTGTGGTTTATAATAGAGTTATTATTAGCTTTGACCACAATTATGTCACTGTGACAACCTCCCCACCTGCTTGGACCAAGAGTGATCTCCCTATCTCTGGAATGCTGGTTGCACTTACTCTTCATACCACTTAACTGGCACTTAGCATTGCTAAATGTTACTTAGCCTTTTATATGCATGGCTATCTTCTCAAGGAGACTGAACCCTTGAAGGACAAGAATCCTGCCACATCAGACCCTGTTAAATAGTTGGTCCCTGAACTGCCTAGTCCCAGAGCTTCTATACAGTATGCTCAATACATGTTTGTTAATGATCATTATGCATCATATTTGACTTGGGTGCGAAATGTATTAATATCTTATTCATTATGTTCCCTCAGATCCTAGCACAACGCCTGACCCAGAATAGAAACTCAAGAAAAGTTTACTGAATGAATGAACAAGTGAATGAAGGGATGAGTCATTAAGTGAAAATATGGTGCTTTATATTATGAACTGAGAAGTTCAGTGTCTATGACATTCTGTCCCTGATCTTCTGCTCTACTTTAGAGGAAGACTATGACCCATTCCCTGGGATTTGGAGAAAACAAGACATTGTGAAACTCTATTTGACCATAATAAGAGACAAGAGTCAAAGTGGTATAAAGAAACAGCTTTAATTATCATACTTCACATCTAAAAAGTATATCCGCACTGGGTTAGCATTGAATAGCTCCTTTGCTAAACAGAGTATTATTTTCTTAATTAGATGTATTATTCTCTAAGATTCCTTCTAGCTCAGTGTGTTTTGTAGGGAATATATTATAGATTTTGGAGTTTGATGGTTTGAATGTCAAATTCTAGCTTCACTTTTCCCACAGTTGACTTTGAGCAAACCATGCAATCTGCTGACGCGCTGACCCCTTCCCAATTACTCCTGTGTAGACTGAGATGTATAATTCCTGCCCTGTTTCTCAAAGCATAACCTTGAAACTCATTGGGAAAATGCATATTAAAGTACATTAATTATTAAACTATTCAGATATAAGACATTAATTGATAGTTAAAGAAGATAAATATCTTCCCAAGAGACTATAGGGTTCAGCAAGCTGAGAATTTCCTGAAGGGTGTTTCAGAGAACACCATTGTTTTCACAAATGGTAATAGCCATGACATGACAAAATCATTTCAAACAAGCATGGGAAATTCTATGCTAAACAAAAGTAAGCGTATTCTTTCATTGAAGGACTTATTAGAACTGATAACATGGTCATGTGTTTTGTGATTCTCTATTTCCCAATCTTAATAGACAAGGTATCTTACAGGATTAGGATCCCTGAAGTACAACTTGAGAAAGGCTGAGCTAGTTTAAAGGCCAGATCAAATCTCACAGTACTCTGTCAGTGCTGCCCCGAGTACCCAAATACCAATCTGAGAAATGTTTGTTTCTTATCTCTGGTGAGAAAAAGAGCTTATGAGAGGGTATAAATCAACACATGCTTCTTTCATGAGGAAAGTCTTGCTACTAGAAAAAAAAAAGTCAGTTATCTGAGCTTTGCTGATTTATTTTGGTGCAGGCTCCTTATCAGCTTGCACAGCAGCAGTGGTCCTGCCCTACTCCTTGAGTAGCATTGCTGCAATTAACTGGATGGGGATGAGACTTTAGTGAAACGTAGAATCAAAAGAAGAAAAGCCCTTTTCATACCTTGCACTTGGTAGCAGATGTGAAGTCTGGTAGCTGTGCAATTCGTTAAGCCCCAGGCTCTCAGACTAGGGGAGTAAGAGAGCAAGTTACCCTTTGATCCTCAGGTAAATTGGCGTACTGGGCAAACCTACTCCACTTTCTCATCTAAAGCTAATGTCACACTCACTGGCTCCAACCCTTCGTGATCCCATTAGAGAAATGACTATCTCTGCTAGGATCCTTTCCAGACAGAAGCTGAGCTAACTGGGATGTTCGAAGAACAGGTGAATTAACTTCTCAATGACCCTGTTCAAACACTGAGACAGCTTTCTCTGAACACCCTTCCGGGAGGAGTCTCCTTGGGAAACAAGGGACACAGTCAAATGGGGAAAATAGAGGAGAACTTATTGAAGGGATGGTTTACAAAAACGTACTGGATTAAAAGTGACAAACAGAATATTTCCTGCTGTGTAAACAAAGGGTGTCACAGTCATTAGAAACTGCAGCCATCAAGGATGGTGAGCTGGGGAGCCCTGAAGAAACTCAGGAAGGCAAGGATACCTGCCATTCAGTAGCCATCAGAATGTATCCACTCCCTGTGGTGAGCCCTGAAGAAACTCAGGAAGGCAAGGATACCTGCCATTTAGTAGCCATCAGAATGTATCCACTCCCTATGGTGAGCCCTGAGGAAACTGAGAATGTAAAAACAGGCTACCGGCCCCAGACAAAGGAAAGCGACTTAGCAGCAGCAGCAGCAGCAGACACTTGCATCTTCCCATACATAGAAAAGGGCTAAATTCCCTACGTTGGGATATCTGATTTTCTTTAACTTACAGTAATCTTTTGATGTTCTGACTCCCTGCTCTTTGTTGCAAAACTGTCATATAACCTAGCTTTCCCTCTTGCCTCCTTAGGGTAACTTGGGATGCTGCCCCTCTGACTCAAAGTGCTAAAAATTCTCACCAAATAAAACATAACTCTCAACTTCCAGATTGTGACTGTTTTTTAAGTTCACAAAAGAAGACAGTATCTTCTTTTGCTAGGAAGGAAGGCTGTCTGCCCGACAGGAGCATGGCCCAGGTGGAGGAGCTCAGTCTCTGGTATTTTAACTAAAAGGCCTCACCTGTTTGATTTCTGTCTTATTTTTAAGATAACGTTGATTTCATACTGTTTTCATATACTCAGACTCCCCATTAAACACACATCCCTGGTAGAAATCTACTGATCTTGACTTGCCAACTACTAAAAGCCCTTTGCTCTTTGGGATTATCACAACATGATTCTGTTGAGGACACATGGATATTAAGTGTCCCAATTAAATGTCTGTGGATTTAGGAGTGAGCCTGTGGATTAGGGCCATTTGAGCAAGTGAAGCACCTGGCTGTGTGGAGAGCAAGGCTAAGTAATTGCTCTCTGTGTATAACCCACAGAGCATTTACTGCAGTTGGCATGATTCTTGGCTGCCATGTTTGACTGGGAGCTACTTGAAAATAGATACTCTGTATTATCTCTCTCTGTTTTACTTCTGTTTTTTCCTATGGTCACTGTATGAACAAATGCTGACTTCCTGACAAACTGGCCAAGAATTCTGTATCTCAATGAGTGTTTTTCTTTTAAATAGAATTACCTTTGGAGGCAATGTAACGGTTCTGACAATGTTGTCAATGCTAAAAGATCTTTGTCTATTTCAACCTTATCAGTGATCAACGCAAAGAAATAGAGGAAAACAACAGAATGGGAAAGACTAGGGATCTCTTCAAGAAAATCAGAGATACCAAAGGAACATTTCATGCAGATTCTTTACCACTGAGCTACCTGGGAGTCCCAGTGCATGTTACTAGGAGCATTTAGCTAATCTGCTTTATAATGTTTTGTTCCCATCCCATCTGCTGTGTTCACTGCAGACTGACAGAGTCCAGGAGCCACATCTGAATCTAGGACAAGGCATTGTTTGCTGAGCATCTGGTAGAACTTCCCTATCTTCTGCTTGGTGGAATCCTGGTGACCAGCTCACATTCCAGGAAAGACAAGATCCCATGACACAAATTACAATATCAGAATAACTTTGTTTTCATTCCTGATTATAAACAGCCTGTGTCTTAGTCCATTCAGACTGCTATAACCAAAAAAAAATCATAAACTAGATGGCTTTAAAAAAAACCATTTATTACTCACAATTCTGAAAGCTAAGAAATCCAAGATCAATGTGCAGGCAGATGTGGTGTCTAGTTAGAGCTGGCTTCCCTAGACAGCTTTTTTTTTTTTTTTTGCTTTGTTTTGTTGCTATAACCTCAGAGGGCAGAAGAGGCAATGGGGCTCTTGTAGCTTCTTTCATAAGGATGCTAATCCCATTTATAAGGGTTCTCCCCTCAGGACCTGATCACTTCCTAGTGGCTCTACCTCCTAATAGCATCTCCTTGGGGATGTGTGAATTTAAGTTTCACTATGTGAATTTAGGGGGACACAGATATTCACACTGTAGCACCCTGGCTTTTAATAGTTAAGGGAAAAAAGAACAGATTGATCTTTTATTTCCCAGGATCCTGGGGTCTAGGGTAACAGGGAGTCGATCTCAAGGCCTATTTCTGTGGGTGACCTGTTCCCTCTACTCAGACAAAGTCCTTCTTTGTGTTCTTCCTCTGCCTCCCTCCTCCTGGGTCCCCCCTGGAAGGTGAATGTCCTGAATGCTTTATTCATGGCCACGCTGCCTCTTTGAGGAGGCTTCTAAGAAGAACAAGAATCACGGTGGGCTGCTGCTGTCCTAAGGTTGCTGGGGAAGCTTCTGTAGGACTCCCCCAGGCCCCCTGTAGGTGATCACCCCTTTGATGTCACCTGCCTACCAGGCATGACAGCAGAGAGGGGCCAAAGCACAGTACATGCATATAATACTAGTTAAATAGTCCACAAGACCAATTAGCAAACCACGAGTCATTCTTCATGCCCAGCCCATCCTAACTCCCCTGTAGCGACCACATTCAACAATTCTAATGCTTTCTTTTGATATATGCCTTCACATCTCTGAACATGCTTATATTGTTACTTCTCTATACTCCATAATGAATAAACTAAAAAATAAATCAAGATTTAACTTTTTTTCACAGCATCACCACACCACCCCTTTCACAGGCCCATTTCCTATCTCCTTTTACTCTTAAAATATTTATGTCTAATGTTGAAGATATCAATAGTCAGTGTTTATACAATTATAGCTATGTAAACACTAGTTATGCAGATGACACCACCCTTATGGCAGAAAGTGAAGAGGAACTAAAGAGCCTCTTGATGAAAGTGAAAGAGGAGAGTGAAAAAGTTGGCTTAAAGCTCAACATTCAGAAAACTAAGATCATGTCATCTGGTCCCATCACTTCATGGGAAATAGATGGGGAAACAGTGTCAGACTTTATTTTTTTGGGCTCCAAAATCACTGCAGATGGTGATTGCAGCCATG
>NW_011494950.1:1486237-1517939 GCF_000754665.1 Bison bison bison | reverse complement strand
GACTCTTGAGAGTCCCTTGGACTGCAAGGAGATCCAACCAGTCCATTCTAAAAGAGATCAGTCCTGGGTCTTCTTTGGAAGGAATGATGCTAAATCTGAAACTCCAGTACTTTGGCCACCTCATGCGAAGAGTCATTGGAAAAGACTCTGATGCTGGGAGGGATTGGGGGCAGGAGAAGAAGGGGACGACAGAGGATGAGATGGCTGGATGGCATCACCGACTCAATGGACGTGAGTTTGACTGAACTCCTGGAGTTGGTGATGGACAGGGAGGCCTGGTGTGCTGCAATTCATGGGGTCACAAAGAGTCAGACATGACTGAGCGACTGAACTGAACTGAACTGAAACACTTGTTTATCACTGAGCCAGGTTGGAGACTCTTAGAGCTTTGCCTGTCTTACACGTTTATTTTTTGTTTTCCTAGAAGTCAGTGATTGTCTTTGTTTTGTCATTTGCTTGCTTTTCTGTGTAGTTGTCATTAATTCAGCTCCAAATATTCTATAGTTTAAAAGTTCTCAATATTTTCAAATATGTCAGATTTCAGTTTTAACTTCTTGAAGATGTATCTCCCAGATAGAACATTCTAACATGCTCTGTGTCATCTTGAGAATGCCTCATCACAATAATCCTACAAATTTATTTTGCTTCTCTCTTTTGAGGCTTTACATGTTTGAAAATATTTTTATTCTACCCTCACACTAAATTGATAGTTTAGCTGAGTAAGAGATCTCTCACAGTTTTAAAGGGAATTTTCTACTGTCTTTTAACTTCTACTAAGAATCTTTAGCAAGTGAAAGCAATTATAACAGTTGATGCCTTACATGAGAATTATTTTGTTTCTCTGGAAACTGGTGAGCTTTTTCCCCCCTCAATGTTCTGAAATTTAATAATGATGTGCCCTGGTATGTGGATCTACTTTTATCCACTGAACTTTGTATTCAAGGAGCCTTTCAATTTATAAACTCATGTCCAAATTTACTTATTCTCTTTATTTCTTTCCCTCAGTCTTTTTCCATTCTCTTTCATAACTCTTATTGAGATGTTAGAGCTCCTGGATGGATTCTCTAATTTTCATATCTTACTTTCCCATTTTTCTTGACTTGATTTTCAAGTCTTCTAATGAATCTTGCATTTCCACTAACACAGTTTTAACTTCTAAAATCTCTGTCTTATTCTATGATCATCCCATTTCCATGGCATCTTATTCTTATTTTATGAAGTTATAACTTTTTTAATCTCTCAGAGAATATTAATTTCTTAAAGAAAGTCTTCATATCTTTTCATAGTTTCCATTTTTTCCAAGTTGCTTTTGTCTTTTCCTATTTTTTTTTTTTTTTGGTCAAGAACTGAAAAGAGTCTAAGATTTTACCCCACTTGTAGGCTAACAGGTTAGCCTACAAGTGGGGTAAAATCTTAGACTCAAATATCTGATGACCCTTGGATTATGTCTACGAACTTCCTTAATGATATAAGCTTAGCTGCCTGAGTTTTGAAAGCTTCTTTCCACTGTGGAAAGAAGTGGAAAGAAGGCTGTGGGGGATAGTGCAATAGGAAAGAAAGTTTCAACATTTAGAATTTAAGCTTCTATGTAACCCCCCTTTTTTGGTATAGTTTCTTTGCTTTCAACTATGCTTAGTGTCCCTCAGCCCAGAGGCCCTTTATTTTATGCTCTGTAAGCTGCAATTGAGCCCATGAAATGTGGGTTGTTCAAACTGAGATGACTTATAAGTGTAAAATACTCTTCAATTTCAAAGACTTAGTACAAAAAAATAAAATATCTCATTAACAATTTTTATCCTGATCATGTACTAAAATAATATTTTAATACATTGTATTAAATAGAATATATTATTAAAATTATGTTTATATATTTTTTCACTTTAAAAGAAAGTGGCTACTAGAAAATTCTTAGAATCATGATGTTCTTCTTCAGTACTTTTTGGTGATATATAGCACTTTTGGTGACATGTAACTCAGCTAATCAGGGGAAGCCAATTTTCAGGGATATTTAGGTCCTGCATTCACAATTACCCAACAAGTCCTTCTTCTGTAGTAGCATCTTTCTCTTGACCACTCCTAGGAAATTGTGTTTGATTTTAGGGACTCAGGTATTTTGATAGGCCCTGCACAGGATATTCTAGGATAATTGTTCACCAACAGGTCTATAACCTCAATCACACAAAGTCCATTTTCTAGGTAAGGTAACATATTCACAGGCTCTAGGAATTAAGGTGTGGATGACTTTGGGTGCCATTATTTTTTCTGCCACATTATCTTTGTGTCCATTTTACCAACGATGAAAACTGAAGCATAGAGCTGTTAAACTCCCTGTTAAATCGGCGCAACTAGTATGTCTTAGAGCTGCGTTTTCAACCCAGGCTGTTTAGAACCAGTGCCTATGCTGCATCAAGACTTGGATGACCGGCTTATTGTTGTTGTTTAGTCGCTAAGTTGTGTCTGACTCTTTTGCGACCCCATGGACTGTAGCCCACCAGGCTCCTCCATCCATGAAGTTTCCCAGGCAACAATACCAGAGCCGATTGCCATTTCCTTCTCTGTGGGATCTTTCCAACTCAGGGATCAAACCATCGTCCCCTGCACTTGTAGGCAGATTCTTTACCACTGAGCAACCAGGGAAGCCTGGATGACTAGGAGTTAAAAACAAATCAGGGAGACGGGGGGTGGGAGTGTGGGGGTGTGTGAAGAGGTGAATGAGGTCAAAAAGCAGCAGAGGGAAAAGTCATCTTTTGGCAGAGGACTTAAGTATATAAACTGTCTTCCTCTTGAAGGTTTATCTCTAATATTTTTAAACACCTAGATAATGAGAACAGAAGAAACATCCTTTTGTTGCTATTAAGTTGCTTAAATCACATAGAGCCCTTTCATGATGACAAGCATATGGGCTCCAGGAAAACTGGTCCCCTGTGGGTCGGTTTGAATTGATAATTCCGGACTCCACTGAACTGGGGACAGAGGGGTATGTCCCTTCTGGCTTTCCTAACTCATTAGTTTGATGAAGCCTTTGTTCCAGAGCTGGGAAAAAACTAAGGAAGGCTACTCTGAATGTGATTGGTAGAAAACTGGATTGGGAGTCCATTCTTCTAGGTTTTCAATCTGCCACTGACTAGCTGGGCTAGGAGCAAGCAGCTCCCTTTCACCTCTCTGAAGCCCAGTTTTCTATTTGAAATGAATATATGTTTAGATATTTTTTTAAGTTTTTATTATGAACATTTTTAAAGATTGAACAATAGAAAGGATAATATAAGCATGCATACACTCACCAACTATATTTAATAATAGTTGTTAACATTTCTTCTCTATTTAACTATATATGTGTGTGTGTGTGTGTGTGTGTGTAGGTGCTAACATGTTTTTCTGTATTTGTTTAATTATATATATTTGTATATATAAGTGTTAACATTTTTTCTATAGTTGTCTAGCTATACATATTTATATATATACACACACACTCTCACACATGTGTGTATCTATGTGCATATAGACATTTAATTTTAAAAGTAATCTTCACTGAACTACTTAAAAGTGAGTTGCAAATAGCATGATATTTCACCACTAAATAGTTTAGCATTCCCCCATAAGATGGAATAACCCAACCTAACCGCAGTATCATCATCATGCTTGTGGAAATTGATAATTCCCTTAAAATCTTATATCCAATCCATATTCAGATTTCCCCCTTGTCCCTGAAATGTCCTTATAGCTATTTTTTTAAGGAAAAAAAAAAAAAAAAACAGAATTCAAAGTTCATGTTAGTAGGTCTCCTTTAATCTATACCATGATTTGTAAGTAGCATTATTTTCCTGACTTATGCATTCTCATCCTGGACAGTGCTTCACTCTAATGATTCTAAATGGGGAAGGACAGGGTCACCCTTAGATTATGCAGGGGTCTCTCTTTAGGGGTAGGGGAGAACTGAATCAAGGCTGCCTGGGACCCAGGCTGGGCTTGGGACAACTTGCCAGAAGCACTGTTGGCCTAGGCCAGTCCCAGGTCCCAGAAGGGGACTTAACAGATTTGAGGAGGAAGACACTTCAGGACAAGATGCCGCCTGGAGTGTGAGAGCCGGGACAGGGCCCTTGCCTGTCCAGGCCAAGGGCAGCACTGGAGGCCTGGATGGGATGTGGAGAGAAACATCACTATATAGTGAAGAAGAATAAGTACTATGAGTATAGCTAACATATCCTGGGGTTGCTTTCTCAAGCACCACCGTAACAGGTATACCCCATCCCCATGCCCCTTCATTCATTCACCAAGTACTCATTAAGCACCAAGTTTGTGCTAAGCACTGTTCTATGCACCATTCTAGCCCCAAATACCTGTCCTCATAAAACTCATTCTAATGAGGGACAACAATACAGTGAACACAGTGAAGCTGCTCAGTCGTGTCCGACTCTTTGTGACCCCATGGACTGTAGCCTACCAGTCTCCTCCATCCATGGAATTTTCCAGGCAAGAGTACTGGAGTGGGTTGCCATTTCCTTCTCCAGGGGATCTTCCCAACCCAGGGATTGAACCCAGGTCTCCTTCATTGCAGGCAGACGCTTTACCCTCTGAGCTACCAGGGAAGCTCTGGTACAACAATAAATCTAAGTAAACACACACAAACGTACAACACACATATGCACGTTTTTAGAAAATACTTTTATTTATTTGGCTGTGCCAGTTCTTAGTTGTGGTGTCTGGGATCTATTTTAGTTGCAGTGTGTGGGATCTTTAGTTGCAGCATGTGGGATCTAGTTCCCTGACCAGGGATCGAACCCTGGCCTGCTGCATCAGGAGTACAGAGTCTTAGCCATTGGACCACCAGGGAAGTCTCACATACACACAGTTTATAGTGAATAGAGGTAAGGAGTGAAAAATGTGTGGTAGGCATGAAATATGGGAGTGACATGTTACAGTTTCTGATAACGTGTTCGTTATCTGTTGCTGAATAACAAATTACTCCAAACTTTAGTGGCTTGAAACAACAAACATCTATTATCTCACAGTTTCCAGGGCTCAGGAATCCAGGCATGACTTAGCTGTGTCCTCAGGCTCAGGCTCTTAAGGCTGTCCTGGGGGTGTTGCCGAAGGCTGCAGTCATTTGGGGCTTGGGTCAGGGAGGAGCCAGTTCCAAGGTCACTCATGAGGTTGTAGGCAAAGTTTTGGTTTCTTGTAAGCTGTTGGACTAAATGCCTTAGCTCCTTACCACCTCATGGCTAGAGATCTCCCTCAGATCCTTGCCACACCAACCTCTCCACAGGGCAACTCACACCATGGGAGATGCCTTCCAGCAGAGTGAAAATTGAGAGAACAAGAGAGGCCAAGCAAGGAATCCCAGACAGTCTGTGGCCTAATCTCAGAAGTGGCACTACCCACTCTGAATTCTGTTCCTTAGGGGTGAGTCACTAGGCCAAGTCCACATTCAAAGGCAGGGGATTCTACAGAAGAACGAAGACCAGAGGGTAAGCATCACTGGGGGCCATTTGAGAAGCTGCCTACCACAGCTAGGGTGGCCAATGGAAGCCTCACTGAGGTGGCAATAAAGACAGGAAGTAAGTGAGAGAGGGAGAGGAAGAACAGCATACCTGGAGGAAGAGCACTCCAGGCGGAGTGAAGAGAACATGCAAAGTTCTCCAGGCAAGCGCAAGGCTGCTATATTTCTTTCTGTAAAAATTATCACCCAGATGGTTTCCAAGGTTCTTCCTGAGTTTAATATATTTTGATCCCAAATGCACTAATCAATAAGGTCTCTCTATCCAGTGAACACATATCATCTCCCATTTGTTAATTTCTATGCAAGGCCAAGAGTGCCAACAATCCTGAGTTCAACAATCACAAATCAAAGGAAAGCTTCTCAGTCTTGCATGTAGACCCTAAAGCTTTGTTTCTGAGAGGATGGTCTGCAATTTTGATTATCCCACAGCACTTTCCTTTAAACTCAGAAACTGTCTAGCAATCAAGATGTTCTCAATCTATCAGGAGTTGTTAACCTAGAGTCTGTGCATAGAGTTCAGAGTGTAGGAACTTGGATGAGGAAAATGTACATCTCTGTTTTTACCAAGCTTTAACTTCTATTTAAAGTTAAAGCTTTAACTTCTGTCCTTCCGTTTTGAGCATCCGTGTGATAACCAGCCTCCCATACGGCCTCCACCTCACTGGTGTTCACACCCCTGTGCAGTCCCCTCCCACAGGGGTCAGGGTTGGTCTGTGTGACCCATGGGATACAGAAGTGATGGCATGCTACTTCTGAGATTAGGTTGTAAAAGCAGCTTCATCTTGGACCCTTGCTCTTTCTCCATCACTCACTCTCAGGGAAGCCAGCTGCCATGATTTGAGGATAGGTGACAAGGAAAGGAGACACCCAGCCAAGAGCCGCTGAGGACCTAACACCAGCCATCAGCCACATGAGTGAGCTTGGATGTAGATCTTCTGGTCTTCAGATGACACAGCCCTAGCCAACAGCTTGACTGCAACCTCATGGGAGACTCCGAGTAGGAGCATCCAGAATCTCCTCCTGGATTCCTGACACTCAGAAATGGAGTGCAATGTTATTTGTTATCTGCTGAGTTGTATTATGCAGCAATAGATAACCAATTAAGTAGGCAGCATACAGTCATATTAGCAGTACCTGGGATTTTGTCTTCAATTGAGATCATAGTTACTTTTATATCATAGGCTTCCCAGGTGGCTCAGTGGGTAAAGAGCCCACCTGCCAATGCAGGAGACATAAGTGATGAGGATTCAATCCCTGGGTTGGAAAGATTCCCTGGAGAAGGGCATGACAACCCACACCAGTGTTCTTGCCTGAAGAATCCCCATGGACAGAGGAGCCTGGCTGGCTACAGTCCATGGGATCACAAAGAGTTGGACACAACTGAAGCACCTTAGCACAAACTTGCATAGTCATTGAAGAGAGAGCCAATATATCATCATGACTCCAAAATTATAGCAGAACATCTTGTATATATTAATAAAGAAGCATGTATCTTACTTTATCACAACTCAATAATTTTATAATTGAATTTCAGTATAATTGGTGTCCTTTAAAATCCTATGTGTGCATTTAAGTTTTTGCATTTAAAAATATTTTTCTGAGAAGGGGTCAATAGGTTTCACCAGACAGCTGAAGGGCACAAAAATGTTTAAGGATTCTGGATTTGGGAGTTTGGTTTCTCCCTACTGATGTACAGGGAAACTTGCTACTTCCTACAAATAAGTTCTGCATGGCCAAGAAGGCAGGATCTTCCAGATGCCCGGCTGGCTGTCTACCAGCATGGGATGTACATGGTTAGTGAAACTGGTCTGCTGAAGCCATAATCAGCCAAGGGAGGAGTGGATTCTGCAGCAAACCTGGGCTCCTCCAGCACCAGAAGCTCCTCCTGCCCAGGGTTTGCATCAGACACTGCTCTACCCTTTTTATCTAGTTTCAGAACTGAGTTTTCAGTGGCTGCCAAGCCTGAAGCATGCACAACACAGCAGAATACTGTCACTGTGCTGAAGCCATGTGAGAGTCAGCACAAAGCGCTGTGTGCTGAGGGGCAGGAGGCCAGGCTCAGCAGAGGCAGCCAGAGGTGGGAACCGTTTGTGGAGCTGCTGTCAGACCATTTCCTCTCCCCTTGACTCTCGGGAGTCCTGGAGGAGAACGGCCCCAGGGGCAGCCTCCCAGCCCTTCCTGCAGAGGGAGGGGCACCAGGACTTCCATTTCCATGATAAGAGTCTCCCTGCTCTTAGAGCTCCTGGGTGACAGAGCTAGAAGAAAGCTGGAGAATGGTGGCCACTCTCTGGTCTCAGTCCCATTTTAGAGATAGGGACACAAGAAAAGAGAAATGTCTTCTCAGGACCATGTGATTCATTTGCCAAGAGGCAGGTCAGAATGTTAGTGTCTTAACAGACTGTCTTGTTGACAGTTGTATTTCTAAGGCCTGGCAGGGGGCTGGACACATAAAAATGTGCTGAAGGAATGAGTGAGCAGAACCCAACCTGGCTCTTCTTTCTAACCATCGATCGTTTAGACACTTTCACTCAAGAAAATGGAAAAAAACAGTGGACCTGGGTGAACGTCTTCATTTTAATTTTCTCTTTGCACAAATAAATGATAAATCAATCTCCCATCTCTCTCCCTCCTTTCTTCATTTCAAAATCTAAAAAACGCCCACGTTTTGGCAAGCTCCTAGGTCACAAGAGTGCGATTTGTTGTTCATTTGATAATCCTAGGGTCGTCACTACTTCAGTTTGAAAATGAAGCTATACTCTAGGCTGATATAACACACCTGGCCCGGGGTGAGTGGGAGGGAAGGGGGAGGAAGACCCACTCAATGTGTGAAAATATTAATTGCTCAGTTGTGTCTGACTCTTTGTGAACCCATGGACTGTAGCCCACCAGGCTCCTGTGTCCATGAAATTCTCCAGGCAAGAATACTGGAGTGGGTAGCCATTTCCTTCTCCAGGGCACCTTCCCAACCCAGGGATCTAACCCAAGTCGCTTGCATTTCAGGCAGATTTTTTACTTTCTGAGCCACCAGGGAAGCTTAGCCCTGTCTGAAAAGACCTATATCTCCACTACTGTGCCTTACATGCAGCACAAATAATAAGTGTTCAATAGAGATCTGCTGGCTTGCAGACTGACTGACTGATGAGTGAAAGTGAAAGTACCTACAAGCTGAGCCCTGGTGGCTTCCACAGCCTCCTCCATCTTCTCCTTGCAAAACTGCCAAGTGCTAAGGGCCTAACTGATCCGAGATAGGGCTTATATCTCAAGTGTGCCTTTCTGGGCTCCAGTAATGAGGAGACAGGGGTGCAGGAAGGGTTCTGGATTGCAGGTATGTATACACCCCGCCAATATGTACCTCTCTAGTCAGATAACAGCAGCTGGTGGACTCTATCAAGTCTTGACAGCCAGACTCAAAGCTGTGACATCATGATTTCAAAACTGAGTTTATCTTTTCCATCTGGTGTTGCAGATAGCAGGGACTAGGTCTTGGTGTTAGAGAGTCACATTGTCACTTTCAAATGCTGTCCCTGCCAAAAGTATACCTCATTAACAACAAACAAAAACTTTTAAAATAAATTTTAAAAATATACTCATTTATACACATTTTTTTATCTAGAAATATTTCATGAAAATCAAATAACAAAAAAATCAAACAAGAAAGGAAGTATATTCTATTTTGGCTTGTTTCCTTTTTTCCAGTCTTCTCCAAATACTTGGATACATGCTAAGTTGATGAGTTCATGGATTGGATACTATACATGCTTTGAATTTTTATAAAATCCTTAGGAAATTATACCAGATAAAATTTTTTCCTTCTTGTGATATATTTGAGAAGGAAAGACAGGAGGCAAATGACTCTAAATAGTTAAAGGTATTGTGATTTTAGCAATTCACATCAATAAATATTTGACACTCCACTATATACATAGCACTGAGCAGTGTCTTAGAGAGTCAGAAATGAACACAGTAAATCCCCATAGATAAGGCTCTGTGCCTTGGGATACCTATAATCACAATACACACAATAGATAAAGTGTATGCACAAATAATGATAATGCATGCAAGAAGTCCAAGATGCAATAGAAGACTCCAAACAACATATTTGGAGAGACAAAGAACAATTTTGGTGAATTGAGAGTGTTCCAGAAAATGAAAAGTGAGATGGAGCAGATAGTGAATGTAGGAATATAGAGTTAAGAAAGCGAGGACAAACTAAATGAATAGCAGGAGCAAAAAAGAATTGTTTCTCTCCAAATGGGGAGTCTGAAACTCAGGTCTCCCATTCAGTCAATCAATCAGTCTCTGTCTTTGTCTAATTTATCTCTACTCTCTCTCAGTGGGCTCTAGAGATACAGAGGTTGTAGATTGAGTGCACAAACTTGAGTAGACAGTACCCGTGTGCTTAGTCGCCAGGCTCCTCTGTCCATGGGATTTTACTGGCAAGAATACTGGAGTGGGTTGCCATTTCCTCCTCCAGGGCATCTTCCTGACCCAGGGATAGAACCCGCATCTCCTGCGTCTCCTGCACTGGAGGCATATTCTTACTACTGAGTCCCTGGGGAAGCCCAGGTAGAGAATGAGGTGAAGGTTAACATTGCCAATGACCAGTGGTTATTTGGAGACCTGAGAAAGATTGAGGATCCTATGACCTCGTTCCTTTCCTCCTTAGAATTTCTCTCCTTACATTCCCTAAGAGATTTTCCATGTTCACGTTTCCTTAATGATAATGATAGATGTCAAGATGAAATAAGGCCAGTAAGTGTATCTGAGTACTGTGCTTTTGCCTTTCAATTAGGCACCTAAGTACATCCACAAATCAACTCTTACTCAGAAGAAAGGCTCTGTAGAAGGTATTGTTGTCGTCCTTAATCTCTTAGCCCCCTTCTTTGAAATGACTCTCTGACTTTCTGCCGTTTGCACTTTTTCTTGGCAATTTTTCTTCTACAGTATCTTTCCTGTTTTCTCTCTAGCCATTATGTTATCTATTTTACTGATGAATACTATTTCCTCCCTATCCACCCATTAGCTTACTTCAGCTTTATTTTACTCTTTCTGACTATTGCCTCTTTACAAACTTCCCACACGAGGTCCCCTTTGGCACTTTTCCAGCCATTTTCCTTCTTAACTCCTATTTTGTTCAGAGTTCATAAAAATATATATGTAGTGTATATACAACACCCGTTCCCAAGGGCAAGCTTTACAGGAAGCATCTCACAGGCCCCATTCATCAAATTCCACACTGTAACCTGGCCTCAAATGCTTAAGTATTACCCTTTTAATAGCAGATTCTATTTAAAGCTTTTGGAGCAGCGTCCTGAGAATGGAACCTAACTCCCTTTCTCCCTGTCCCTCTCTTCCTTGTCAGCTGTCATAAAGTGTGTGAAAAGGCTTTGAGAACACTGAAGCATGTGCTGTGGTTGTTGTCATTGCTGTTATTACAGTGTGTTTGCTTATGTCTTCAGTGAACAAGAATTTATTGAACATCTACTGTATGTCAGGCATTGGAGATAAAATGTGAGCAGAAGAGAATGGTCCCAACAAAAAGAAAAAAGGAAAATTACATAGTTCCTATTCTCCTAGGTCTTACAGTCTAGAGAAGAACATGGGTGTCATTTGAATAGTTGTGTGACTAGGTTTATAATTACCACCAGGTTTGATGCTGTGAAGAAAAGGTTTATCATGCCGTATAGTAGGGGGTGGGCAACTGATCTCACCTTGGGAGGAGTTGGAGTCACCTGCTACATCCTGGGGGATAATGGGGAGTTAACTGAACCAAAGCAGGTGGTGAGCAGCACCCCAGGTACAGCGCACCTCAAAGTGGGAAGCAGCAGGGTTAGCTGTTTCAGGAACTGGAAGAAGGTCAGTGTGATTGGATGGGAGAAGGGAAGGTCAAGGAGGGATGTGGTCTGTGATGAGACTGAAGGAAAAAATGGTTGGGCCAAGTTTTGCGAGCAACACTTAAGGGTTTAGCTCAGTTCAGAGAGTTATGGGATGACAGTAAAGCATTTAAATAGAAAAAAAAAAAAATTCCATTCAAAACTTTTCTCTCTGTATACAGTGGAGAATGGATTGTATTGTAAGGAAGAGCAGGGAGTAGTCAATTCAAGGAGTCTGGGTGGAGGGGAGGGGGATGATAGGTGAGAGAGATGGTAGTGATTTAAGCTTAGGTGGTGGCAGCAAAATTGGAAATAAGTGAGGAGAGTTGAGAAAATACTTTGGATGTAAAATTGTCAGAATGTGGTGAGAAAATGAATGTAGCAGCAGCAGAAGAATGTGAAATCAAGATTTGCTTTTTTAAAACAAGATTTGCTACTAGCTCTTCCACTTGGGCAACTACATGTTCATGGAATCATTTACTCAGCTCTTCATCCATGCAGTAGTAAGTGAAGCCATTCTGAAAGAGCATCTCTCCCCCACACCTTAACACACAGCCTAAGATTATGAGTGTACCGTGGTCTTGCTGAGCAGCTCTGTTTCACAGTGGCTGAGAAATCCATGATGTTAACTCCAAAGACACTAACGGACAGGAGCCTGAACTTCAGAAATGAGACAGCCTCCATTCAACTACAAATCAGCAACCTGTTAGGCAAGACCTCCTAAACCATAGTCTGGTCCAGTCACTCCACAAACACCATATGATGCCTGCTCATTGAGCTCTTTCTCAGTCCACAAGCCCCAGTCCCCATTAGAGCCACTGAAGGATCCCAAGTCCATGTCTCACGGTGAACACCTGGTAAATTTCCTGTCCGGAAAATTTCCTACCTCAGAGCCCACATAATAATTTCCTATGTCAGAGTCCCAGTCCCTCCTCTGTTATGACCTAAACCACAAATCCCTCATCCTAAATGCTTTATAGGACAAGAGTTCATTTGCCTCTCTGCTGGAGCAAAATACAAAAGAACAGGTTGTTGCCAGAGGTGTGATGCCCAATCAAACCTGGACATTTCTCTTTCTGAACTCTAAAAGGTTATTCTTTCATTCTTTTTGGACAATAGAATGGGATTACCTTCAAGAGGATTCTAGTCTGCAAGCATAATAGATCTGCTTACAACTCCATCTCTGTGATTAGAGATGGAAGAAGAAATACCTTGAGTTATTCTCCCAATGCTGCTTGAAGATCCTCTGAACCTCACTTCCTACAGTTCAAAACAAAAACTGTTTAAGTTCATCTTCAGCAAAGCATTCTGCTACACCTGTTACATTGTCAATGACATTGTCAATGAAACTTGCACTGTGAAGAACGTATCTAGTTGTCCTCCAAAATCCAGTCTCCCCCTCTACTTAGACGTATGACCAGACTAAATTCTCAGTCCCCACTGTAGTCATGTGACCCTAGGTCCAAGTTCTCTCCCAAGAATGTGAGTCATAGTGATTTGCTCTACTTCCAGGTCTGGACCATAAAATCCTCCCTCTGTTGGCTGATGCTGCATTTGACACTGAAGGTGACTTTGGAATCCACATTTTGAAGATGGCAGAGAAGACAGCAGCCTTGACCCTGAATGATTATAGAGGATAATGGGTTTCCTGACTAAAACACACATACCATGACTATTATATGAGAAAGAAATAAGCTTCTTTTCTTTAAGCTACAAAACTTCTGAAGTGCAACAAGTAAACAGAACATTTTTTGCTCTGAAGTGACTCATTCACTAAACCATGAGCTTCTTAAAGGCAAGGATTACACTACACCTGATTCTTCATTGAATCTATTGCCCCTAGCACAGTGCTTGACAAATAAGAAGCTGTGTAATAAATGTATTTCAAATAAGTGGTATTGTTTAGGAAACATTATGCAATGGGCTTGCAAGTTTGCTCACATGGCAACTCAGTCATACAGAGAGATGTACTTCTAGGCATAATCTTTCTCAAGATGGTTCCCCTGCTTGATAGCTGGGGTTTACAGAAAAAAGAAAGCTAAATGTCCAATCCAGTGAAACTCCTGTCTATTGCCATTCTTAATTAGCCACATTGGATAAAGATTAAACTTTGAAGATAATTGCTCTCATTTATTCTCGCTTGAGTGCTTTCCCAGTGGCTCAGCAGTAAAGAAATCCCTGGTTAAAAAAGATCCCCTGGAGACGGAAGTGGTGATCCACTCCGGTATTTTTGCCTGGGAAATGCTATAGGCAGAGGGGCCTCGTGGGCTACAGTCCGTGGGGTCACAAAAGAATTGGAAACAACTTAGAGACTAGAAAACAAATTCTCACTGGACTTTCTTCCAGATGGCACATCTGTTGTGTTTACATTTGAGTAAAAGGGTCTCAGACCTACCTGATGCCCTCCCAATCCTGGGTGGCCTCGGCTGTGGAAGATCTGATTGTGGTGTGCCATTGCCGAATGTTCTCTCAGTTTAGTCAGAGGCCTGTGTCCACTTCTTGTTGATTCGACTCCCTTGCTTTTTGCAGGTGAGACTTAAACTCTCTGAGTCTCTGTTATGTCCTAGAACCCTGACCCAGACTTTCTAGATTCTCCATCCAAATACTGACCATTTTACTCAGCTGCTCCGTCTCTTGTTTCATGGGGTCCATTGCACAGAAGCCTCTTGCAGGTTCAAAACAGGAAATGATACAAAAGAAATGCAGGACCAGTATGTCTGACAGTTTTCCTCTCCTGCCTTTCCTTCCCTCCCTTTTCCTATGATCACTTGGGCCAAAAAAAGCTAGACTTTTCCTCCTCCTGCACAGCAAACCCTCTTACCCAGTGAACATCATATACCCGGTGAACACATCATAGCAGAAAATGTGTTTGGCCCCAGAACATATTTATTTCTCAATGTAGAGACATGTGCTCCAGGTATGATTCTAGCTATGTGAAACTAGAGATAAAGTATTTGAGAAATCTTTTCTCTGACATAAATCTGATCTTCAAATATTTTTAGAAAATTCTATATTGTCACCCTACTTATTTAACTTATATTCAGAATACATCAAGTGAAATACCAGGCTGGATAAAGCACAAGCTGGAATCAAAATTGTCGGGAGAAGTATCAATAATCTCAGATATGCAGATGACACTACCCTTATGGCAGAAAGCAAAGAGGAATTAAAGAGCCTCTTGATGAAAGTGAAAGAGGAGAGTGAAAAGCCCGGCTTAAATCTCAACATTTAAAACACTAAAATCATGGCATTCGGTCCCATCACTTCATGGCAAATAGATGGGGAAATAATGGAAACAGTGAGATATTTTATTTTCTTGGGCTCCAAAATGCCTGTGGATGGTGACTGCAGCCATGAAATTAAAAGACACTTACTCCTTGGAAGAAAAGCTATGACTAACATAGATAGCATATTAAAAAATAGAGACATTACTTTGTCAACAAAGATACATCTAGTCAAAGCTCTGGTTTTTCCAGTAGTCGTGTATGGATGTGAGAGTTGGACCATAAAGAAGGCTGAGGGCTGAAGAATTGATGCTTTTGAATTGTGATGTTGGAGAAGACTCTTGAGAGTCTCTTGGACTGCAAGGAGATCCAACCAGTCCATTCTAAAGGAAATCAGTCCTGAATATTCATTGGAAGGACAAATGCTGAAGCTGAAGCTTCAATACTTTGGCCACCTGATGTGAAGAACTGGCTCTTCAGAAAAGAACCTGATGCTGGGAAAGATTGAAGGCAGGAGGAGAAGGGGGATGACAGAGGATCAGATGGTTAGATGGCATCACCAACTTGATGAACGAGTTTGAGCAAGCTCTGGGAGTTGGTGATGGACAGGGAAAGCCTGGCATGCTGCAGTCCGTGGGGTCGCAAAGAGTTGGACACATCTGAGCAACAACTGAACTGAATTTTCAAAGTCAGTTGCTAACAAGTTTGTAAGTTTGGTGAAACTCAAGTAAGTAAGTCTCTTAAAAGATAAAATGCAAGTCATGTTCATGCTTCCCACATTAATTTTACACTAAGTCCCCTTCAAAATAATTAAATCATCCTCTAGGAAACAGATAACTTGGTCTGACTAGAGAATCACATACTGGAAATAAAAAAAGGAAACTTCTGTTAAAATTATATCTGACTCCAACTCCATTTGGGGCTTAGAACAACATGAAATGTTACCTTGTAAAAATCAAATCTGTAGAAGGTGAGAGAAACATGATTTCATCTACCACCAATGTCTTTATCAGCTGTGATGTTGACATAGGCGTCTTGCTTAATAACCAGCTGTCTCTCTTAAACTATAGGGAATGCAATTATCTTTTCAAAGAAACCCCACTGGCTCTGACTTCTTCCCAAGTTTGGACAGTGGATGCCCTGAAAATAATGAACGCAGAACACAGACAAGAAACAGCTATTTAGTTCATTAAAGACAACTTGAATAATCACATGACTTGTTTGCCTTTCTCTCGTCAAAAAGAAGTTTACGTTTAACATAATTATTCATGTCAGACAATCTAAAGCAGACATCTTAAAGAAGGGAGACTAAAATCTAATAAAGATACTAGTGTGTATTATTCATCCTGACATCATAACAACAAAAGAGCTTTTTTTTTTTTTAATTGAAGTATGTAATGTGAAATCTTCACAACAACCCAATGAGGTAGTCACACTTGTTATTTAACTTCTGTAGGTGAAGAAACTGAGGCTTGGAGAAGTTAAACGTCTTAGTCAAGGCCCACAGGGAGAAAACAAGTAGTAAATGGAGCTGGGACTTGAACCGAAGTCCTTCGCCTCTTAGGTCTGTTTTCATTTCTCTCACTATACGCACCATGAGTCCTCGTGTCTGAATGTTATTCCCTCTATTATTATTATTGGCTGTGCTGGCCTTTGTTGCAGTGCACGGACTTCTCTAGTTGCAGCATGCAGGTTTAGTCGCCCTGCAGCATGTGGGGTCTTAGTTTCCTGACCAGGCATCGAACTCGAGTTCCCTCCATTGCAAGGCAGGATTCTTTACCACTGGACCACCAGAGAAATCCTTGAACATTACTCCTTCTGATTTCCAACATCTGGAGTCTCTTTTTTCTCTCAAGAGATCATGACATTTAATTGGCCAAAGCCCTCAAAAATGGATGGTGGTGCTATGGAGACTTCCTTGATACAGGAATTAGCTTGTTAGTAAATTAAATCAGCCTGTAAAATAATCTTACCCTTACTCTATTACTTTAAGTCATCTGCTTTGTTATGATCCGAGTTTTAGCTTAATGAAAGAAAAAGTTGAATTAAAGTTCTTTTTGTTTTGTTTTTTACTATAACACCAGAGGCATAGGTGGGAGACGTTTGCCATAAGCTTCAAATGGCTCATCTGCCTCATTTGTGTGCAGAACAGACGACTCTAGTCTTTCCAACATTTTTGCAAGAGAACACTAGAATGGAAATATGAAGAGATCTCTTCCCTCCGAGCTTCACAGCTCTGCCAAGCCAGGAGCAATATGGGAGCAACAAAATATAGCAGAAAACTCATTTTTATATTAACCTATCTGTCTGGGTTCTGTTTCTTTTTCTACATAATAGTTTGTAACAGTGTTTACAATATAAACTGTCCAAGACCACAGACCAAACATTAAGAAAAGAAGAGAAAGAGGAAGGAAGAGAAAGAGATATATTTCTGTCTTTAAATACTCTGAAAACCTTTGTAGAGGGAAAGACTCTTCAAACCTTGAGCCTGGCCTTTCCTGCTCATTTTTTTTGCTGAGCCAGGGCAGCTGTGCCTTACTCACACCCTTTCATTTTCCTCTTCTTGTATTTTCTCCAGACAAAGCATCCATTAGTCTCTCTGGTGTGTGTAATCTAAGGAATAATTCTTTTTTTTTATTATTAACTTAAAACATAACCTCTAGCTCATGTCTTCATTATTTGAAACAATTTAACTCTAGAACCAATCAAATAAAGCCACCTAAATTCAACCAGTCATTTGTGAAAGGGCATTAATAAATTTGAATGTTAACCAACCAAAGCTATTTCTTCCACACTCCTGCATCAGGTCTCTCTGTCACTGAAGTGTCTTAGCACTGCCCCATGGACACCGTCCAATTAGCATGGCTTTCTAGAAGCCTTTAGCCAAAGGTTTAAACAGCTTATGTATTATTTTGCACATTAGCGGAGATTAGCTTCAATAATCACAATTCCCATTTGCTGTGGAAGCCTGGCAATTAATTCCCAGAGCAGGCTGAGCACAGGACAATAGGTCCAAAAGTGTCTTTAAAGAAAATATAAATAGGTTTAGTCATAATACAATAATCAAACCAAACATGCCAGTTGGTCTCAACATCTCTCTGTCTTCACTTTTCCAATCCTCAGTTTATATGTTTACTATGAGGACAAACAGATAATTATGAAAATAGAGATTACTGTATAGGGATGGGAACAAAACCTAATTGGTATTGAAAAGTCAAGGTGGTCAGCACCATGGATCATTACCTGTCAGTTACCATATAGGTCTGGGATTCTGAGGGTTGAGCAGGAGAGCTTGCTTGGGGAACAGGAAAGGGAACTATAAGGGGAAGGGGAGGTTTCTAAGATTAGCCTATTTCCTGTCTCCAGTCTTTGTACTCATTATTAGTTTTCTCTGTTTAGAACCAAAAAGCAAATGTCCAAAATCCCTCTACTTGACATATCTGTATGACTTACGAGAATATTACCATAATGATGAAGAAACTCTACTTTTCTTCTGAAAAGCGTTTGATAAAAAAGCCGCAAGACTGGCCTCTTACTGGGTGAAGATGAAGAATCTCCTTTTCAGCAACTTACCACCTTTTTACTTAAGAAACCTCCAGGAGTTAAAATTCAGCTGAGCACAACAGATATCCCCTACTGCCATTGACGCTGTAATTGCATTTCCTGGGACACATCTTTCATCATTGTCACAGCAATTTGAGAATCTAAGTAAATCGAGGAAACAGTCATGAGTTGCAATTCAGAAGTCACACTGGTATTATTCTTGCTTCCAAAGCAGCTTATAGGATCAAAGATTAAGAACATGGTTTTTCTAACTTCTGATCGAAAAAGAACCTCAATGATTAAGCTCCACATTAGGAATCAGGTGCAGAGAAATGGAGCTACTGTCTTTTGGAATGGAATCTTTGAGAAGGCCAATCTACATGGTCATTTGGAAGGAACTGAACAGCATTTAGGCCCAGTGTGTATGTGTGCTAAGCGGCATCAGTCGTGTCTGACTCTCTGCAACCCTGCAGACCATAGCCTGCCAGGGTCCTCTGTCCATGGGATTCTCCAGGCAAGAATATTGGAATGGGTTGCCATGCCCTCCTCCAGGGGATCTTCCTGACTCAGGAATCGAACCTGCATCTCTTAATGTCTCCTGCATTGGCAGGCAGGTTCTTTACCACTAGCACCACTTAGGAAGCTCTTAGGCCTAATAAGGCAGATTAAACTTTTATAAATGCTATTATAATTCTCTAATCATTACATTTAGCCAACTGATATGAAGAACTGACTCCTTAGAAAAGACTCCAGTGCTGGGAAAGATTGAACGCAGGAGGACAAGGGGATGACAGAGGATGAGATGGTTGGATGGCATCACCGACTCGATGGACATGAGTTTGAGTAAACTCTGGGAGTTGGTGATGGATAGGGAGGCCTGGCATGCTGCAGTCCATGGGATCACAAAGAGTCAAATATGACTGAGTGACTAAACTGAACTGAATCATTACATTTAATAGTAGGGGACTAGAATCATCCATAGTTTAGGAATTTTAAAAATCTACTATTTAAAGGGTATTGGTCAGCTTGGGCTCTATTACAAAATAGCACAAACTGGAGCTTAGAAAAACAGAAATTTATTTTCTCACACTTAGGGAGGCTGAAATTCTGAGATCAAGGTGCCAGCATGGTCAAGTGTTGGTGAGTGTTCTCTTCTTGTCTTGCAAATGGCCACTGTGTCCTCACATGGCAGAGAGAGCAAGTTCCTCGAAGAGCACTAGTTCCACCAGATCAGAGCCTCACCCTCATGACCTCATCGAACCTTAATTACCTCCCAAAGGTCCCATCTCCAAATACCATCCCACTGGGGATTACAGCCGCAACATGTGAATTTTAGGAGGATATAAGCATTCAGCCTATAACAGAGCAACATGAAATCCAAAATTTGGTCACATGGAATAGTGAGAAAAAAAATTTAATACCTATAGTCTTTAGAACCAAGAATTTATGTGTGCCTCCTTATTTTGTGATTCTAAAATCTACAATTCCATTACCTAGAGACATGCTCATACTTTACATATCTAAATACCGAAGAAAGGAGCTAAACACACAAGAAGCACCATCTGCTGAATCAACCAACTTAATGTTTGGGAACTGAATCATCTCCAAATTATGATTAAAAGAGAGTGCAGAAAAAGGAATGAATAACTCAGCAGCCCAAAATTTAAAGAATATTTGGGCAATTATTTATTCTGTCTCAGCTTCCTCATCTGTAAAATGGAGAGAATACATACCCTATCTATTGTACAAAACTTACGTAAGCGTTAAATGAGATGTTATTGAAAAGTCTGCCTGAATAAGTGGATATTATTGTACTATTAATGTTGCAAATAATTATTTAGTTGCACATATCTTGCATTCTGCTGTATTCAAGAAATGCAAAGCTAAGTCAAACAAGAGTCCCTACCAATAAGGAGATCACCATCTGGTGGCAAAGATGAATCCGTAAACAATGTTAAACAACTGATTAAGGTACAATGTAATAAATGTTATAGTAGAGCTGTGTATGAGATACTATAGAAGTATCACATGCATGCTAAGTCGCTTCAGTTGTGTTAGACTGTGACCCCATGGACTGTAGCCTGCCAGGCTTCTCTGCACATGGAATTTTCCACACAAGAATGCTGGAGTGGCTTAACCCAGGGATTAAACCCCTGTCTCTTGAGACTCGTTCATTGGCAGGAAGGTTCTTTACCAATAGCACCACCTAAGAAGCCAAGGAAATATCACACTGGAGGCTTAATACAGGATTCAGAAACTGGTTATTTGGCATGAACATCTGGCCAACCATTTGATCAGATCTTTCAGTTGGCTCTCAAATTTCTTGCATATGTTCTTCTTGCATGGACTAGATTGGCTGCATGAATTTTTGAAGCTCTACTATTTGAGGCAATTAATGTTTAGGGGATTGTTATGTCCTCAGGATAAACTGAAGCTTTATCGTTGGCTCTATTTAACCTTGGTAATGTTCTGTACTACTTTGATATAGTCACTTTTTACAACTTTCTGTGGATCTGTTAGCATGGTATATCTTTTTCAATACTTTCACTTTTAACCATTTTATATCTCTATACTTCAAGTGGGATATAATGGATATTTCTTGTTAATCCAAAGTGCCAATCTCTACCTTTTAAAAGGCATGTTTAGACCATTTATAATTAATGTGGTTATTGACATAGTTGAGTTTAAATCTACCACCATGCTATTTGTTTTCCCTTTGTCCCATCTATTCCTTGTTCCCTTTTCCTCTTTTTCTACCTTTTTTGAATTGAATATTTATAATTATTTAATTTTATCTTTTATTGGATAATTAGATGTACTCTAGGGCTTTTGTTTCATAAGTTAGACAAGGCTGTGGTCCTAGTGTGATTAGATTGACTGGTTTCCTGTGAGTATGGTTTCAGTGTGTGTGCCCTCTGATGCCCTTTTGCAACACCTACTGTCTTACTTGGGTTTCTCTTACCTTGGGTGTGGGGTATCTCTTCACGGCTGCTCCAGCAAAGCGCAGCCACCACTCCTTACCTTGGACGAGGGGTATCTCCTCACCGCCACCCTTCCTGACCTTCAATGTGGGATAGCTCCTCTAGGCCCTCCTGCACCCGCGCAGCCACTGCTCCTTGGACATGGGGTTGGTCCACCTCGGTCATGGTGGAGAGACCTGACAGAATGTGGTCCACTGGAGAAGGGAATGGCAAACCACTTCAGTATTCTTGCCTTGAGAACCCCATGAACAGTATGAAAAGGCAAAATGATAGGATACTGAAAGAGGAACTCCCCAAGTCAGTAGGTACCCAATATGCTACTGGAGATCAGTGGAGAAATAACTCCAGAAAGAATGAAGGGATGGAGCCAAAGCAAAAACAATACCCAGCTGTGGGTGTGACTGGTGATAGAAGCAAGGTCCGATGCTATAAAGAGCAATATTGCATAGGAACCTGGAATGTCAGGTCCATGAATCAAGACAAATTAAAGTGGTCAAACAAGAGACGGCAAGAGTGAATGTCGACATTCTAGGAATCAGTGAACTAAAATGGACTGGAATGGCTGAATTTAACTCAGATGACCATTATATCTACTACTGTGGGGCAGGAATCCCTCAGAAGAAATGGAGTAGCCATCATGGTCAACAAAAGAGTCTGAAATGCAGTACTTGGATGCAATCTCAAAAACAACAGAATGATCTCTGTTCATTTCCAAGGCAAACCATTCACTATCACAGTAATCCAAGTCTATGCCCCAACCAGTAACACTGAAGAAGCTGAAGTTGAATGGTTCTATGAAGACCTACAAGACCTTTTAGAACTAACACCCAAAAAAGATGTCCTTTTCAATATAGCGGACTGGAATGCAAAAGTAGGAAGTCAAGAAACATCCAGAGTAACAGGCAAATTTGGCCTTCGAATACGGAATGAAGCAGGTCAAAGACTAATAGAGTTTTGCCAAGAAAATGGACTGGTCATAGCAAACACCCTCTTCCAACAACACAAGAGAAGACTCTACACATGGACATCACCAGATGGTCAACACCGAAATCAGATTGATTATATTCTTTGCAGCCAAAGATGGAGAAGCTCTATACAGTAAACAAAAACAAGACTGGGAGCTGACTGTGGCTCAGATCATGAACTCCTTATTACCAAATTCAGACTTAAATTGAAGAAAGTAGGGAAAACCACTAGACCATTCAGGTATGACCTAAATCAAATCCCTTATGATTATACAATGGAAGTGAGAAATAGATTTAAGGGCCTAGATCTGATAGATAGAGTGCCTGATGAACTATGGAATGAGGCTCGTGACATTGTACACTTGACAGGGATCAAGACCATCCCCATGAAAAAGAAATGCAAAAAAGCAAAATGGCTGTCTGGGGAGGACTTACAAATAGCTGTGAAAACAAGAGAAGCAAAAAGCAAAGGAGAAATGGAAAGATATAAGCATCTGAATGCAGAGTACCAAAGAACAACAAGGAGAGATAAGAAAGCCTTCTTCAGCGATCAATGCAAAGAAATAGAGGAAAACAACAGAATGGGAAAGACTAGAGATCTCTTCAAGAAAATGAGAGATACCAAGGGAACATTTCATGCAAAGATGGGTTAGATAAAGGACAGAAATGGTATGGACCTAACAGAAGCAGAAGATATCAAGAAGAGGTGGCAAGAATACACAGAAGAACTGTACAAAAAAGATCTTCACAACCAAGATAATCACGATGGTGATTAGATGATGACCTAGAGCCAGATATCCTGGAATGTGAAGTCAAGTGGGCCTTAGAAAGCATCACTACGAGCAAAGCTAGTGGAGGTGATGGAATTCCAGTTGAGCTATTTCAAATCCTGAAAAATGATGCTGTGAAAGTGTTGCACTCAATATGCCAGCAAATTCGGAAAACTCAGCAGTGGCCACAGGACTGGGAAAGGTCAGTCTTCATTCCAATCCCAAAGAAAGGCAATGCCAAAGAATGCTCAAACTACTGCACAATTGCACTCATCTCACACGCTAGTAAAGTAATGCTCAAAATTCTCCAAGCCAGGCTTCAGCAATTCATGAACCATGAACTTCCTGATATTCAAGCTGGTTTTAGAAAAGGCAGAGGAACCAGAGATCAAATTGCCAACATCCGTTGGATCATGGAAAAAGCAAGAGAGTTCCAGAAAAACATCTATTTCTGCTTTATTGACTATGCCAAAGCCTTTGAGTGTATGGATCACAATAAACTGTGGAAAATTCTGAAAGAGATGAGAATACCAGACCACCTGATCTGCCTCCTGAGAAATCTGTATGTAGGTCAGGAAGCAACAGTTAGAACTGGACATGGAACAACATACTGGTTCCAAAGAGGAAAAGGAGTACGTCAAGGCTGTATATTGTCACCCTGCTTATTTAACTTCTATGCAGAGTACATCATGAGAAACGCTGGGCTGGAAGAAACACAAGCTGGAATCAAGATTGCTGGGAGAAATATCAATAACCTCAGATATGCAGATGACACCACCCTTATGGCAGAAAGTGAAGAGGAACCAAAAAGCCTCTTGATGAAAGTGAAAGAGGAGAGTGAAAAAGTTGGCTTAAAGCTCAACATTCCGAAAAGGAAGATCATGGCATCCGGTCCCATCACGTCATGGGAAATAGATGGGGAAACAGTGGAAACAGTGTCAGACTTTTTTGGCGGGGGGGCTCCAAAATGACTGCAGATGGTGACTGCAGCCATGAAATTAAAAGACGCTTACTCCTTGGAAGGAAAGTTATGACCAACCTGGAGAGCATATTGAAAAGCAGAGACATTACTTTGCCAACAAAGGGTCGTTTAGTCAAGGCTATGGTTTTTCCTGTGGTCATGTATGGATGTGAGAGTTGGACTGTGAAGAAAGCTGAGCGCTGAAGAATTGATGCTTTTGAACTGTGGTGTTGGAGAAAACTCTTGAGAGTCCCTGGGGCTGCAAGGAGATCCAACCAGTCCATTCTGAAGGAGATCAGCCCTGGGATTTCTTTGGAAGGAATGATGCTAAAGCTGAAACTCCAATACTTTGGCCAACTCATGGGAAGAGTTGACTCATTGGAAAAGACTCTGATGCTGGGAGGGATTGGGGGCAGGAGGAGAAGGGGACGACAGAGGATGAGATGGTTGGATGGCATCACTGACTCGATGGACGTGAGTCTGAGTGAACTCCAGGAGTTGGTGATGGACAGGGAGGCCTGGCGTGCTGCGATTCACGGGGTCGCAAACAGTCGGACACGACTGAGTGACTGAACTGAACTGAACTGAGGGCTTTTGTTTTACTGATTACAGTTAAAATTGGTCACTTCAAGTGATATTATACTCACTCACATTTAGTAAGAACCTAACAAAATTATATTTGTTTCTCCCATTCTCTCCTTTGTGCTGTGATTTTTATACATTTTATTTCCATACATGTTATAAACCTCACAAGACATTGTTATTACTTAAAGCAAAAATAGTAAGAATATGTTTTGCTTTAAAAAGCAGGTTATCTTATAAAGAAATTTCAGTAATAAAATAGATTTTATATTTATTCATGTAGCAATCACTTCTGGTGCTCTTCATTCCTTTATAGATCTAGGTTTCTACCTGGTATCATAAAGACTGTCTCAAATTGCTTGTAGTGTTGGTCTGCTGGTGATGAATTCTTTCAGCTTTTGTGTATCTGACAGGTCTTTATTTTGCCTTCAATTGCCAGGGATATACTCACTGACTGAAAAACAAATATAATAGGTTGATAGCATTTCCCCCCAGTGCTTTAAAGATGTTGTTCCAAACAGTATGGAGGCTCATCAAAAAAATAAAAATAAAACTACTATATGACCCAGCAATTCCACCGCTGGGTATATATCCAATAAAAGTGAAAGCAATAACTCAGAAAGATAGCTGCACCACAGTTCACAGTAGCGTTGTTTAAAATAGCCAGGATATAGAAACAAACTAAATGTTCATCAAAAGATGAATGGATAAGGAAGATGCGGTGTACCTATAGAGCATACTACTACTCAGCCACAAAAAAAATGAAAACTTTCCATTTGCAACAGTATGAATGGACTTGCAGGATATTACGCTTATTGAAGTAAGTCAGACAGAGAAGGATAAATACTGTATGCTGTTATTTACATATGGAACCTAAAAAATAAAACAGGACTGAATATAACAAAAAGGAAACAGAATCCTAGATATTGAAAACACATTCATGGTTACCAGTGAGGAGAGGGAAAGGGGGATGAGCAAGATGGGGGTAGGAGATTAAGAAGTAGAAACTATTCTGTATAAAATAAACTACAAGGATATGTGGTACAGCACAGGGAATATGGCCAATATCTTATAGTAAGTATAAATGGAGTATGATATTTAAAAATTGTGAATCATTATGTGATATGAAACATATATGACATTGCAAGTCAACTTTATCTCCATTTAAAAAAAAAAAGAAAAAAAGGGATGTTTTCCCATTATCTTCTAGTTCACATTATTTCCAAGAAGAAAACTGATGTTATCCTTATTTTTGTTCCTCTGTAACTTGTCTTTTCTCTAGTTACCTTTATGATTTTCTATCAGTGGACTTAAACAATTTGATTATGGTGTGCCGAGGTAAGATTTAAAGTGAAAGTGTTAGCCACTCAGTCGTGTCCAACTGTTTGTGACTCCATGGACTGTAGCCTACCAGGCTCCTCTGTCCATGGAATTCTCCAGGCAAGAATACTGGAAAGGGTAACCATTCCCTTCTCCAGGGAGGGTCTTCCTGACCCAGGGACTAAACCTCAGTCTCCCACAGTGCAGGCATATTTTTTACCATCTGAGCCACCAGATGACCCAAGGAGATCAAACCAGTCAATCCTAAAGGGAATTAGTCCTGAATGTTCTCTGGAAGGACTGATGTAGAAGCTGAAGCTCCAAAACTTTGGCCACCTGATGAGAAGAACTGACTCATTGTAAAAGACCCTGATGCTGGGAAAGATTGAAGGTAGGAGGAGAAGCGGACGACAGACAATGAGATGGTTGGATGGAATCACCGACTCAATGGATGTGAGTTTGGGCAAACGCCAAGAGATAGTGAAGGACAGGGAAGCCTGGCATGCTACAGTCCATGGGGTCACAGTGTCAGACTCAATTTAGCAACTGAACAACAACAACAGCAAGGAATAGATGTGAGCTTTCCGGGTGGCTGAGTGGAAAAGAATCTGCCTGCAATGTGGGTTCAATCCCTGGGTCAGGAAGATCCCCTGGAGAAGGAAATGAGAACTCACTCCAGTATTCTTGCCTGGGGAATCCTATGGACAGAGGAGCCTGGTGGGCTACAGTCATGGGGTCACAAAGAGTCGGACACAACTTAGTGACTAAACAGCGACGACAAGGTACAAATTCCTTCAGGCTTCATCTGCTTGAGATTTCTAAGTATGTGCTTGATGGTTTTAATCACATTTGGAAAAGGATTGACCATTACTTCTTCAGATAGTTTTTCAGTCTCACTAGCACTCAAATGGAGACTTTCACAATCCATGTATGGTCATTGCCTGAATTTGTCTCACAGTTCAACAACTCTGTTTATTTTGCTTAGTCATATTTCCTGTTTGCTTGTTTGTTTCTTTTTTTAATCTTCTGCAGTGTCAATTCTGCTAGTGATCTCATCTAGTATATTTTTTGTCTGAGGCATTATAATTCTCCTCTAGATTTTCTATAATTTAGGTCTTTTCAAATTTCTTCCATGTCTCTACTTAACATGTTTAATCTTTTTTCCAGCTTCTTGAACATATGAATCACAATCATAATTGTCTTAATGTCCTTATTGATTGGATCTATCACCTGTGTCTTTTCTGGGTCAGTTTGATTGATTTCTCTCCTTATTATGGGTCATATTTTCTTGTTCCTTTTCATGTCTAATAATTTTTATTAAAACCAGATATTGTGAATTTTACCACATTGACTTCTGGATATTTTTTATTCTTGTAAATGTTATTGAGATTTGTTCTGGATGCAATTAAGTTCCTTGGAAATTATCTAACCCTTCAGGTCTTACTCTCAAGCTTCCTGGTCTCAACAAGAGCTGCCTGTAGTCTAGGATCAATTTTTCTCTGCTACTGGGGTGAATTTCTTCATAATTCTCTAAATTCTATGTTAACTTTGAGGTTTGCACTAGGGCTGTTGCCAAAAGGTACTCTTTTCAGGCCTATGTGAAGTCTGAAGACTATTTTCTCTAATCCTTTCAGGTAGTTCTTCTGATTTTGGGTAGTTTTTTCACGTACACACATTGATTAATACTCAGCTGAATCCTCAAGAAGGCCCTCTTCAGAAACCTGGAGTTGTCTCTGCGCAGCTCTCTTTTTTCCTTAGTTTCTGTGGATCCTGAACTCTGTGTCCTCAATTCAGCAAAACATCTGGGCTCTGCCTAGGTTTTATCTCCCTGTGCTATAGCCATGTAGTGGAAAAAATTGTGAGCAATCTTTGAGTTCATCTTGTTTGTTTGCCATCTCTCAGTGATCATTGTCCTTTGCAGCCTGATGTCCAATATCTTGAGCACTGTTGTTTTATATATTTTGTTCAGATTTTTTCTACTATCTCTGTAGGAGGGTAAGTCTAGTTGCTGTTACCCTGTATTGATCAGAAATGTAAGTCCTTGCAGAATAGATTATAATCCTTTTGATGCAAATAGTCATGGTGCCAAACCTTGCCACAGAATTAGAAGACAGAAAACTTGACTTTATTTTACTACCAAAGAACAGAGGAAAGGAAGTTAATCCTCCTTCTCATCCTCTAAGCTTGTCCTAATGAGCCGCTGAGCCATCAACAAGTCTGAATGAACAGCTGTTATTATAGTTTCCTAAGAGCTCTGAACTAGTGTTGGGTAGTATTGTTAAGGATTATCATTCTAGTCTTGGGAAGATATCCAGGGACAGCTGGTGTCCCTTTGTGCCCCAAGAAGTACATATAGGAAAAGCGTTCGAGGGGAATATGTTCCAGAGACACTGTCTCCAGCACTTCATGGACAGGGAGGAAGCCCCGTTGGCCAGCTGTATCAGACCAAGTAGCTTCTAAAACTCTAGCCTATTTTAATTTTCCTATCTTAAATGCCGAGACAATGTCTACCCACTTTCCTAACCACAAATGTTTTTCATTTTCTAGTTCTTGTTTAATAAACACTTTGCAAATTAGAGCTTCAGTGTAAAAAGTATTTTGAGCAAATTAAGCGGAACAAAGTGTAGTTTTGGAATGTTATTAATCATACAGGAAGGGACTAGGTAGAATATTAAGAAATCTACAATGTGCTTTGATGAATATTCCTCAATAAAATCACAGTCCTTGTTCAAGACACCTGATATCTTCCTTCTTTGTGTACATTGATTCTTGAAATAATCTCTAAAAGCCTCTTTAAACTCTAACATTCTATTTTTCTCAGACATTTTTTAGTCTAATCAACTTATGAGGAACTGAAATATAAAGAAGCAGAGCTTAAGAGAATCTCAGTAGTACAAAGAACATTAGATTTAAGAACCAAAAAATCTTTTTGAGTCAAGAATCTATACATCTAACTGTGCAAACTCAAGGTGGGGGGGAATCACTTAACCTCTCTAAGTTTCATTACTACCTCTATTTTTTGGTGAATAGATATCAGTCCAGACTCATCTATGATGTGAAAATAAATTAAATAAACATGAAAGCACTTTTGAAGCATAAAGTACAATTGCCCAAGGCCACAAAAGAAATTACTAAAAGAACACAAAAGAAATATATATTAAGGATTCTAAACACCAAAACATCTAAACAACATTAACATTTTAACTCAGTTGTTTTTATGACTGCAAAAAAGCATACAAGGCTAATAAATTGAGGGATGATATGCTACATTGTGTGGCCTGTGGTATGATGTTCAGTGATATCCCGATGGCCAAATACTTACCAAAGGACAGACAACCAGTGACACCATGGCAGTGACATCATGATGTGATACTGTTCATGACATAATAACCTTTCATCATTTGTATGTTGGGCTGACTATGTAATATTGAGTTGCTACTGTCTAACTCTAGAGTCAGATATAGCTTAGCAACTGAGCAACAATTCTACATCATGTGATAAAATCTTGGTTGTGTGATCATTGTTTGGTTTCTGAACATCTTGAACATGCTAGGATCTCCGGGAAATCCGATCTTCTGACTAATATTTTTTTATCCTTAGTCATGCCAGCCTCTGCCCTCACTTTCCATATGACTAAAGCAGAAACGTCTTAATTTTCAACTACAAATGGATCATGAAACACATTTTTCCTACACCTTTTTCCGCTCTCATCCTCCTGACCAGAGTAAATTGGTTGGAAATAAAGGACATGCAAAAAAAGCTAATGTTTGGTCTGAAGAGGGAAAAAGTGAAAGTGATCAGTGTTTCCATTGCTCCTTCTTCACCTGCTGGTGAGGGAGGGATTCTACCCTAGAGTCATGAGGATGTGGAACACGTGATACCCAAGACCAGAAGCTCAATGGCATTTTACTGTCCAGGGAAGGAAGGCACTGTGCCACCAGAGCGGACAGGAGTTGTGCTTGGGAACACAGTGAACCAGCAGGGGCTGGGTAGAGGTGGGTAACGAGAGGGTGAAGTGACTCCTGGTTTTTATAAGCATATGTGATTGGCCTGTTTGAGTAATTCCACAGGCTGCCAGGGAACTGAAGCCTGCTACTCATGGTAAGCAGGCACTGTGCCTCATCCCTGGGATAAGGAGGCTTGTTTGGCTAGGAGAGCCTATCTGAGGGAGCAAAGTGGTTAGGGGGATACAGTGAGGCCACTGGAGGCCCTCCCCTCTTAGAGGGCCGCACATAGCATTAATTTTAGGCCTATACCACAATAGAGATTGTATAAACACACTCACCACTGTGGGTAATGAGGCTCATCTCCTGTAACTTTCAGGCCATTCCCATAATCCATCACCTCTTACCCCTGCTCTTAATTCAAACAATAAGTCCTTTCAAAACTGAAGATAAAATTAGGAATGCGGGAAACAATGTTGGGGCTGTTCCCAGCCTTGCTCCCTTGTTTAGAAAACTGTAGAAAGACCAGGGGGCCTCCTTGATGGCCTGCAGCCTGTGGTTGCACTGTCTCCAGAAAGGTTCCTTGTGACTGTTCAGACATGTGACTGTGATTTCTCGCAAGCATACCAGGGGCTGGCCCGGCTCCGTTTACTGAAACAAGGAAACAGTCAATTGTGCTTGTCAGTTGCTGTAGCTGTAACTGGGGACACTAGAAGCCCAGTGATCACACTTAAGGAAAATGCAAAGTCTACAGGTAAATAAGGCATCTGCAGCTTTTACGGAAAAGAAAAAAATTTTTAGCAAAATGTATTGAGATTAGTTATAATTAGAGATGCACATAAAAAGAGATATCAGTTCAGTTCAGTCACTCAGTCGTGTCTGACTCTTTTCCCTGTCCATCACCAACCCCTAGAGGTTACTCAAACTCATGTCCATCGAGTAGGTGATGCCATCCAGCCATCTCATCCTCTGTCGTCCCCTTTTCCTCCTGCCCCCAATCCCTCCCAGCATCAGAGTCTTTTCCAATGAGTCAACTCTTCACATGAGGTGGCCAAAGTACTGGAGTTTCAGCTTTAGCATCATTCCTTCCAAATACACCCAGGGCTGATCTCCTTCAATATGGACTGGTTGGATCTCCTTGCAGTCCAAGGGACTCTCAAGAGTCTTCTCCAACACCACAGTTCAAAAGCATCAATTCTTCGGCACTCAGCCTTCTTCACAGTCCAACTCTCACATCCATACATGACCACTGGAAAAACCATACCCTTGATAGAAGGACCTTTGTAGGCAAAGTAATGTCTCTGCTTTTCAATATGCTCTCTAGGTTGGTCATAACTTTCCTTCCAAGGAGTAAGCCTCTTTTAATTTCATGGCTGCAGTCACCATCTGCAGTGATTTTGGAGCTCAGAAAAATAAAGTCAGCCACTGTTTCCACTGTTTCCCCATCTATTTCCCATGACGTGATGGGACCGGATCCCATGACTTTTGTTTTCTGAATGTTGAGCTTTAAGCCAACTTTTTCACTCTCCTCTTTCACTTTCATCCAGAGGCTTTTTAGTTCCTCTTCACTTTCTGCCATAAGGGTGGTGTCATCTGCATATCTGAGGTTATTGATATTTCTCCCGGCAATCTTGATTCCAGTTTGTGCTTCCTCCAGGCCAGCGCTTCTCATGATGTACTCTGCATATAAATTAAATAAGCAGGGTGACAATATACAGCCTTGACGTATTCCTTTTTCTGTTTGGAACCAGTCTATTGTTCCATGTCGGGTTCTAACTGTTGCTTCCTTACCTGCATACAGATTTCTCAGGAGGCAGGTCAGGTGGTCTGGTATTCCCATCTCTTTCAGAATTTTCCACAGTTTATTGTGATCCACACAGTCAAAGGCTTTGGCATAGTCAATAAAGCAGAAATAGATGTTTTTCTGGAACTCTCTTGCTTTTTCCATGATCCAACGGATGTTGGCAATTTGATCTCTGGTTCCTCTGCCTTTTCTAAAACCAGCTTGAACACCTGGAAGTTCACGGTTCATGTATTGCTGA
>NW_011494950.1:1485433-1485762 GCF_000754665.1 Bison bison bison | reverse complement strand
AGAACTACCACACAATTGCACTCATCTCACAAGTTAGTAAAGTAATGCTCAAAACTCTCCAAGCCAGGCTTCAGCAATACATGCACCGTGAATTTCCAGATGTTCAGGCTGTATTTAGAAAAGGCAGAGGAGCCAGAGATCAAATTGTCAACATCCGCTGGATCATGGAAAAAGCAAGAGAGTTCCAGAAAAACATCTATTTCTGTTTTATTGACTATGCCAAAGCCTTTGACTGTGTGGATTACAATAAACTGTGGAAAATTCTGAAAGAGATGGGAATACCAGACCACCTGACCTGCCTCCTGAGAAATCTGTATGCAGGTCAGGAA
>NW_011494950.1:1481432-1484997 GCF_000754665.1 Bison bison bison | reverse complement strand
GGATGGCATCACTGACTTGATGGATGTGAGTCTGGGTGAACTCCGGGAGTTGGTAATGGACAGGGAGGCCTGGTGTGCTGGGATTCATGGGGTCGCAAAGAGTTGGACACGACTGAGCAACTGAACTGAACTGAACTTACTAGCGTTTGAGATGAGTATATTATCAGCTAAATGATAACATGGTTATATAAATGATAATAGGCTATGATAGGCTAAAAGACAATAAAATTAGCATCATAATATCTGTGGTATTTACACTGAATTTAAAATACCATAATTAATTGAAAAATTTTTTCTGTTTACAAAAGCAATCATATTGTCTTATTTTTTTATAAGTTTTAAGTGTTAAATGATGACATTTCAAATATACTGCGAAGTATAGAAAATATTAACAGATACTTATGTACAGATCTCCTATATTAACAGATGTTAATATTTCACTTTATTTGAAATGTTTTTCAATTTTCTCTCTTTTTAAAAAAGAAAATATTAAGCACAAATCTTCCACCTCTCTCCCCATAGGTAACTGCTACCCGAAAGATAGTATGTTCCTTTTCACATATATATATTTATACTTATATTATGTTAATATATCCCTTAAATGATGTATATACCATTCTTTTATATGCTTTAAATATTTATATAAATATTAGAAAACATATAGTTTTTTACATTGCCTCTTGTAACTTTCTTTCCTTAGCAACACGTTTTGAGATGAATTCATGTTTATATTTGTAGATCTACTTTGTTCATTTTAGCTTTCTACAGGATTTCATTATATGAGTAAATCAGTTTATAGGCTCACTGGCCTTCTGTGATATTGTGATTTGTAATAAGAAGTACATATTTGGTCTTTGTCATTGTTTCTGGAGCAGAGCTCCTAAATCATTTGGAATTTCTTAAACATTGAGAACATAAATGTGTCTTTTGTTACATCAGTGAGGTGACTTTTGGAAAGCCTCTCAGGCTGGGTTCAGGCAACTAGGAGAACCAACCTTGTGATTGGAGGGTTGGAACTTTCAGCCCCACCCTCTGACCTCTGGGGAGGGGAGAGGGCCTGGAGGTTGAGTCAATCCCCCAGTGGCCAGTGGTTCAATCAACCATGCCTAGGTAATGAAGCCGTCAATCCCCCAGTGGCCAGTGGTTCAATCAACCATGCCTAGGTAATGAAGCCTTCATTAAAACCCAAGAGGAAAGGGTTTGAGAGCTTCTGGGCTGGTGAACACATGTATGTGGGGAAGAGCAGGGTGTCCAGAGAGCATGGAAACTCCAAGCTTTCTCCCCATACTTGTCTCGTGCATCTCTTCCATCCAGGTGTTCCTGAGTTACATCCTGTAGTAACAAACCAGTGATCTAATGAGCAAAATTTTTCTTTGTGTTCTGTGGGCCACTCCAGCAAATTAATCAAACCTCAGGAGGGGGTTATGGGAACCTCCAACTGAAAATAACTTCTTGGTCATGAGTACAGGTGACAACCTAGACTTGTGACTAGTGTGTGTATGTATGTATGTGTGTGTAAGGGGAGAGTTCCACACTCCCTTGCTGAGTCTCATACGGTTATTTCCACCAGGAGTTTCTGGAGTGTCTCCTGTCCTGCTCCTCATTTTGGGTCCCCTCAAAGCACAGGAGCTCATCCTTGAATCAGGGGACCCTGACCCCCATGGAAGTCATGTTCCCCTGTCTAGAACCTTGTTTCTTAGATCTACTGCTTTCTAAACTCTGACACTGGAGAGGGAGCAATCCTTCAGTCCTTGCTAAGACCAAGCTGTGTGGTGTTCCATGAGGAAGTGGAAAAACGTTCCCCCTTCTAAACACTGTCCCCCCTGGGCTTGGGTGTTACGCTAGTCATGCCTGAGCCTCACAAGTATGACAAAGCCTCCTAAAACTGACCTGTTTGGTTAATCTTTCTAGTACCTCTCTCCGCGAGGCCCAGCTAGGGAGCAGTCAGCACTTTTCACACTGTCCTCTGTCCTCTCTGCCTCTCCCAGGCTGCTCCCAGCATCTGTGCCGTGACTTCCTCCTGACAGCCCCATTCTCCACACAAAGAAACTTATGCAAACACACTTCAGGGGCAGCCAGCCCCACACAACCTGATAGATCTAGATTTCTCTTCAGGTTCAGGCAAGATCCCTGCTCTTTGTACAACACACACACACACACACACACACACACCACACCACACCACTCTATATCTCCAGTCTTCAGCTTCTTCCTTTCTACTGGCTCTTTCCCTTTATATTCCCACATGCTTAAAACTTTTCCTTCCTGAACTAAAGCAAGACCTTCATAGACCCATCTTCTCTATAGCTGCTTCTGTCTTTCTCATCCTTCACAGTCCACTTCTGTCTTTTAAGTGAAGTGAAGTCGCTCAGTCGTGTCTGACTCTTTGCGACCCCATGGACTGTAGCCTACTACGCTCCTCTGTCCATGGGATTTTCCAGGCAAGAGTACTAGAGTGGGTTGCTATTTCCTTCTCCATCTTTCTTTTAACTTAGTATTAAAATCTTATGATTGTTACTTCAGCCATATTACTATTATTTAAAATTTTACAGTGAATGTATATTACACTTTAAAAAATTATCATCTCTGTTATGGGTTGAATTGTGTCCACCACTCAGCCCCTCAAAAAGATACCTTTGAATCCTAACCCCTAGTACCCCAGAACATGATCTTATTTGGAGATAAGGTCTTTGCAGAGGTAATCAATTTAAAATGGAGTCGTTTAGGGCAGTCCCTAATGCAGTATGACTGTTACTCTTATAAAAAGAGGAACTTTAGACATAGACATATACGTAGGAAATGACATGTGATGATGAAGGCAGAGCTTGGGGTGACACCACAGAAGTTAAGGAACACCGAAGATTTCTGGCAAACCACTAGAAGTTGCGGGAAGCATAGTACAAATTTCTGCTTTAGCCCTCAGAAGGGACTAGTCCTGCTGACACTTTGGTTTCAGACTTACAGCCTCCAGAAGCAAGAGGTTTCTGCTGTTTAAGCCAAGCGGTTTATGGTTCTTTGTTAAAGCAGCCCTAACTTGGATGGAACCAGTCTGTTGTTCCATTTCCATTTCTAACTGTTCTTCCTGACCTGCATACAGATTTCTCAAGAGGCAGGTCAGGTGGTCTGGTATTCTCATCTCTTTCAGAATCTTCCACAATTTATTGTGATCCACACAGTCAAAGGCTTTGACATAGTCAAGAAAGCAGAAATAAATGTTTTTCTAGAACTCTTGCTTTTTCCATGATCCAGCGGATGTTGGCAATTTGATCTCTGGTTCCTCTGGCTTTTCTAAAACCAGCTTGAACATCAGGAAGTTCACGGTTCATGTATTGCTGAGGTCTGGCTTGGAGAATCTTGAGCATTACTTTACTAGCATGTGAGATGAGTGCAATTGTGCGGTAGTTTGAGCATTCTTTGGCATTGCCTTTCTTTGGGATTGGAATGAAAACTGACCTTTCCCAGTCCTGTGGCCACTGCTGAATTTTCCAAATTTGCTGGCATATTGAGTGCAACACTTTCACAGCATCATCTTTCAGGATTTGAAATAGCTCAACTGGAATTCCAT
>NW_011494950.1:1480967-1481332 GCF_000754665.1 Bison bison bison | reverse complement strand
TATGGCAGAAAGTGAAGAGGAACTAAAAAGCCTCTGGATGAAAGTGAAAGAGGAGAGTGAAAAAGTTGGCTTAAAGCTCAACATTCAGAAAACAAAGATCATGGCATCCGGTCCCATCACTTCATGGGAAATGTATGGGGAAACAGTGGAAACAGTGTCAGATTTTATTTTGGGGGGCTCCAAAATGACTGCAGATGGTGACTGCAGCCATGAAATTAAAAGACGCTTACTTCTTGGAAGGAAAGTTATGACCAACCTAGATAGCATATTCAAAAGCAGAGACATTACTTTGCCATCAAAGGTCTGTCTCGTCAAGGCTATGGTTTTTCCTGTGGTCATGTATGGATGTGAGAGTTGGACTGTGA
>NW_011494950.1:1479090-1480535 GCF_000754665.1 Bison bison bison | reverse complement strand
TCTTGGGAAGAGTTGATTCATTGGAAAAGACTCTGATGCTGGGAGGGATTGGGGGCAGGAGGAAAAGGGGACGACAGAGGATGAGATGGCTGGATGGCATCATTGATTCAATGGACGTGAGTCTGAGTGAACTCCGGGAGTTGGTGATGGACAGGGAGACCTGGCTTGCTGCGATTCATGGGGTCGCAAAGAGTCAGACAGGACTGAGTGACTGAACTGAACTGAACTTGGATGGAGTCTCTCACATGTCTGTCTCCACTGCCTCACCTGCCTCACACTCCTCAGCTCACTGGGGATTTAACTGATGTCTCTGCCCTCTATTTTGCTGTAGCTTTCTCATCAAAACTACCAACCAACCACCTTCTTGTTGCTGGTTCCAACTGAAAATTCTTCAGCCCTTTCCCAGTCTCTCTGCAACCTTTTACATGTTTATCTCTTTATCTCATCCTTCTTCCTAAAACACTATCTTCTGGTTTTCATGTCACTGCACTCCTGAGTTTTTCTCCTACTTCTCTTCTTTATTAGTACCCTTTGGGTTTTTCCTTCTTTTACCCATTCTTTTGATGGAAAAGTTCCTCAGGGATTTATCTAAAGTCCTCTTATTTTGGCATGTCATTGCCTCTCTCTGAGGCTGGTGCCTAAGTCCAGGTCTTAATCAGATTTAGGTTCAAACGTGGCAAATTTCTACCAGGAGACACATAATGACCAGTTCCTTCTCTCTTTATAGTGCTTGCCGCTATTGAGGAACACAAACAGATTCATTATTTGATTAGAGGTTTGCAAGATAATATCCTTCAGTTCAGTTCAGTCGCTCAGCTGTGTCCGACTCTTTGGGACCCCATGGACTGCAGCACGCCAGACTTCCCTGTCCATCACCAACTCCCAGAGTTTATCCAAACTCACATCCATTGAGTTGGTGATGCCATACAACCATCTCATCCTCTGTCGTCCCCTACTCCTCCTGCCCTCAATCTTTCCCAGCATCAGGATCTTTTCAAATGAGTCAGCTCTTTGCAGCAGGTGGCCAAAGTAGTAGAGCTTCAGCTTCAACATCAGTCCTTCCAGTGAACACCCAGGTCTGATCTCCTTTAGGATGGACTGGATGAATCTCCTTGCAGTCCAAGGGACTCTCAAGAGTCTTCTCCAACACCACAGTTCAAAAGCACCAGTTCTTCTGCACTCAGCTTTATTTATAGTCCGATTCTTACATCCATACATGACTACCGGAAAAACCGCAGCCTTGACTAGACAGACCTTTGTTGGCAAAGCAATGTCTCTGCTTTTCAATATGCTGTCTAGGTTGGTCATAACTTTCCTTCCAAGGAGTAAGCATCTTTTAATTTCATGGCTGCAATCACCATCTGCAGTGATTTTGGAGCCCAGAAAAATAAAGTCTGACACTGTTTCCCCATCTATTTCCCATGACGTGATGGGACCGGATGCCA
>NW_011494950.1:1467489-1478990 GCF_000754665.1 Bison bison bison | reverse complement strand
GACAGCCTTTTCACTCTCTTCTTTCACTTTCATCAGGAGACTTTGAGTTCCTCTTCACTTTCTGCCATAAGGGTGGTGTCGTCTGCATATCTGAGGTTATTGATAATTCTCCCAGAAATCTTGATCCCAGCTTGTGCTTCCTCCAGCTCAGCATTTCTCATGATGTACTCTTCATATAAGTTAAATAAGCAGGGTGGCAATATACAGCCTTGACATACTCCTTTTCCTGTTTTGAACCAGTCTATTGTTCCATGTCCAGTTCTAACAGTTGCTTCTTGATCTGCATACAGATTTCTCAAGAGGCAGGTCAGGTGGTCTGGCATTCCCATCTCTTTCAGAATTTTCCACGGTTTGTTGTGATCCACACAGTCAAAGGCTTTGGCATAGTCAATAAAGCAGAAATAGATGTTTTTCTGGAACTCCTTTGCTTTTGATGATCCACCGGATATTGGCAATTTGATCTCTGGTTCCTCTGCCTTCTCTAAATACATCTTGAACATCTGGAAGTTCACGGTGCACGTATTGCTGAAGCCTGGCTTGAAGAATTTTGAGCTTTACTTTGCTAGCTTGTGAGATGAGTGCAACTGTGCAGTAGTTTGAGCATTCTTTGGCATTGCCTTTCTTTGGGATTGGGATGAAAAGTGATCTTTTCGAGTCCTATGGCCACTGCTGAGTTTTCCAAATTTTCTGGCATATTGAGTGCAGCATTTTCACAGCATCATCTTTTAGGATCTGAAACAGTTCAACTGGAATTCTATCACCTCCACTAGCTTTGTTTGTAGTGATGCTTCCTATCATTCTTGTTTTATTAGCTGAAATAATTTGATATGGAGAAACTTTCATTTATCAATTATTTGGTTACTTGAGGAATAATTAATATAGGAAAGGGAAAGTAAATGCCTGATTTCTTTACTGTAAAGTTTTCAAAATAATGAGTTGCTTCCCTTTTTATTATTAGAACCTGCAAAGGTGACAAATGTGTATGTTTTTCATTGTGAAATCATAGATTTAGACTTATTTGATGTATTTTAATCTGCTTCAGATGTTCTTTTTTTTAAAATTTTTTAGTTGAAAGATAATTGTTTTACAAAACTTTTCTTCCAGATCTTCTTATTGATGCTAAATGTATTCCCTCTCTTGTCAGTGGGAACCCATCAAGGTAGCTCCTGGATTCCTTTCTTGTTGCCCCAGAGTCTTTGCTTACTTTCTGCTTTGAGGAGATGCTGTAGACTTCTCTTGTAGGTTTTCTGCCCTAGACTTGGTTTCAGTCACTCCCCAAAAAGCCCTCACATTTTCTTTTCTGGGAACATATGAATTTCACAATAAATAAAAGAAAGTTTCTGAGAAGAATGCATTCTTTCAGGAATAAGAGCTGGCTAGAAGAAAGGAAAATAGAGTACTTATATAATTTGCTAATCTTGTTAAGGCCTGAAATGAATGTTGAGAATGAGAGAAGAAATATTATTTAAGTATAAAAAAGGGCAATTTGGTGTTTTTTTGTGCTTTATATTATTATATACTACTCTTAAGTTTTCTTGTTTCAAAACTGCCTTAATTAACTACATTAGGCAAAATTGCCAATCATGCCTGACACAAAGTTTCCTCAAAATGGAATACCACCTTTTTTGCTGGTCTCATAGCATATTGGAATAATGTTTTATAGCTAGGTAAGGTGAGGAGAAAAATTTCTGGCTAGACAAAGCAGAAATGAAGAGTATAATTCTCAGAAGTTTTCTTACAGGGGAAAAATGAACTCTCCTCTGTCTGTTCTTTTCTGTACTGCCTGGAAAGCAGAACCAGTGGCTGGAACTTTAGCAGCCATCTCAGGCCATGAGGTACTAATGCATGTTGAGGATGACAAAGCAACAAAATAGAAGAATCCTGATTCCTTGATACTGTAGAAATTTTTCTTCTGTAGAGGGCCAGATGGTAAATATTTTCAGCTTTGCAGACCTAAGCTCTTTGTCACAAGTAGTCAATAATGCCCTGTTAGAGTGAAAATGGCCACAGGTAATATATAGTGAATGAATTCCAGTGTGTTTCAATATAAGTTCCAATACCACTTTACTTATGGACACTGACATTGAATCATACAATTTTCATGTCACAAAATTGTACACTTTTTTGGGAAAATGGTATTGTCAACTATTTAGAAATATAAAATCAATTCTTGAAAGTAGGCAGTGGGCCCGCATTAATGGGGGTGGGGTTTGCCAACTGCTATAGCCCACTACGGTTCCAAATTTCTCATCTTTAGGCTTTGTTTATAGGAGAGAGACTTTTATACTGTTTCTGGGAGATGGAGTTTGTTGTGACTCAGCAGAACTAGACTGATCATAAGTAGTTGGTACAGCCCCCAGGGAGCTCCATCTGCACACATCCCATAGCATCCTGCTCCAGTTCTGAAGAGTATCCCCTCTTCAGGACTAATATCGCCTGATAGTGCACCTTAGCTAGGCTTGCTCTTCCTTTCTCTCCTGTTTCCCCTACTTTTTACTGGACTTGCTATGTGTTCAGTCATGTCTGACTCTTTGAGACCCCATGGACTGCAGCACATCAGGCTTCCCTGTCCATCACCAACTCCTGGAGCTTGTGCAAACTCATGTCCATTGAGTTGGTGATGCCATCCAACCATCTCACCCTTTGTTGTCCCTTCTCCTCCTGCCTTCTATCTTTTCCAGCATCAGGGTCTTTTCCAATGAATCAGTTCTTCACATCAGGTGGCCAAAGTATTGGAGTTTCAGCTTCAGCATCAGTCTTTCCAATGAATAATCAAGGTTGATTTCCTTTAGGATTAACTGGTTGGATCTCCTTTCAGTCCAAGGGACTCTCAAGAGTTTTCTCCAACACCACAGTTCAAAAGCATCAATTTTTCAGTGCTCAGCTTTCTTTATGGTCCAACTCTCACATCCATACATGGAAAAACCACAGCTTTGACTAGACAGACCTTTGTTGGCAAAGTAATGTCTCTGCTTTTGAATATGCTATCTAGGTTGGTCATAGCTTTTCTTCCACGGAGCAAGCATCTTTTAATTCCATGCCTTCACTCACCATCTGCAGGTATTTTGGAGCCCAAGAAAATAAAGTCTCTCACTGTTTCCATTATTTCCCCATCTACTTGCCATGAAGTGATGGGATGCCATGAGGCAATGATCTTCATTTTTAGAATGTTGAGTTTTAAGCCAGCTTTTTCACTCTTCCTTTCTCTCCTGTTTCCTCTACTTTTTACTGGACTCATTATGGGAGCACTTCCTTATGGTCACTTGTAGAAGGACTTGGTTCAGTGTCTGCTTCTGGCAACTCCAGTCTAAGTCTGTAGTCATTGTCATTGCTCAAGGAACACTTGCTTCAGGCTTTAATGAAATGAGGAAGTAGTAGCTTGCTCCTTATATAAATATAACCCCAGTTCCAGACATAGCTCTTTCCCAGTATAGCAAATGACTGAGACCAGGGGCTCTGGAGTCAGCATGCTTGCATTAAAATCCTGCCTAGCCTTTCTGAGCCTCAAGACTCCTTATCTTTAAAATGGAGCTAACAAAAAAGTGTACTATTCAGCACAGAATAAATGTTCCATAATAACAGCCAGGACATGGAAGCAACCTAGATGTCCATCAGCAGATGAATGGATAAGAAAGCTGTGGTACATACACAATGGAATATTATTCAGCCATTAAAAAGAATACATTTGAATCAGTTCTAATGAGGTGGATGAAACTGGAGCCTATTGTACAGAGTGAGGTAAGCCAGAAAGAAAAACAGCAATACAGTATACCAATACACATATATGAAATTTAGGAAGATGGTAACAATGACCCTATATGCGAGATAGCAAAAGAGACACAGATGTATAGAACAGTCTTTTAGACTCTGTGGGAGAAGGCAAGGGTGGGATGATTTGAGAGAATAGCATGGAAACATGTATATTATCATATGCGAAACAGATCGCCAGTCCAGGTTTGATGCATGATACAGGGTGCTCAGGGATGACCTTGAGGGATGGGATGGGGAGGGAGGTGGGAGGGGGCTTCAGGATGGGGAACACATGTACACCCATGGCTGATTCATGTCAATGTATGGCAAAACCAATACAATATTGTAAAGTAATTAGCCTCCAATTAAAATAAAAATAAAATAAAAACAATTAAATTAAACCTGGGAAACATAATAGTAAAAGATTTGGAAAAAAATTAGAAGACTCCAGAAAAAAATCTGTATTTTTCATGAAATAAAAATGGAAATTAATGCTGTAAAAAAATACTCCATAAATGTTAGTTATTATAAATATCAATATTTACAGGTTGTCCAAGGTATTTGGATGTGCTTTTCTTTCTTTTTTTTTTTTTTTGCATGCTCAGTTGCTAAGTCATGTCTAACTCTTTGTGACTCCATGGACTGTCGCTCTCCAGGCCTCTCCGTCCATGGGAATTCTCAGCAAGAATACTGGAGTGGGTGCCATTTCCTTCTGCAGGGGATTTCCTGACCCAGGGATCGAACCGCATCTCCTGTAGGCGAATTCTTTACCACAAAGTCATCAGGCCACATCACTACTACTTGCAAATTCTAAGAGCATTTTCTTTGTAAATAATAAAGAAGCAGTGCTTTCTGCTCCGTGGGAAGCTGAAAACCAAACAAATGTTTTCTTTGTAGGTAATACTGGAAGATCAGTACTTCTAATTATAGTATAAAGATAAAGTAAGGGACACAATCCTGCTCTAAAACTTTAGCGTTAAGTTAGACAAATGGCTGTGCGCTGAAACCAGGCACACCTGAGCCAGAATCCCAACTCCTGGCCATTCACTGGTTCCCCAGAGCTGTTATTACTGATTCACCCAACGGGGCTGCCAATACTTCTCTCCTAAGGCTATTGTGCAGATTAAACCGCACTGTGCACATAAAGCCCTTAGCTACTCCCTATAACTTCACATGTAGCGGGTACCGGTCTATTATTACCCAGAGCATGATATTCCAGACAGGAAGTGCAGAGATTCCAAATATCACTCAGGTACTTTTGCCCTGAGGACAAACGTGGCAATGGTGCCAGTTCCTGGAAGACTTTGTGGGATCATCACTTAGCTCTTTCCTTGGCCACTGAATTCAGCCTTCTTGGGTCAGTTTGCTCGAAGCCAACCCCACCATGAATGAGAGGGAAAATGAGCAGCTTCTCTGCTGCTGAAATACAGAAAGAACAAATCTTCTGACATACTTTGCTCTGGTGGCTCCCAGCACGTCTGCACTTCAGCACCAGCCACTCAATGCTTTGTGGGTGTCACTGCACAGCAGGTTTTAAGTGCCAGTATTTGTGCATCCTTTCTGGGGCCCCCCCTGGTGGCGACAGTGCTCACAGAGCCTGCAGAGCAGGCTTCAGAGTCAAAGGGAAAACAAATCCCTTCTGTACAGACCACGAGAACTTCATCAAGGAGCCTTTTTGCTCTGCTTGGGAAGGGAGGAGAATGAAAAATGGGAAAACCACATGCTCCAAGGGATTCAATCAATATTTGCAGGCTGCCTGACTCACCAGCTTGGGCTGACCAAATAAGAACTTGCCATATTTAAGTCTTAAATAAATGATCAATAGTAGGATTGTATTTCCATGAACTAGAGAATTCTAATTTAGTGGCATAGATTTTTTTTTTAATTGAAACTTTTTTTTTTTTTTTTTGCCACATCCAGCAATTGCTATCAGATGCTGAATGTCTGTGGTCACACACTCAGCTTCCTGTTTATAAATGCGCTCTGTTTTCTGTGAGTCAGCGGTTTCTTGTTCTACATGGAGGTATAACCGACCACGTCAGGCCCAGAAGGTCAGACGAGCTTTGTGAATGGCCCAGTGTACATGGGCTTCTGTGCATCAGGCCTTGGGGACTGTGCAAACAGATACTTACACTGTATGTGGCCGGACACAAGCTGAAATAATTCTGCCCAGTGAGTTTGGTTTTGCATCTGGTTTGGAGCTGAACTATCATTAAAGATAACCAAAGCCGGATTCTAGTTAAAGTGGAAAGGGCAGATTTTAATCAGTAATATACGATCATAATAGGGAGAAGAATCCAAGTTAACTGAACTGAACTTCAATTTGTTCAGAGGTGACTGGGTGTTTTAACAGCAGAATGACTGGGTGGGGAGGAGGGGTGGTGCTCAGTAGAATCAGGGAAGTGAAAGATCACAGATGCGTGGTTGCTGTAGCTGCCATTAGATCAGCAGCGTCTGTTAGCTGACAGTTATATCAGAGTTAGAATTCTGTCCTCCCACAAAGACTGGGAGACAGAGGCCCTGTTCTTCCTGATGATCACATTGTAAGGAATGGCTTCCAGGTCCTTGAGAAGGACACTCGTGAGTTGTAGGAGACACGTGTGTATCTCAAAGGGACAGAGGAAAGGTTCACAGTGGCAATCCCTTTCCAGTAAATGCTCTAAGAAAGGGTGGTCAGGGCTCAGTCTCGGGTGCTAGTAGCTGGAACAGACAGTAAATTCTTGAGTTTCCTCAGGCAAGCACTTTAAGGGCAGCAAGAGTCATTCTGGTAGTGTGGCCTTGAGCTGTCAGAATTTTTTTTTTCAAACTGTTCATTTTAGATTGAAGTTTAGCTGATTAACAATGTGGTGATAGTTTCAAGGACTCAGCCATATATATGCATGTATCCATTCTCCCCCAAACTGCCCTCCCATCCAGGCAGCCACAAAACATCGGGAGGAGTTCCCTGTGCTATACAGTAGGTCTACATGTGGACATACATCATTTTAAAAATAGCCGAGTATACATGCCGATCCCAAATTTCCTAACTATCCCTTCCCCCGGCGTGTTCGTGTCTGTTCAGGTTTTTTAGGCCAAGGCTGAGGCCCAGCTGAGAAGAGGGATCAGAGGAGTCCGCCTCGAGTCAGTCAAGGAGAGAATCTTTGTCTCTGTGAAGCCCAAGGTCTGTGGTTTGTGCTTTACTACCTCCTCTGGCAACACTATTTCCCTACCTAAAGTCAGGCCTCCTGTCCCCCTCAGTGGCCTTCTAGTGGGGTTAGAACTTCACGTGTCTAATCGCCTTAAAGAGCATCTGGGTTCTGGACTTTTCCCACCTCGCTTCCCTCTCCAGCCATGGCCCTGCTGCTCTGTCTACGAATGTGGCTTTTCTTCCTCTCCCTTTACCCCACCGGGTAAGCCAGCTGCATGCCTCCTTCAGAGTTCCATTTATTCTTCCCCTCTTCCCTGGAAAAGCCTTGCCTGATCTCCAAGAGCTGGGTTTGGAATCCCCACAACTTATCATACCGAATTTTAGTGTCTGTTTCAGTGTCAGTTTTCCCCAACATTCTGTAAGCTTCAGGAAGGCAGGGACTGGCTTCAGTTCATCCTTATCCCCCAGAACTTAGCAGCAGCAGGTGCTTCATAAATGCTTGCTGAGCAAGCGAGTGGGTACTCCTTGTCCTTTGATGCCTCCTGCCAGGACCCTGTTCTTAGCAGGGTTTGAATCCCAGCTTCATCACTTACTCGGTGTGGGACCTTGCTAAATCACTCTGTACCTAAGTCGTTTCATCAGTAAGATGGGTTCATGACAACATCCACTTCACAGGATTGTTGTGAAGATTTAATGTTATATGTGTACAGTGTTCAGAACAGAACCTAGCACCATGGTAGTGCAAGATTGTTGTTCCTATTGTTCCAAGGATGCAATCTGATACTCTCTGCCAGTGGTTTGTTGAATGAATGGCTGAATGAATTGATAAACATCCAGCATGTCATGTCCTCGCTTCCTCTCCCCTCTGGACAACATTTCCACTTTTGCCTTTACTGCTTCTGTTTTCTAACTCAGAGGAGTAAGCTAGAGGGATCTGGAGCCTTCTCTAACCTAAATAAGGGAGACAAGCCTGTGAAGCGAAAGTATTGCTGTGGCCGTTGTGGAAAATACAGTCTATCATGACCCAGAACCTGAAGAAGAGGGTATAAAGCATTAAACAATGAATTGGAAGAGGCCAGATGAAAAGCTAGATTTCTGCCTTTCTGAGGCAGAAGCTTCCCAATGAGGGAAGAAGATGTAAAGAGTGAGCTATGTGTGTGGCTCCATGAGAAAGGTGGTGAGAATCCTAGCTTCTCCTGAGTAAAAAGCCTGCAGTGAAGGGGGAAAGAAACGCAGGACAGGAGGGTACCAGGGCAGAGGGGAGCTGGGTCTTTCTGCCCAGATGTAGTTCAGGAGATGTTGGTCCACAGAAAAGATGCTGCTCCATAAAGAAGCTCTTGACCACCATGGTGACTGAGTGGTAGAATAAGAAAGACTGAATGTAGTGTCTGGGGACATGGGCATTGGGCAGCTGTAGGAAATCCCACCCCACCCCATCCTGACCATGGAGAGCACTGCGAGCTCTCTCAGAAAGTATCTTCTGGGGTCAGGGTAATGTAGCCTCATGCCCAACTGAACTAAGGACCTTAGCAGTGAAGCCCAGCTCATTGATAGCTGTTTCTCATGCCCGTAGAGAAGGCAATGGCACCCCACTCCAGTACTCTTGCCTGGAAAATCCCATGGATGGAGGAGCCTGGTAGGCTACAGTCCATGGGGTCGCGAAGAGTCGGGCACGACTAAGTGACTTCACTTTCACTTTTCACTCTCATGCATTGGAGAAGGAAATGGCAACCCACTCCAGTATTCTTGACTAGAGAATCCCAGGAACAAAGGAGCCTGGTGGGCTGCTGTCTATGGGGTTACACAGGGTCGGACATGACTGAAGCGACTTAGCAGCAGCAGCAGCATGCCCATAATTGTAGCTTTGCAGAGGCAACTGTTCTGAGGTTTGCTTTGCTGTTTTTAAATTAGCAACTGATTTATTAAGGTTTCACATTTAAAAACCTGGCCCTACCTTTAGCTTTTAAGTGAAGTTTGTGAATAAAGTTTGCTGGTCTTGCAAATATTATTCAGGTCATTGTTTTGGGGGAGAAATTTGCTTAATGTTTGGTTCCCTTTATGAAGCTAAACACATTCAAATATTTCAAATGATGTTATATTTTAATATGTTTATTTCCACTTCACGAACTTTCCGCTTTATTTCCACTTCAATTTTCTAACGTCCCAAGAAAAAACAAAACAGTAAGATTTTCACTTAAAAATAATGTTATCACTTCTTAGACTTCTGGCTAAGATCAAGTGTAGAAGTAATACACTAACACTGTCAGTCAACTATACTTCAATAAAATATATATATTAAGAAAAAATAATATATTAAAATCAATTACTCAGTTATAAATTTCAAATTGGAGTTATAAGGCTGATCTTTTATTCTAATAAGCCCAGCTCCTAAACATTATAAACATTTGTATGCATTAATATAAAACATCAATATTATTGCTTGGTATCCTTAAACATTTTTGTATGCAATTCCAAACCTCCCTGTTTCCACTAAGGAGACTACTGTACCTCCCCACACTATATTTAGGGATAACTTTCTCAGTTTGCTTGTCTTTGAATTAGACCAAACTCAGATGACCTGGCCAGGGGCATGAGACCCTGGCGGAATGTATCTTATCCTACTTCTAGTTGCTACCTAATAGATATCACAACTTTAAGAAGATGACCTCTACCCTTTAAGGTCAAATTATAAACTTCCTAATTCTGTGATCTGCTCAAAGAGATTGAGATTCACACTTGGGATTATCGGTTGATTAAAGTCCCTTGAAAAAGACATGTATGTATATTAAGAAGCAAAGAAATGCAAAAACCCAGAGAGGAACTTGCATTCTTTCATATCCATAAGCTCTCCAGACCCTAAGATCATAAAAATGCTCTCTGGATGAATTTTGCATAGCTATCTCAGCTTCTCTGAATTGTCAGTCAGTCCCTGCAGGACCATTCAGCTGACACGGGGAGATGAGGTTTCTCTCTGTACATGCTGTTCTCTACTAGGGATCACCATGGAGCCCTGAACCAGGGCCTCTGCTAAGCTGTCCTGTCCAGGAAATTTTGTGTGAATTAGCAAAAGACACCTCTTCTTCCATACAGAACTGCCCCCACCAAGGACTCTAACCTGGAGAGTGAATACAAGGAAGGTATTTCGGCCTCATTTGCCTCTGGTTCCAGGTACTTTGTGAAGAGCAAACAATACAGTTGTCCCTGGCAGCCCTACACTGCCTCTCTAATTCCAGAGCTGAAGATCGCTCTTGCACAGGAAGTTAGGAGAAAAGAGTAGCCCACCAGGCTCTTCTGTCCACAGGGATTCTTAATGCCTTCCTCCAGTTCCAACCCACAAGACTGAAAACATCCACAACTGCCAAGTTATCCTGACTAGCAAGCATAATATTTCTTCTACAGGAAAGAAATCTGGGCTCAAAATCCAGGTTCAGTGGCAGGGAGATAAGGTCGTCTTTGCAGACTTACCACAAAGGAAGACTTCTAGGATACATTCCTTGCCATTTCCGGACCCGTTTCCACACCTGTGAAGCAGGATAATCTCTACACTAGTGCTTCTCAAGTGTTGTTCTGCATTAGGCCACCCGGGAATCCTGTTGAAATATAGATCCTTTTTAGTGGGGAAGACTCAGAGCCTGGGCTTCTGCACTCCTAGCTCAATTCAGTTCAGTCACTCAGTCTTTGCAACTCCATGGACTACAGCACACCAGGCTTCCCTGTCCATCACCAACTCCCAGAGCTTGTTCAAACTCATGTCCATTGAGTCTGTGATGCCATCCAACTATTTCATCCTTTGTGTCCCCTTCTCCTGCCTTCAATCTTTCCCAGCATCAGGGTCTTTTCTAAGGAGTCAGTTCTTTGCATCAGGCGGCCCAAAGTACTAGAGATTCACCTTCAGCATCAGTCCTTTCAATGAATATTCAGGACTGATTTCCCTTAGGATTGACTGGTTTGATCTTGCAGTCTAAGGGACTCTCAAGAGTCTCCTCCAACACCACAGTTCAAAAGCATCAATTATTCAGCACTCAGCCTTCTTTAAGGTCCAACTCTCACATCCATACATGACTACTGGCAAAACCATAGCTTTGGCTGCTGCTGCTGCTGCTGCTAAGTCACTTCAGTCATGTCCGACTCTGTGTGACCCCATAGACAGTAGCCCACCAGGCTCCCCCATCCCTGGGATTCTCCAGGCAAGAACACTGGAGTGGGTTGCCATTTCCTTCTCCAATGCATGAAAGTGAAGTCACTCAGTCATGTCCGACCCTCAGCGACCCCATGGACTGCAGCCCACCAGGCTCCTCCGTCCATGGGGTTTTCCAGGCAAGATGTACTGGAGTGGGGTGCCATTGCCTTCTCCGATAGCTTTGGCTAGATGGACCTTTTTCAGCAAAGTAATGTCAGTTCAGTTCAGTTCAGTTCAGTAGCTCAGTCATGTCCAACTCTTTGCGATGCCGTAGACTGCACCACACCAGGTTTCTCAGTCCATCACTAACTCTGGGAGCTTGCTCAAACTCATGTCCATTGAGTCGGTGATGCCATCCAACCATCTCATCCTCTGTCGTCCCCTTCTCCTCCTGCCTTCAATCTTTCCTAGCATCAGGGTCTTTTCAAATGAGTCAGTTCTTCA
>NW_011494950.1:1449802-1467389 GCF_000754665.1 Bison bison bison | reverse complement strand
CTTTTCAAATGAGTCAGTTCTTCACATCAGGTGGCAAAAGTATTGGAGTTTCAGCTTCAACATCAGTCCTTCCAATGAATATTCAGGACTGATTTCCTTTAGGATTGACTGGTTGGATCTCCTTGCTGTCCAAGGGACTCTCAAGAGTCTTCTCCAATACCACAGTTCAAAACCATCAGTTCTTCAGTGCTCAACTTTCTTTATAGTCCAACTCTTACATCCATACATGACTACTGGAAAAACCATAGCCTTGACTAGATGGACCTTTGTTAACAAAGTAATGTCTCTGAGTTTTAATATGCTCTCTAGGTTGGTCATAGCTTTTCTTCCAAGAAGAAAGCATCTTTTAATTTCATGGCTGCAGTCACCATCTGCAGTGATTTTGGAGCCCAGAAAAATAAAGTCTGTCAGTATTTCCATTGCTTTCCCATCTATTTGCCATGAAGTGATGGGACCAGATGCCATGATCTTAGTTTTCTGAATGTTGAGTTTTAAGCCAACTTTTTCCCTCTCCTCTTTCACTTTTATCAAGAGGCTCTTTAGTTCTTCTTTGTGTTCTGCCATAAGGGTGGTGTCATCTGCATATCTGAGGTTATTGATATTTCTTCTGGCAATCTTAATTCCAGCTTGTGCTTCATCCAGCCCAGCATTTCGCTTGATATACTATGCATATAAGTTAATTATATGCATTGCTAAGTGTTGCTTATTGACCTGCATACAGATTTCTCAGAAGGCAGGTCAGGTAGTCTGGTGTTCGTATCTGTTTAAGAATTTTCCACAGTTTATTGTGATCCACATAGTCAAAGGCTTTGACATAGTCAATAAAGCAGAAATGGATGTTTTTATGGAACTCTCTTGCTTTTTCAAGGATCCAGCGGATGTTGGCAATTTGATCTCTGGTTCCTCTGCCTTTTCTAAATCCAGCTTGAACATCTGAAAGTTCATGGTTCACATATTGTTGAAGCCTTGCTTGGAGAATTTTGAGCATTACTTTGCTAGCGTGTGAGACGAGTGCAGTTGTGTGGTAGTTTGAGCATTCTTTGGCATTGCCTTTCTTTGGGACTGCAACGAAAACTTACCTTTTCCAGTCCTGTGTCCACTGCTGGGGTTTTCCAAATTGTCTCGCATATTGAGTGCAGCACTTTCACAGCATCACCTTTTAGGATTTGAAATAGCTCAAATGGAATTCCATCATCTCCACTAGCTTTGTTCATAGTTATGCTTCCTAAGTCCCTCTTGACTTCACATTCCAGGATGTCTGTCTCTAGGTGAGTGATCACACCATCGTGGTTATCTGGGTTGTGAAGATCTTTTTTGTACAGTTCTCCTGTGTATTCTTGCCACCTCTTCTTAATATCTTCTGCTTCTGTTAGGTCCATACCATTTCCATCCTTTATTGTGCCCATCTTTGCATGAAATGTTCCCTTTATATCACTAATTTTCTTGAAGAGATCTTTCCCATTCTATTGTTTTCCTGTATTTCTTTGCATTGATCACTAAGGAAGGCTTTCTTATCTCTCCTGGCTATTCTTTGGAACTTTGCATTCAAATGGATATAGCTTTCCTTTTCTCCTTTGCCTTTCACTTTTCTTCTTTTCTCAACTATTTGCAAGGCCTCCTCAGACATCCCTTTCACCTCTTTGCATTTCTTTCTCTTGGGGATGATCTTGATCACTGCCTCCTGTACAATGTCATTAACCACCGTCCGTAGTTCTTCAGGCACTCTATCAGATCTAATGCCTTGAATCTACTTTTCACTTTCACTGTATAATCGTAAGAGATTTGATTTAGGTCATACCTGAATGGTCTGTTAGTTTTCCCTACTTTCTTTAATTTAAATCTGAATTTTGCAATAAGGGGTTCATGATCTGAGCTACAGTCAACTCCCAGTTTTGTTTTTGCTGACTGTATAGAGCTTTTCCATCTTTGACTGCAAAGAATATAATCAATCTGATTTTGGTATTGACCATCTGGTGATGTCCATGTGTAGAGTCTTCTCTTGTGTTGTTGGAAGAGGGTGTTTGCTATGATCAGTGCATTCTGTTCGCAAAACTCTGTTAGCCTTTGCCTTGTTTCATTTTGTACTCCAAGGCCAAATTTGCCTGTTACTCCAGGTATCTCTTTACTTCCTAATTTTGCATTCCAGTCCCCTATAATGAAAATGACATCTTTTTTAGATGTTAGTTCTAGAAGGTCTTGTGGGTCCTCATAGAACTGTTCAACTTCAGCCTCTTCAGCATTACTGGTTGGGGCATAGACTTGGATTACTGTGATATTAAATGGTTTGCCTTGGAAATGAACAGAGATCATCCTGTAATTTTTGAGATTGCATCCAAGTACTTCATTTAAGACTCTTTTGTTGATCATGATTGCTACTCCATTTCTTCTCAGGGATTCTTGCCCACAGTAGTAGATATAATGGTCATCTGAGTTAAATTCACCCATTCCGGTCCATTTTAGTTCACTGATTCCTAAAATATTGATGTTCACTTTTGCTGTCTTCTGTTTGACCACTTGCCATCTCCTGTTTGACCACTTGCCATCTCCTGTTTGACCACTTCTAATTTACCTTGATTCATGGACCTAACATTCCAAATTCCTATGCAATATTGTTCTTTATAGCATCAAACTTTACTTCCATCACAGTCACATCCACAACTGGGTGTTGTTTTCACTTTGGCTCCATCTCTTCGTTCCTTCTGGTGTTATTTCTCTACTTTTCTCCAATAGAATATTGGGCACCTACCGACCTGGGGAGTTCATCTTTCAGTATCATGTCTTTTTTGCCTTTTCGTGCTGTTCACGGGGTTCTCAAGGCAAGAATATTGAAGTGACTTGCCATTCCCTCCTCCAGTGGAGCATGTTTTGTCAGAACTCTCCACCATGACCCGTCTGTCTTGGATGGCCCTACATGGCATGGCTCATAGTTTCATGAGTATTGTAAAGTAATGACTCTGCTCTTTAATATGCTGTCTAGGTTTGTCATAGCTTTTCTTCCAAGGAGCAAGCATCTTCTAATTTCATGGCTGCAAGTCACCATCTGCAGTGACTTCGGAGCCCCCCAAAATAAAGCTTCTCACTGTTTCCATCATTTCTCCATCTCTTTGCCATGAAGTGATGGGACCAGATGTCATAACCTTAGTTTTTGAATGTTAAGTTTTAAGCCAGCTTTTTCACGCTCTTCTTTCACTTTCATCAAGAGGCTCTTTAGTTCATCTTCACTTTCTGCCATAAGGGTGGTGTCATCTACATATATGAGGTTATTGACATTTCTCCCAGCTATGTTGATTCTAGCTGCATTCCTAAGAAGCCCCCAATTGTTGACAGGGCTTCCAGGTCTTGAACTTCACTTTGAGTAGCAAATGAATATGGACAATTCTAAGGCTGCTATTTTATGGTTACGAACTATCTGGTGAGAACAACCACCTAATTGCCTTATGCTGAGGATCAGCACTACAGAGTTAGAGGTGGCTTTTTAGTTAAACTCCATATCTAACAGTTGCAAAGCAGAAATGTTTATATATATATATATTTATATATATATATATATGTTTTTTTCTTTTTTAAGAAATTTATTTTTAATTGAAGGATAATTTACAATATTGTGTTGGTTTCCACCATACATCAACATGTATTAGCCATAGGTATATATGTCCCATCCATCCCCATCCCACCCCTCTAGGTTGTCACAGAGCCCAATTTGAGTTCCCTGAGTCACACAGCAAGTTCCCACTGACTGCCTATATTATATATGGTAGTGTATATGTTTAATATATTTTTGAAGTCTAGTCCTCCTCTCCATTTTTTCTTGGTGTTCCAACCTCCCCAACCCTAATCCCACTTTTTTAAAAAAAATATATCATTTCACGACATTTGTGGCAAACAGAGAAAAGGACAGTGTTTCCAGAATCAAAGTTGAAAGCATGAGGAAACTTCAATAAAAACATTTTGAGGAGGGTAAAAATGTGTTTTCTGATAAACTTTAAATGATGCTTTTGGAGACTGGGGACGGGGCACTGATGAGTATTTTAGAGAAAACTGGGTAGTTGATGAAACATCTTAATAACACATGACATTAAACACCAAGAACGCATGTCCTGTTATCTGATTCAGAAAGTGTGTTCTGACCCAAATATTTGAAATAGTGGTTGTCTCAGAACACCCATTGCAAAAGGTCCCTGTAAGGTTAGTTTCATAGAAGCTGTGAAAAAAAAAAAGCTTTTTTATGAAAAAAGCTTTCATAGAAGCTTTCCCCAGGGGTAGAGGGTGGAAATGCACTGTTCTGTATACAGGCTCCCAGACACATATAGTCACACACACACACACACACACACACACATACACACTCTACACTACACACACATACAGCACACTTACACAAAACACCATATAGTCGCACATTTTAAACTGGCAGAAAACTAAAATACTGATCAAAGAATGTCTTCTAATAGAAGCTTCATTTGCTTCCTTACAAAATTGTTAAATCTCTCTTTAGCCCTTTCTCCTGACACCCCAAGTGACCCTGTGTGCCGCCAAGTACCCCAGGCTTCCTTCTGAAAACCTAGACTTGGCTGATGATCCCTGGCAGACTGAGCGGCCAGGGCCAGTTTGCATGCCCACCATCCCGCTGGCAGCCCTCCGCAGCAGCACTGCAGGAAAAGGCCAGCAGTACAGCCGCACCTCTCCCCCTGCTTTGGGTTTTGTGGGTCTCTGGGCCAGGATTTGGTATTCAAGCTAGTAGGCCCAGGGCATCTTGTGGGGACAAAACCATCCCATAAAAGCTGAGCTGTCTCCAGTCACCACCAAGACAGATCAGAATGTAAGTCATCTGCTCTTTGGCAGTTTTTGTTTAAGTTGCTAAGTCATGTCCAACTATTTGCAACCACTTGGACTGTAGCTCACCAGGCTCCTCTGTCCATGGGGATTCTCCAGGCAAGAATACAGGAGTGGGTTGCCATTTCCTTCTCCAGGGGACCTTCCCCACCCGGGGGTTAAACTTTCATCTCCTGCACTGGCAGGTGAATTCTTTACCACTCAGCCACTAGGAAAGCTGTTATGTAATGATTACTGACACATCCCGCTGGTTTTATCAGCTTCTCAATAATAATGTTGGATCTGACCCACAGGGTGAAATGACCTGGGCCCACATTGCTGAGGGTAGCAGCTCTTAGTCTTTTGATGTGATTCTTGACTGTCTGTCTTTGAATTCCAGCCCACATGTTGGGGGGAAACAATCTCCTGAGCTCAGAGACCCTCTTGTCCCCAAAAGGTGACAACTGTACCGCAGTAACATGTCAAGAGATATTAGTATCCCAACCCTGCATTTTGGGGAGTGATTTGCACAGTGTTTGCTGCAGGGGTGGGGTGGGGAGAGGGTGAATAGGTCTCAACTGGAAACTGTTCACCCTAGGGTTCAGACATGCCTAGACATTTCCAGGGAACTTAAACAAAATTGCAAGGAATATCTGGCACATTTTCTTCCCTCCTTCCTTTGCATGAGAGACAAGAACAATTTGGGGTGACTCATGTTATTTGGCTTAACTACAATATATCAGGGTCAAGGGTAGGAAAGGAACTATTTTGAACACAGAAGTGTTGTTTTCACTCAGATTGTCCCATGAGACTAAAGTCCCTGTGAATTCTGACCCGTGTGCTGCGGGGAAGAGCCCTGGGGCCACGATGCATGTAGACTTGTTTGGGAGTCTAGGGCAGCACAGTGTGGGTAGGAGGCTGGGAGCCTTGTGCTGGCGTTTATTAAATGTGATACAGAATTCATGTACCTAGATCCTGACACATAGGAAGTGCCCAGTTAAATACTGTTTTTTAGTATCATTTTCCCCCCTATCTTCACAATCACCCCATGAGGTAGATATATTATTCTCATTTTACAGATTGCAGCAAAGTTAGGACATGCCTGGTGGCTCAGCAGTAAAGAATTTACCTGCAATGCAGGAGATGTGGGTTTGATTCCCCAGATGGGGAAGATCCCCTGAAGATAGAAATGGCAACCTACTCCAGTATTCTTGCCTGGGAAACCCCATGAACAGAGGAGCCTGGTGGCCACAGTCCATGGGGTTGCAAAAGAGTTGGATATGACCTAGCAACTAAACAACAACAACAGCAAGAGGTTAGGCAATGCTCCCACATGATACACCTGATGTGTGCAGAAAAAGATGCTAATTTCTATGCTCCTATCCATCAAGGCAAATTCTGTGGAACTCATAGCAACCTGAACAGTGAACTTTGTTCATCAACGGATTCAAATACATCAAATGGGCTGAAACAGGTATGTGGTCAAGCCAACCAAGGCTGGGAAATACTACCTCTATTCTGGGTGGTCGTAGTCCGGTGATAAATCCAGGGAAATGAAAAAGAAGAGAAAGTGGATGGCGGGGGAAATAGGCAACGTGCCATATAGCCTGAAATAGGATCCTGCCCTCTCTAAGTGCAAAACTAAAGTAAACTTCGGCTTCTCTCTAAAAAGAGAAGCAAAAGTTGAACAGCTAGAGACCAAAAGTGACCATGAAGAATTCTGTTGGCCTCAAGAAATGTATTTGTATTGTTTAAATATTCCTCTTATTTTCAGTCTTTCCTTTGCAAAAAGTTTAAAATTGATTCTAGAGATAAAACACCAAATGAAATGGAAAATTGTATTTTACAGTAAATCAAGTGGAAACTAATCTCATATCCTAGACCTTTTGTTCTTTTTCTTCTCATTTTTCAAGCAAACTATGAGAAATGGATTGTGTAACTTTGCGGGACTTATTTATTGTTAAACCAGGAAATTCTTGCAAAACTACAGTATTTAAAGGAAGAACATATTACACAAATGCTAAAAAATGAGTATGAAAACATTTCTATTGGGAAGGTAAAATTATGGGAAAGAATGTTTGAGATTTTTAGAGATTTAGGTCAGCATTTAAATAAACATGTTTGTCATGATCTCTTTCCTCTCCAAGTGGGAATCCTTCATCTCTTACTCTAATTTCCCACTGTCCTAAAATGTTTTACCCAAAATATTAGTAAGTGTGCCATCTATTTTCTGCTATGAGTCAAATTATACAGGGGGTTGTTTATTCTCCCATAAATCTTCCTTAGGGTCTAGAGGCATTGACATTCACAAATGGGAATAACTGCCCTGGAGTTACTCCTTCGAGACGTTGTGCCACATAGCTGTCCCTTCTATTGCTGTCATCTATTGGGGTCACAAAGAGTCGGACACGACTGAGCGACTGAACTGAACTGAACTGATTAACCCCCTGGTTCCCTCCCAGGTTTCACTGACATCTTCAGCACGCAGCTCATTGTCCTTCCAGCACCAGTCTGGTGTTAGTGACCTCATCCTTGTTGATTTCAAGTGACCACATGGGCAACTCATCCTTCACCTTGCCGTCCATTTCCTGGAACTCCTCAAATACGGTGGCTGACACATTTGTTCCACTTAGTCCACATAATCCCACCACACACTGTGGCTCTTGTCATTTCTTATAATTGTTTTAACCCTGTTAACCTACTATCTCACCCTCAGACAGAACTTCGTATATTTTCAGCTATCTCTTCTCTTCACTCCCTGATCACCTGAACGTCAGCCTCGTGCAGATCATTAGTCCCTGGATCTCTTTAATCTTCTTCCAGTCTACTAGCACCTTCCTGGCCTCATTCTTAAACTGTTTAACCCCAATTCATCCAGCACCCTTTTACCCACACTCCAGAGTCCTCAAGCCCTGTCCTTCCACTGCCTTGTGTAGAAAATCTGAACAGGGTCACAATCCTCCCATGTGAGTGAGATGGGAAAGGAGTAGAATAAGTACAGATGTGTAAAAGAAACACACCAGGGGGACCAATTTGGAAATGATTGAACTTGTTCCTCTGAAGAAAGTGTTTGCTACCTGTATTGGATGTTAGCCCAGGAAAGGCGTGAACACAAGAGACAGTACCCAGGAAGACGATATGGGCCTTGCTTGGGCAATTCAAGAAGAGTGTGATAAGGGGACTGTTTCCAAAGTTGAGCAGAATACAGGGAAACCACAAGTGATAGCGAAGTGCTGTCAGCTAGCTACAAAGGGCACTTACTATCCTTTGGCCTGAAGGGGCTAAGGGAGGAAGTCCCATGTAGAGCCCCAGAGAAAAAGCTGTGTGAAGAGGGTCATAGCAAGGATTGCAGCCAGATGGCCCACAGGAACCCTACAGGGAAGAAGCAGGGAATGAATGCCTTGACCTCACTCTCCTCCCACCCTCCTCCTTCTTTGCTCAGGCTCTGCATCAGCTGAGCTAACCAGAAGTCAGAGGGTGAGATATATGGGCTCTTGATGTAGCCCATATATCTTATCCTCCCTGGGAACAGAGCAAGGAGGAGAGTCTATATGGAGGTACAAAATGGAAACTTCTCACAGTCACCAAAATCCTAATTGTCCACTTCTTCTCCCTCCTCATGCAGGCAATATTCATGGGGACTCAATATTATATTGTTAATTACCACTAGGCCGTATAACATAATGGATCCGAATAGTTAACACTCTTTGAGGACTTACCATGGGTTGTATACCTGAGTAAGTATGTTCCTAGATTGACTTATTTAATCTTTGCAACAATTCTGAGGTAAGTAAAATTAATTTTCAGAGGTTTATTCTTAAGAAAGAATAAAAGCTGAAAGGATAAAGGATAATTTGCCCAAGTTGCTTCTGAGATAAGTCAGTATTGAAGAAAAAATACTCAGAAAAATGCCTTAGCATATAGTAAGTGCTAGTGGACTTCTCTGATGGTTCAGTGGGTAAAGAATCCACCTGCAATGTAAGAGACACAGGAGACAGACGTTCAATCCCTGGGTCAGGAAGATCCTCTGGCGGAGGGCATGGCAACCCACTCCAGTATTCTTGCCTGGAGAATCCCATGGACAGAGGAGCCTGGTGGGCTACAGTCTATGGGGTTGCAAAGAGTCACACACAATTGAGCACATACACAGAAAAATTTGAGCTGTTATTATTAACATAAAACTATTCTCCTAATAGGTCTTCTCAGGTGGTTCCAGAGTTAAAGAACCCATCTGCCAATGCAGGAGACATAACAGACTTGATCCCTGAGTCTGGAAGATTCCCTGGAGGAAGGCATGGCAACTCACTCCAGTATTCTCTCCTGGAGAATCCCACGGACAGAGGAGCCTGGCAGGTTACAGTCCCCAGGATCACACAGAATCAGACACGACTAAAGCGACTTAGCCTGCCCAAATGCCTTCTCCTAATCACCCTCATCACAGCAGTTCTGTGAGAAGTATTGTTACGATCATTTTCATATGAAGAAAACAAAGCTCAAGCAGGCACATCACCTGCCCCAAGTCTTCTGACAGCAGCCGGGCTTGTTGTGCTGCATCACAGCTTTTGTTCATTGTTCACACTGCCCATCTGTGAGGCGAAGCTCATGGTCTCTTTTCCAGGCTAGTCTTTTGCCAGTCAGATACTGACAGACGAGCATCCTAGTTACATGTCTTTTATTCTCTCTGGAGTTATTCCCAAACTCTGAATGATGTTTTCAGAAAAAGTAAGATGGGTTTTTAGCCACAGAAACTGTTGATATTTCCTTGATTTTGATTCTAATAGATGCTTAAATCTGCAACACTTGGAAGATTGTTGGTGGCGGGGGTGGGGGGGGCGGCAAACTTTGCTCTTTATTTTACTGGGAAAATGGTAAATATGCCCACTTGGCTCTGATCATAGTAGAAATGAAAAAAAATTTCAACCATGGCCAACCCTCCATAACCTAGCTTCTACTTTCTAAGGTGAAATAAGATAATACAGAATGTTCACTCAGATTTGGCCCTTCCAGCCGCAAGAAACTTTCCAGCTGTTGGGACCCAGGACCTCTTGATTTAAAATGCATAGAATTCCTGCTTCTAAAGCCAGTCAAATCCAGCTGGGACATTTTGTTTAACCCTTAGCTAGCCAGGAGAAAACCAGTGCCAAGTCTGGTTCACAACAAGAGCATGCTTATTCTTTGTTGGTACCGACAGCAGGCCTGCTGGACTGTATAGAGATAAGTCTGATATATTTTGAACTCTGTCATCTTGGACAAGGTACTTAACCTTTGCTGGGTCTCAATTCCATTCATTCAACCACTTGTTCAAAGAACTTTTTGACATCTAATTAGATGATAATTATAGAAAGCCAGGTTAGAACCAAATGGAGCCTTTGAGCACAGCTATATAGTTTGTACAAGATGATGACAGAGGCTACAAGATGATGACAGAGGCTATTTCCAGATCTGTTGACAAGTGGGAGATTCCATTATTGAGACAGATTGGTAGGTTTCTGTCTTTCTATCACACAAATTCTCCTGGACCTGTTCTTGCTCCATCATGGCACTCTGAGTGGTGGGGGTGGTGGGGGGTGGGGGGCAGGTGGGGAACAACAGTGATTAGTTTGCACAAGGTTTCATCTGCCTCCCGATTCCCACCCCCCTGGTCTCTCTGGGCTTTGAAACTTAGCACGACTCTGACCACCCTCCTTGGAAGAAAAGCTATGCCCAACCTAGACAGCACATTAAAAAGCAGAGACATTATTTTGCTAACAAAGTTCTGTCTAGTCAAGGCTATGGTTTTTCTAGTAGTCGTGTATGGATGGGAGAGTTGGACTATAAAGAAAGCTGAGCAATGAAGAATTGATGCTTTTGAACTGTGGTGTTGGAGAAGACTCTTGAGAGTCTCTTGGACTGCAAGGAGATCCAACCAGTCCGTTCTAAAGGAGATCAGTCCTGGGTGTTCATTGGAAGGACTGATGCTGAAGCTGAAACTCCAATACTTTGGCCACCTGATGCGAAGAACTGACTCACTGGAAAAGACCCTGATGCTGGGAAAGATTGATGGCGGGAGGAGAAGGGGATGACAGAGGATGAGATGGTTGGATGGCATCACCAATTCTATGGACATGAATTTGAGTAAGCTCTAGGAGTTGGTTATGGATAGGGAAGCCTGGCGTGCTGCTGTCCACAGGGCCACAAAGAGTTGGACACAACTGAGTGACTGAACTGAACTGACTGAACTGACCACCCTCCATCATCTCTTCTACTTGCTTGCTAAACATCTCCATAGCAAAATCCCTTCTTCTCAGCAAAGCAAAAGTCAAATGGCAGCTGAGTCAAAACAGTTTGAAGGTACAAGCAAAACCCCATCTCCTTATTCTTTGAATGGCTCATCCCTCTAAACTAAGATACTTCATAACAAATGCTGCTGCTAAGTTGCTTCAGTCGTGTCCGACTCTGTGCGACCCCATGGACTGCAGCCTACCAGGCTTCTCCATCCATGGGATTCTCCAGGCAAGAATACTGGAGTGGGTTGCCATTTCCTTCTCCTCATAACAGATGAGTTTTCATTAAAGCGTTAACATATTTCTCAAGGGATGTAGAATGTCAATAGGACATCTGAAATGGGGTTCAGAATTAAGAGCTCTGCATGCAACTGAATCTGCTTCAAATTATACTCTGCAAAAGACAAAAATATAGCCCTATGTGTCTAAAAATATTTCTTAGTAGTTGGCCAAAAATGCATTTATTCTTGGATTCATAAAAATGCAGGCCATGTGAAATATGTGGGGGGCATGCACTCTCAAAAAAACCGACCAAAGAAAGAGAACAAAAAGTTAAAATAAACTTTGAAAATCCTTTAGTGAAGGGAAAGAGAGAAGGTGGAAATGGTAAGGCATTGGGGTATGACTGGAAAGAGGAACGGTGAAGATTTGCCCTTGGGGAAGATGACATGTCTGAGGACCCGACTCCCCCTACCCCTCAACTCTCCCCCATACACCCCAGGAAGGTCCTGAGCAGCTGTAGGCCAAGCTCCCCACTCTCATCACTTAGGGGAGACTAGAAAAGCCAGAGTGGAGGGCCCATAACAACCCCAAATATTAGCATTGTGATCAGCATAGTACTTTTCAAAGCATCTAGGATTTGGAACCAGCTTTTTTTTTTTTTTTTGCCTCCAATCCAGAGTAAGTCTGACTCTAGGTGAGTGATCACACCATCATGGCTATCCAGGTCATTAAGACCTTTTTTGTACAGTTCTTCAATGTATTCTTGCCACCTCTTCTGCTTCTGTTAGGTCCTTGCCATTTCTGTCCTTGCCATCTTTGCATGAAATATTCCCTTGGTATCTCTCATTTTCTTGAAGAGATCTCTAGTCTTTCCCATCCTATTGTTTTGCTCTATTTCTTTTCATCGTTCACTTAAGAAGGCTTTCTTATCTCTCCTTGCTATTCTCTGGAACAGTGCATTCAGTTGGGTATATCTTTCCCTTCCTCCTCTGCCTTTCACCTCTCTTCTTTTCTCAGTTATTTTTAAGGCCTCCATACTGGGGATGATTTTAGGTGTGGTCACTCACCTAGAGCCAGACATCCTGAGTGTGAAATCAAATGGGCCTTAGGAAGCATTACCACAAATAAAGCTAATGGAGGTGATGGAATTCCAGCTGAGCTATTTCAAATCCTAAAAGATGATGCTGTTAAAGTGCTGCACTCAATATACCAGCAAACTTGGAAAACTCAGCAGTGGCCACAGGAGTCAAAAAAGTCAGTTTTCATTCCAATCCCATAGAAAGGCAATGCCAAAGAATGTTCAAATTACCCTACAATTGTACTCATTTCACATGCTAGCAAGATTATACTAAAAATTCTTCAAGCTAGGCTTCAGCAGTATGTGAATTGAGAAATTTCAGATGTACAAGCTGGATTTAGAAAAGGCAGAGGAACCAGAGATCAAATTGCCAACATCTGTTGGATTATAGAAAAAGCTGCTGCTGCTGCTAAGTCACTTCAGTCATGTCCAACTCTGTGTGACCCCATAGACACCAGCCCACCAGGCTCCCCTGTCCCTGGGATTCTCCAGGCAAGAACACTGGAGTGGGTTGCCATTTCCTTCTCCAATGCATGCAAGTGAAAAGTGAAAGTGAAGTCGCTCAGTCATGTGTGACTCTTTGCGACCCCATGGACTGCAGCCTACCAGGCTCCTCCGCCCATGGGATTTTCCAGGCAAGAGTCCTGGAGTGGGTTTGCATTGCCTTCTCCATAGAAAAAGCAAGGCAATTCAAAAAGAGATCTACTTCTGCTTCATTGATTACGCTAAAGCCTTTGACTGTGTGGATCACAACAAATTGTGGAATATTCTTAAAGAGATGCAAATACCAGACGACCTTACCTGGCTCCTGAGAAACCTGTATGCAGAACAAGAAGCAACAATTAGAACCGGACGTAGAATAATGGACTGGTTCCAAATTGGTAAAGAAGAATGTCAAAGCTGTATATTGTCACTCTGCTTATTTAACTTATATGCAGAATACATCATGTAAAATGCTGGGCTGGATGAAACTCAAGCTGGAATAAAGATTGCTAGGAGAAATATCAACAACCTCAGATATCTAGATGATAGCACATTAACGGCAGAAAGTGAAGAGGAACTAAAAAGCCTCTTGATGAAGGTGAAAGAGGGGAGTAAAAAAGCTGGCTTAAAACTCAACATTCAAAAAACTAAGATCACGGCACCCAGTTTCATCATTTCATGGCAAATAGATGGGAAAAAAGGAAAACAGTGATGGATTTCACTTTCTTGGACTCCAAAATTGCTGTGGACTGTGACTGCAGGCACGAAATTAAAAGACGCTTGCTCCTTAGAAGAAAAGCTATGAGCAACCTGGATAGCATATTAAAAAGCAGAGACATTACTTTGCCAACAAAGGTTCATATAGTCAAAGCTATGGTTTTTCCAGTAGTCGTGTACTAACGTGAGAGCTGGACTGTAAAGAAGACTGAGAGCACAAGAATTGATGCTTTTGAACTGTGGTATTTGAGCAGACTATTAAGAGTCCCATGGACTGCAAGGAGATCAAACCTGTCAACTCTGAATATTCATTAGTAGGACAGATGTTGAAGCTGAAGCTCCAACACTTTGCCAACTGATGTGAAGAACAAAGAACTGACTCATTGGAAAAGACCCTGATGCTGGGAAAGATTGAGGGCAAGAGAAGAAGGAGGCGATAGAGAATGAGATGGTTGGATGGCATCACTGATTCAATGGATATGAGTTTGAGCAAGCTCACGGAGATAGTTAAGGACAGGGAAACCTGGTGTGCTGCAGTTTATGGGGTCACAAAGAGTCAGACACAATTTGGTGACTAAACAATAGCAGAAGAGAAAGTCAGTTTTTTACAAAATACAATAAGAAATAAATTGCTGAAAAATTAAATTAAAAGGACAATTAAAATTAGTCCCTATTTTTATTACTAGACTCAAAAACCACAAAACTACATTTCAAAATTATAAAAAGAACTTGACTGTGTAGATCACAACAAACTGTGGAAAATTCTTCAAGAGATGGGAATACCAGACCACATCCCTGCCTCCTGAGAAACCTCTATGCAGGTCAAGAAACAACAATTAGAATCAGACATGGAACAATGGATGGTTCAAAATTGGGAAAGGAGTGGGTCAAGGCTATACACTGTCATCCTGTTTATTTAACTTATATGAAGAGTGTATCATGCAAAATGTCAAGCTGGATGAGCACAAGCTGGAATCAAGATTGCTGGGAGAAATACCAATAACCTCAGATATGCAGATGACACCACCCTTATGACAGAAAGTGAAGAGGAATTAGAGAGCTTCTGAAGAAGGTGAAAGAGAAGAGTGGAAAAGCTGGGCTTAAAATTCAACATTCAAAAAGTGAAGATCATGGCATCCTGTCCCATCACTTCATGGCAAATAGATGGGGAAACAATGGAAACAATGACAGACTTTATTTTCTTGGGTTCCAAAATTACTGGGGACCATGAATACAGCCATGAAATTAAAAGATGGTTGCTCCTTAGGAGAAAAGCAATGACAAACCTAGACAGCATATTAAAAAGCAAAGACGTTACTTTGCCGACAAAGGTCCGTCTAGTCAAAGCTATGGTTTTTCCAGTAGTCATGTATGGATGTGAGAGTTGGACAATAAAAAAGGCTGTGTGCTGAAGAATTGATGCTTTGAACTGTGGTGCTGGAGAAGACTCTTGAGAGTCCCTTGGACTGCAAGGAGCTACAACCAGTCAGTCCTAAAGGAAATCATTCCTGAATATTCATTGGAAGGACTGATGCTGAAGCTGAAGCTCTAATACTTTGGCCACCTTTCCTTTTCCTCTAGGAAAGAAGGGAAAGAAGCAGATAAAAAGGTAGAAGGCCTAGAAGGGTAAGGTGCAGGCCAAGTCCCACAGGAAGCTCTGGAGACAGTGTAGGTCCCACCTCAGAGTTGTCCTGATCAGGCATGAGGGAGCTGCAGTATTTATACCCCCATAGCTCAGTCACTGGTTACAGGCCTCCCTTGTTCCAATTTTCTATGTGCAGGTGAAGAAAACCCTGGCATCAGCTTGAGGGCTGCCTTCAACCAATGGTCCAGTTTCAGGCTGTTGGGATGAAAGCACCCAGAGAGCCTGGCAGAGAAGAACAGTGAAGGACTCATGGGCTGGAATACTGACAGGGCCTCTTACACTAGAGCAGTAATTTCCAAACTTCTTTTTTACTACAATTTTTTAGTAGAAACAAAACTCTTCTTGGAAGTTCAGTAACTAATATTGATAAACAAAGAGTTGCAATGGTTGAAGAAAAGGAGAGTGGAACCTGTCTCCTCCTTAATCCTCACTCCCTCCCTCAGGCTCCAGGCTCCACAGACTTAGAGCTGCCTAGAAGGCTGTTGGGACACTGTGATCATCTGCCTAGGGCTGCCAGAACAAAGCATCACAAAATGGGTAGGTTAAACAATATGCTGAACTGAAGCTCCGATACTTTGACCACCGGATATGAAGCGCCAACTCATTAGAAAAGACCCAGATGCTGGGAAAGATTGAAGGCAGGAGGAGAAGGGGATGACCAAGGACAAGATAGTTGAACAGCATCACCAACTCAATGGACATGAGTTTGAGCAGGCTCTGGGAGATGGTGATGGACAGGGAGGCCTGGCATGCTGCAGTCCATGGGGTTGCAAAGAGTTGGACACAACTCAGCAACTGAACAACAACAAAACAATATAAATGCAATCGCTCAGTGTTCTAGATGCTAAAAATCCAAAATCAAGGTGTCAACAGGATCAGTCTTTCTCTGAAGGCCCTAAAAGGAAGCACCTTCCTTGCCTCTCTCTAGCTTCTGGTGTTGCCAGCAATCTTGGGCACACCCCGATGTCTAAATGGCTGTGTCTTCACATTGTCTTCCTTGTGCACATGTGTGTGCTCGTTTTCTCTTCTCCTCTGTCCATGGGATTTTCCAGGCAATAGTACTGGAGTGGATTGCCATTTCCTTCTCCAGGGGATCTTCCTGACCCAGGGATCGAACCCGGGTCTCCCACATTGTAGACAGATGCTTAACCATCCAAGCCACCAAGGAAGTCCTCTTCTTAGAAGGACATGCTGGATTAGGGCCGATGCAAGAGGGCATCAGAGGGCAAACACACTGAAACCATACTCACAGAAAACTAGTCAATCTAATCACACTAGGACCACAGCCTTGTCTAACTCAATGAAACTAAGCCATGCCCGTGGGGCAACACAAGATGGGCGGGTCATGGTGGAGAGATCTGACAGAATGTGGTCCACTGGAGAAGGGAATGGCAAACCACTTCAGTATTCTTGCCTTGAGAACCCCATGAACAGTATGAAAAGGCAAAATGATAGGATACTGAAAGAGGAACTCCTCAGGTCAGTAGGTGCCCAATATGCTACTGGAGATCAGTGGAGAAATAACTCCAGAAAGAATGAAGGGATGGAGCCAAAGCAAAAACAATACCCAGCTGTGGGTGTGACTGGTGATAGAAGCAAGGTCCGATGCTGTAAAGAGCAATATTGCATAGGAACCTGGAATGTCAGGTCCATGAATCAAGGCAAATTGGAAGTGGTCAAACAAGAGATGTCAAGAGTGAATGTTGACATTCTAGGAATCAGCGAACTGAAATGGACTAGAATGGGTGAATTTTACTCAGACGACCATTATATCTACTACTGCAGGCAGGAATCCCTCAGAAGAAATGGAGTAGCCATCATGGTCAACAAAAGAGTCCGAAATGCAGTACTTGGATACAATCTCAAAAACGACAGAATGATCTCTGTTCATTTCCAAGGCAAACCATTCACTATCACAGTAATCCAAGTCTATGCCCCAACCAGTAACACTGAAGAAGCTGAAGTTGAATGGTTCTATGAAGACCTACAAGACCTTTTAGAACTAACACCCCAAAAAGATGTCCTTTTCATTATAGGGGACTGGAATGCAAAAGTAGGAAGTCAAGAAACACCTGGAGTAACAGGCAAATTTGGCCTTGGATTATGGAATGAAGCAGGGCAAAGACTAAAAGAGTTTTGCCAAGAAAACACACTGGTCATAACAAACATCCTCTTCCAACAACACAAGAGAAGACTCTACACATGGACATCACCAGATGGTCAACACTGAAATCAGATTGATTATATTCTTTGCAGCCAAAGATGGAGAAGCTCTATACAGTCAGCAAAAACAAGACTGGGAGCTGACTGTGGCTCAGACCATGAACTCATTATTGCCAAATTCAGACTGAAATTGAAGAAAGTAGG
>NW_011494950.1:1440335-1448641 GCF_000754665.1 Bison bison bison | reverse complement strand
GAATCAAGATTTCCGGGAGAAATATCAATAACCTCAGATATGCAGATGACACCACCCTTATGGCAGAAAGTGAAGAGGAACTAAAAAGCCTCTTGATGAAAGTGAAAGTGGAGAGTGAAAAAGTTGGCTTAAAGCTCAACATTCCGAAAAGGAAGATCATGGCATCCGGTCCCATCACTTCATGGGAAATAGATGGGGAAACAGTGGAAACAGTGTCAGACTTTATTTTTGGGGGCTCCAAAATCACTACAGATGGTGATTGCAGCCATGAAATTAAAAGAGGCTTACTCCTTGGAAGGAAAGTTATGACCAACCTAGATAGCATATTGAAAAGCAGAGACATTACTTTGCCAACAAAGGTCCGCTAGTCAAGGCTATGGTTTTTCCAGTGGTCATGTATGGATGTGAGAGTTGGACTGTGAAGAAGGCTGAGTGCCAAAGAATTGATGCTTTTGAACTGTGGTGTTGGAGAAGCCTCTTGAGAGTCCCTTGGACTGCAAGGAGATCCAACCGTCCATTCTGAAGGAGATCAGCCCTGGGTGTTATTTGGAAGGAATGATGCTAAAGCTGAAATTCCAGTACTTTGGCCACCTCATGTGAAGAGTTGACTCATTGGAAAAGACTCTGATGTGAGAGGGATTGGGGGCAAGAGGAGAAAGGGATGACAGAGGATGAGATGGCTGGATGGCATCAGTGACTCGATGGACATGAGTTTGAGTAACCTCTAGGAGTTGGTGACAGACAGGGAGGCCTGGCGTGCTGCGATTCACGGGGTCTCAAAGAGTCGGACACAACTGAGTGACTGATCTGATCTGATCTAATGACTTCATTTGAAGCATTAGGGGTTAACACATCAACATATGAATTTATTTATTTATTTTTTTAAACATATGAATTTAGAGAGACATAATTCTGCCCATAATAGACACTATTTCTAAAATCCTTCACATCATTAACCTTCAGTGTCCAGTGTTTCTGTATGAAGTGATTAAGTCTTCTTCAGTGGTATTTGCTGAAGTATTTTAAATGTTAAATTTCGGTGGCTTGAACACTATTCCTCAGAGTTAGCATCCTTAGTGAATCCCAGGAGCACTGTCAGATAGCTACCTCATTTACATCCAACCCAATAGCCAAGGAAGAAGTCTAGCAGTCAATCATGTGGACTGGGAGAAGCCAAGCGTTATTCATTAACACTAGCAATATCACAAGAGGCAAGGGGGCAAGAAACTCTTTCATCTCATATGATCTTTAAATCACCGGAGGAGGTGTTCAGGTAGTTTGGAGAGGATGTTATTTCCGTCTTTCAGATGAGAAAACTGAAAGTCTGAGCATGGCTTCTCCAAGGCCACATTGGAACCACCCTCCACTACTTACTAGCCAAGCCTGGCACTTCTTTTTTTTTTTTTTTTTAACAAAACCAGCTTACTTTGTCTCTTTCAGTTAATAAGAAAAGGCCTTTTACAGAGAGAAGTCTGCAGTTAATGAGGGGAAAATGATATAATATTTTTGACTAAATCAAGCATCCCTTTGGAGGAAAAGTAGTTTATATCTTTATATTTGGTTAAAGTGTAAATTGAAATTGCATGAACTTCAATAAGGCTTACCGTATGCCAAACACTATTCTAAGGGGTTTACACGTATTAATTCTTTTAATCCTCACAAAAGCCATTGGACTAGATACCATAATTATTCACATTTTATGGACGAGGAATTAGAGATGCAGAAAAGGACTAGTTTACTAGAAAATAATTCTTTCCTGCAAGTACTTCAGGGAATCTCAGCTAATAATAACATAAATAACAGTAAAGATATCTTCTATTTATTGTATATTTTACATACAGTTTTCATACTCTATCCTCATAGTAATACTGCAGTAAGTATTTCCAAGTCCCTTTCATAGATGAATAAATGAAATCTCAGAGTTCAAGAAACATGGCCACGATCCCATGGCTTATAGGTGGTAGATCTCAGGCAGGTCTATCCAGTTTCTTGGTTCTACCTTCAGACCCTCCCACACAGTTGCTCTGACAAAAGTGGCTTTATCTTATAATTTAAGCCCTCTGGGAGATAGGTGCTAGCCTCAGGCCCCAAATACCTCTGAGACAGTAAGTAATGCATTCCTTTCACAAAATTATAAAATTCTAAGAAACGAGTACTGTAGCTAACCATTCACATACTTTCTAAACACACGTAAATAAGTCATCAGCAACTTTCTAGTTTATTTTTTACACAATAGGCAGCAACAACCTATCAAGTTGGCATCCAAGTATGTGAAATCAGTTATGCTATAATTAACTGAATAACAAGCACAGCCCATTACCTGGTAGATTTTAATATGCTTATAGAGGAAATGATAACATGGCAGTTGCCATAGTAGCAATATGTAAAATAATAAGTAGAACAGTTTCTAGTATATAGTAGGCATGCAATAAATACTATTTAAATGCTTTACATGTATTTACTCATTTTATTCAAGATTCTTAGAAACACTGAAATAGCTGATGTGGTTATTTTCTTCTTCATTCTCTTCTCAATTCCTTTACTTGCAATGACTTTAGGGCTAGAATTTGGATATTTTCATAAAGTACCTTACCTACTAGGCATCAAGAATGTTCTGAGTAACAGTACTGGAAATGAGGTGGGTGAGGACAGGAGTAGAGATAGAGAGATCTTTGTCTTAATATTTTTGGATGACTTGAATAGTTATTTCTTCTATGTTTTCATATAATTAGACAGTGGGAAGGCCAAAGGGAAAGGGGTCCAAGTTATTAGGAGAAACATATCCAGCTAAAAGCAATGGGTCAAACTTCATTCGGTCAAAAGCAGGCACAACAATATGGTCAAATGACAGTTTTGTAGAAAATGAATATTCATGACTCCAGAACTCTTTCCCCACTTGGAACAAATCCACCAGGTAAAGAACTGTGATATGCTTAGAAGAAAGAGGCACTCCCAGGTCTCCTTGGTGTGGTCACTGTCTCCTGGAATGGCCGAGGTACCAGCAGGTACCCCAGAGGACACTGTCTCCTTCCCCATCCCAAGTTGTCAGGCGGGCCACTGTGCTTCAGAGTGAGGGATGGTGTAGCAATAGGCTGCATCAGAGAACAATAAAATTAGTGCAAGGAGAGGAAGGAATTCCTGGACTTGACATCTGGCTCCTTGAAAGTCCCTAGGAAACAGTTCTACACTCACTCCCTAGTTTTGCAAGAAGCTAGAGGAATTGAGACTGGTATTCCAGACTTTCTCCCAGGGCCCAATGCTGGCCAGTGTATATTTGATCAAAGTCTTTGGCCTGCTCAAGAGTACCTACTAGTAGAAACCTCAGATTATTTGAAAATTTTGCTAAGGCTAAGCAATGCCCTTCATGAACAAAACAAATTCTTTGACCTTCTAATAGCAGTGGGATTACTACTTCAAAGCTCAGTCTAAATATTAGCAATTGTGACAAAAGTTATTTATGTTTCTTTGAAGATGTATTTAGAAATCTGTAAGATTTTCTTTTTTCTCTTTTTATGCTGAGTGGAATGACTGAGAACACGGTAGGAATCTAACAAACATCATTCAATGATGACTTGCCTACCAAAGGGTTCTGCTTCCCCAGTGAGACTGAAGGAGGAAACAGACAGAACAGGCTCCATTGAAAGCAGGACTCCATCTTGGGCCGGACTGCGGGCTTTGAGCTATATGCCCAGGATCTATGGAAATAACATACCAACTGGAAAACCAGACCCCCCAGATGGAAGACCCCATGGCTTGTACCTAGACTCTCCGTTGCCTAAAACGATACCCTAATTATCTGTGTAACCGAATAGAATCATAAATTCTATTATGCTTATTGGGGTATGACCACAGGCCTATTGATAATTGTCATATGAATCACGGGTTAACTTTGTATGTTTCTTTTCCTTTGTTGAGACTAGTTTCAGGGGACTTGGGGAGGTGGGTTTGGGCACGTACACTTAGGGTATATAAGGTTTTCAAAAATTGGTCGGGGTCCTTGGCTAAGAGGAGACTCTGCCTTGGGCCCGCCAATGTAATAAACTGCACTCCACTATCTGTATTGTCCTTCTGAGTGAGTTTGTTTGCCTGAATGCTTGGCTACAACAAGATGAAGGTCAAGGATCGACATTTATTTCAGAAGAGGCTTCTGGGGAAGGATTTTTCCTGAAATAAGCTGTTCCTGAAGTTAGATCAAGGTGCTCTGTTTTGAAGTATTTACTTATGATAGACAAGAAAACTCAGATGTTTTTCTCCCATAAGACAATATGCAATTCCCTTACCCCTGAATCTGCCTCTACTCCCTTCCTGCCACCAAACCAATAGATAGAATTAAGTCATAACATAATTGGGCTTTCCAGCTTTACATAGCATATCCACAAACTTCCTTCTCTGAAAGTTTTGCTTCCCCTTCCTCTGCTTCCCACAGCAATCTCTGACCTTTTTACTTCACTTCATTAGGTCAACAATTTCCAGGACCTTCTCTGGTTTATTTTGGGTGTATCCTGGAGAAGTGCTCCCAAATCAATAAACTTTCTCTTATCACCTTTGTATTTCACCCTTTGCAGCAATAATGGTCATCATATCTCCAGGTAATGCACGAGTCTTCCCCTGCAGAAACCAGACAGACACTGAAGCAGGCGGTGGCCTAGTGCAAACTCAACTAAGTAGTAGCCCCAGCTGCAGCTACTGTGACATCTACAGTTAGAGCAGATGAGTGTGTTTTCAGGCTCATGGGATGGAGTTAGACATTCTTTTTGATCAGAAAAGGTTAGATGCTTCACATTTATGTGGAATATACAATAGTATGTGTCTACTGTCTTTCCCTAGGTCTGTGTGAACTCTCTCACTCTCTCATAAAAATACAGTCTGGAAAAACCTGGATGTCCCACTGAACTCCATTTGGTCTACTCTGTTGATGGAATCATATTAATCAGACTAGAGGAGCACAGTGGCTGCTTAGTTCATTGGAGGCCTTGGTGAGACACACACACTCTAGAGAATGTGAGATAAATCCTTTGCAGATTCTAGGGAGGGCCACATCAGTAAAATTTTTAGGTTCCCAGTAGGAAATGGCAAACCATTCCAACCCATTCCAGTATTCTTGCTTGGGAAATTCCATGGACAGAAGAGCTTAGTGGGCTACAGGTCATGGGGTCACAAAGAGACACGACTGAGCACAGTACCACCACCAACATTATATAAGTGTTATGATACAAGCAATATGTATCACCTACTCCAGTACTCTTGCCTGGAAAATCCCATGGACGGAGGAGCCTGGTGGGCTGGGGTCCATGGGGTCGCTACAAGTCGGGCACAACTGAGCGACTTCACTTTCACTTTTCACTTTCCTGCATTGGGGAAGGAAATGGCAATTCACTCCAGTGTTCTTGCCTGGAGAATCCCAGGGATGGAGGAGCCTGGTGGGCTTCCGTCTATGGGGTCGCACTGAGTCGGACAAACTGAAGTGACTTAGCAGCAGTAGCAGCAGCTACTGCAAAGAAGAGAGAGAAGGCAGGGAGAAAGGAAGAAAGGAAGGGAGGGAGGAAGGGACAAAGGAAAAAAGTGAGGTAAGGAGTAAACGGATATCATTATGGAGGAGAAAGAAATTACCCTCCATCCTTCTAGGTTCTTCTGACAGGCCTAAGAATTAAATTGACACAACCAGATTGAAAAGAGAACATCAAACAAAAATTTAATAACATAGACACGGCAGAAACCCAGAAAAACTGAGTCGTTTGCCAAAATGGCTGAAGCCCTCACCTTAAATTCAATCTTCAGCTCAGGGCAAAAGAGCATGCTAAGGATAGGCGTTTGGGACTTCAAAGGGGAGCAAGACAATTTATGTGGAGATGAAAAAGCAAACGTTTACAAAACAAATGTTTGTCAAGCCAGGCAGAGACAATGGGATACAGAAAGGAGCTTTTACAAACAGACTTTGCTAGGTTCCTCCCTGTCTGCACGCCTAGTTCATACTATAGTTATCTATGGTGATAGTTCCCTCCCAGGAACAGGTCTTCTATCTACATTTTTTAGGCAGTTAGGGGGAAAGTCAAAGGTTTTTCCTGAGGCTTTTGAGTCCAAAAAATAATCAGGCTAAATTAATCCTCATGGAAATGAGACATATTTGAGGGCAGCAAATTTTCTTCCCCTACACCGGATATGATGATAAAACATAGAAGAAAAAAACTCATGTTTAAACTAATGTTTAATGTTGAAAAGATGATACAGACCAGGAAGGCTATCCTGAAGATTATCAGTAGAGAAAATAATCCCTCCCCTTAAAAAAACTCACCAAATGTGGTTTATACATCCTATGGATATTATTCAGCCTTTAAAAAGAAGGAAATTCTGACATATGCTTTAACTTGTATATGCGAAGTGAAATAAGTCTGTCAAAAGGACAAATATTGTATTCCACTTATACAGGATGCCTGAAATAGTCAAATTTCAAGAGACAGGAAGTGGACTGCTAATTACCAAGGCCTTGGGGGAGGGGGGTGGGCAATTTTTGTTTAATGAGTATAGAATTTCCGTTTGAAAAGGTGAGAAATTTCTGGAGAAGGATGGCAGTGATGGTTACACGATAGTGTGAATGTTCAGCATTAATGTCATTAAAATGTATACTTAAGATGGTTAAAATGGTAGATTTTTTTGTTATGTAAATGTTACTGTTAGGTAGGTAGAATAGGGAAAAGGAGTTCAAAATGGCGGTGGCTAAAAGACAAGGAAGGTCCGAGGACCAGAGTGAAGACTTCAGGCAGAACAAACAGCACTCCTGGCTAAGCCCAATTTGCATAGGGCAGGCCCAGGTGGAGGAAAAAACATATAAAAGGAGGAGCCAAAGCGCTTTCTCTCGGACTCTCTGTCCCGCGTGCATGCGTGCACGCGCGCACTCTCTCTCTCTCCCTCTCTCTCTTTCTCCCTTTCTCTCTCTCTCTCTCTCCTGCTATCTTCTAAATAAAATAGAGCTGTAACACTGATTTGCCTAAGAGCTGTAGCACGGTTTGTCCAAGACCCGAGAGCTGTGACGCACTGAGGGCTTTAATGTCCGTCGCTCCAAATCTTTGTTGTGACGAGACAAAGAACCGAGGAACATACACTCACGTGACATTACCATCATTTTTTTAAAATCTAGAATTTAAACAAAATCTTCCCCAATATTCACATAATTCAACACTCATAAGTTCAGAAAGCAGATCCAGTCCAGCTGAATTCTGAGATGGACTGAGTCTCATCAGTTACCATGTGGATTTAGATGAAAAAACTTTACTTCAGGGAGGGACAGGGCAAAATGTGCCCTCCTTCACTGGCAGTCACTCTCTGAAAGGAAGTAGAGCCTGAGGATGCATTTCATTCTGTGAGCCCCATGATAGAGAGCTGGGGGCCAACGAACTTCACCTTTTTCCTCTTCCCCAAAGCCTGCCTTTCTCAGAGACATAACATCAAAATGTCTGTTGTTTTGTTTTTCCTTTAAAGATGAGCCTTGATGCAGGTGTTTTAATGTCATATCTTAGTCCCTAATCCTGAACCCAGTCTCTTGGCCTCTGGCTCTCATTTAAACTCACTGCAGAGTAAAATTTTTTCTCTTTCTGTGAGAAAGAGCATATTTTAGATATTGCTTTATTTATGATTTCCCCTCTGTGTTTTGAGTTTTCAAAACTGGAGTTTGTTTTTTTTTTTAATCAGAAGTCTATACAATTTCTAATTTGAAAAAAATAAGCAACAAGCAATAAAGGTTTACTGAACAGCCCAGAGAACTATAGTCAATATCTTGTAATAACCTATAATGGAAAATAATCTGAAAAGTAATATGTGTGTATATGTATAACTGAATCACCTTGCTGTGCACCTGAAACATTAATAAGTCAACTATTCTCTTTGCAACCCCATGGACTATAGCCTGCTGAGCTCCTCTGTCCATGGAATTTTCTAGGCAAGAATACTGGAGGGGGTTGCTATGCCCTCCTCCAGGGGATCTTCCTGACCCACGAATCGAACTACGGTCTCCTCTATTGTAGGTGGATTCTTTACCAGCTGATCTACCAGTGAAGCCCATTTGTTTAACTGAATCACCTTGCTGTGTACCTGGAACATTGTAAGTTAACTATACTTCAATAAAATAAATATATTAAGGAAAAAAGTTTTTTTTAAATCAAAAGTCTATAAAAAATAATTACACACAATAAACCTTGAGAATATACTCTGGTTGACTCACTGTAAAAAAAAAAAAAGTAAAACTGAAAAAAACAATCTTCTAGCTTCCAGAGAGTATACTTTCTTTTGCTAATGAGGAATTAAGGTTCTGT
>NW_011494950.1:1439373-1440235 GCF_000754665.1 Bison bison bison | reverse complement strand
AAGGTTCTGTTTTCAGTTATACAAATTAACCATGACCTTGAGAAGACTGGAATGCAAAAGTAGGAAGTCAAGAAACACCTGGAGTAACAGGCAAATTTGGCCTTGGAATACGGAATGAAGCAGGGCAAAGACTAATAGAGTTTTGCCAAGAAAATGTACTGGTCATAGCAAACACCCTCTTCCAACAACACAACAGAAAACTCTATACATGGACATCACCAGATGGTCAACACCAAAATCAGATTGATTATATTCTTTGCAGCCAAAGATGGAGAAGCTCTATACAGTCAACAAAAACAAGACCAGGAGCTGACTGTGGCTCAAACCATGAACTCCTTATTGCCAAATTCAGACGGAAATGGAAGAAAGTAGGGAAAACCACTAGACCATTCAGGTATGACCGAAATCAAATCCTTTATGATTATACAATGGCAGTGAGAAATAGATTTAAGGGCCTAGATCTGATAGATAGAGTGCTTGATGAACTACGGAATGAGGTTTGTGACATTGTACAGGAGACAGGGATCAAGACCATCCCCATGGAAAAGAAATGCAAAAAAGCAAAATGGCTGTCTGAGGAGGCCTTACAAATAGCTATGAAAAGAAGAGAAGCAAAAAGCAAAGGAGCAAAGGAAAGATATAAGCATCTGAATGCAGAGTTCCAAAGAATAGCAAGAAGACATAAGAAAGCCTTCTTCAGTGATCAATGCAAAGAAATAGAGGGAAACAACAGAATGGGAAAGACTAGAGATCTCTTCAAGAATATTAGAGATACCAAGGGAATATTTCATGCAAAGATGGGCTCGATAAAGGACAGAAATAGTATGGACCTAACAGAAGCAGAAGATATCAAGAAGAGGTG
>NW_011494950.1:1438760-1439269 GCF_000754665.1 Bison bison bison | reverse complement strand
AAGTGTTGCACTCAATATGCCAGCAAATTTGGAAAACTCAGCAGTGGCCACAGGACTGGAAAAGGTCAGTTTTCATCCCAATCCCAAAGAAAAGCAATGCCAAAGAATGCTCAAACTACCGCACAATTGCACTCATCTCACATGCAGGTAAAGTAATGCTCAAAATTCTCCAAGCCAGGCTTTAGCAATATGTGAACCGTGAACTTCCTGATGTTCAAGCTGGTTTTAGAAAAGGCAGAGGAACCAGAGATCAAATTGCCGACTTCCGCTGGATCATGGAAAAAGCAAGAGAGTTCCAGAAAAACATCTCTTTCTGCTTTCTTGACTATGCCAAAGCCTTTGACTGTGTGGATCACAATAAACTGTGGTAAATTCTGAAATAGATGGGAATACCAGACCACCTGATCTGCTTCTTGAGAAATTTGTATGCAGGTCAGGAAGCAACAGTTAGAACTGGACATGGAACAACAGACTGGTTCCAAATAGGAAAAGGAGTATGTCAAGGCTGT
>NW_011494950.1:1438178-1438434 GCF_000754665.1 Bison bison bison | reverse complement strand
ACTTCATGGGAAATAGATGGGGAAACATGGAAACAGTGTCAGACTTTATTTTTGGGGGCTCCAAAATGACTGCAGATGGTGACTGCAGCCATGAAATTAAAAGAAGCTTACTTCTTGGCAGGAAAGTTATGACCAACCTAGATAGCATATTCAAAGGCAGAGACATTACTTTGCCAACAAAGATCTGCTAGTAAAGGCTATGGTTCTTCCTGTGGTCATGTATGGATGTGAGAGTTGGACTGTGAAGAAGGCTGAG
>NW_011494950.1:1435398-1438078 GCF_000754665.1 Bison bison bison | reverse complement strand
ATCCAGTCCCATCACGTTCATGGGAAATAGATGGGGAACAGTGTCAGACTTATTTTTGGGGGCTCCAAAATCACTGCAGATGGTGACTGCAGCCATGAAATTAAAAGATGCTTACTCCTTGGAAGGAAAGTTATGACCAATCTAGATAGCATTTCAAAAGCAGAGACATTACTTTGCCAACAAAGATCTGCTAGTAAAGGCTATGGTTCTTCCTGTGGTCATGTATGGATGTGAGAGTTGGACTGTGAAGAAGGCTGAGCACCGAAGAATTGATGCTTTTGAGCTGTGGTGTTGGAGAAGCCTCTTGAGAGTCCCTTGGACTGCAAAGAGATCCAACCAGTCCATTCTGAAGGAGATCAGCCCTGGGATTTCTTTGGAGGGAATGATGCTGAAGCCGAAACTCCAGTACTTTGGCCACCTCATGCGAAGAGTTGACTCATTGGAAAAGACTCTGATGCTGGGAGGGATTGAGGGCAGGAGGAGAAGGGGACGACAGAGGATGAGATGGCTGGATGGCATCATTGACTCAGTGGACGTTCGTCTGAGTGAATTCCGGGAGTTGGTGATGGACAGGGAGGCCTGGCGTGCTGCTATTCATGGTGTCACGAAGAGTCAAACACGACTGAGCGACTGAACTGAACTGAACTGAGAAGACAAATGGACAAACTCCTGAATTGCTCAGAGCAAAGCAGGTAGAGGGAAGCTGTGCTGGAAAACAAGTGTTCTTTCTTGAAAGTGATCCCCCATCCCACCCAGAGTGTGGTCTCTTCTTAAACGCCACTGTAGAACCTGTTTCTTAAACCAGCTTTCAAACTCAGTCTCCCAACTTACAAGGTGGAACTTTAACTTGTACCCAAAATCTTCTTTGTAACACTTCTGAAATTTTGGTTTTAAGCTTTACTGAATTGAGAATCATTGCCTAAGTAATAAATCAGAGAAAACAGACACATGTTACCTGGATAATACTAGACTGCTCGTGGTGTAGCAAATAGAATTAGTAAAATCAGGATCCTTTTCCATTTGCTGTTTATAATAATGACTCTGGCTTCAATTGTTTGTATACATGTATACTTATACACTCATGGGAAATTAACTTATCCTAGAATGATCATACTGAGTGGTGGTATCTATTCATCTTGTCTACTCAGCAACCTTTCACATCTCTTCTTCTTTAGTAACACATCTGCTCCCCTAATCATAATGTTCCAATCACCAGGCAACAGAGATCAGCTCAATGGACAACTATTTACTTATCAGTCGTATGGTGGTGGTGATTTAGTCACTAAGTCATGTCCAACTTTTGCAGCCCCATGGACCATAGCCCACCAGGTTCCTCTGTCCACGAAATTCTCCAGGTGAGAATACCAGAGTGGGTAGTCATTTCCTTCTCCAGGGGATTTTCCTGACCCCGGGATGAAACCCAGGTCTCCTGCATTGCAGGCAGATTCTTTACCAACTGAACTACCAGGGAAGCACCTTTTGCTGCACAACAAATTTTCAAAACTTTGTGACTTAAAACATAAGTAATGATCTATTATAGCTCATGGGTGCTGTGGGTCAGGAATTTAGACAGGGCAGAGCAGGATGGCTCATCTCTGTTACACAGTCTTTGGGGTCACAGCTGGAAGAACTGACGTCTAGGGCTGAAATCAGGTGCAGACTCACAAACATCTTTGCATGTTGATGCTGATGTTGCATCTCCATGTGGCCTGGGCTTCCTCACAACATGGAGGCTGGGATCAAAAGATGAGTATCCCAAGAGAGAGAGCGTGGATGCCAGCCATAAAGTGTTTCTGACGTCCTTTTGATATTCTTTTGATGTCCTGTCCTCAAGAGTTCCATGTCACCATTTCTAAAGTACTCTGTTGGTTGGAACCATGACAGTCCCCACCCAAATAGAAGAAAGGGAAATATAGGAACCCCCACCAATCCCTGTCCCCTTCTCTCACTTGGTAGAAGGAGTATCAACTATGTTGTAAGATGCTTATCTAGAATGAAGAATGAATGTATTGATGTGATCATCATCTCTCCAATGAAAACATCATCTGCCATGGTTGGGTATGTGACACGAGCAGAGCCATTCCAAATATTTCCCTAAGAGTGACAGATGCTGAAAGAAAGAAGCTCCCTTTTCTTGGAGTTTCTAAGCAGAAGGGTGTAAATCAAGGGCAGCAGAAGTCAACTTCTCTACCATGTAGAAAAAGTCTAAATGAAAAGCTAAGATCAAGTAACAATAAGGCAAGAAGAGAAAGGATCAGAGAAAAAAAGTTCTGACGGCAATATCACTGCCCTCCAGAATCTAGCACTGAGTGAATGACTGGCATATCGGTGTGGTCAGTAATATTTAGTGAAAGAATAAAATGAAAGTCTTAATAATGAACTATTAGCCATGAAAAAGAACAAAATAATGCCATTTGCAGCAACATGGATGGACCTAGAGAGTATCATACTAAGTGAAGTAAGTCGGACAGAGAAAGACAAATGCCATATGATATTTCCATTCATTTGTGGAATCTCATTTTAAAACAGATGCCTCTTGAGAAACCTGTATGCAGGTCAGGAAGCAACAGTTAGAACTGGACATGGAACAACAGACTGGTTCCAAATAGGAAAAGGAGTACTTCAAGGCTGTATATTGTCACCCTGCTTATTTAACTTCTATGCAGAGCACATCATGAGA
>NW_011494950.1:1434738-1435178 GCF_000754665.1 Bison bison bison | reverse complement strand
CACAAGCTGGAATTAAGATTGCCAAGAGAAATATCAATAACCTCAGATATGCAGATGACACCACCCTTATGGCAGAAAGCGAAAAAGAACTAAAGAGCCTCTTGATGAAAGTGAAAGAGGAGAGAGGAAGAGCTGGCTTAAAGCTCAAACATTCAGAAAACGAAGATCATGGCATCCGGTCCCATCACTTCACGGCAAACAGATGGGAAAACAGTGGAAACAGTGGCTGACTTTATTTTTCTGGGCTCCAAAATCACTGCAGATGGTAATTGCAGCCATGAAATTAAAAGACGCTTTCTCCTTGGAAGGAAAGTTATGATCAACCTAGACAGCATATTGAAAAGCAGAGACATTACTTTGTCAACAAAGGTCCACCTAGTCAAGGCTATGGTTTTTCCAGTGGTCATGTATGGATGTGAGAGTTGGACTATAAAGAAAGC
>NW_011494950.1:1426169-1434638 GCF_000754665.1 Bison bison bison | reverse complement strand
GGAAAGATTGAGGGTGGGAAGAGAAGGGGACAACAGAGGATGAGATGGTTGGATGGCATCACTGACTCAATGGACATGGGTTTGGGTGGACTCCCGGAGTTGGTGATGGACAGGGAAGCCTGGTGTGCTGAGGTTCATGGGGTTGCAAAGAGTCGGACATGACTGAGAGACTGAACTGAACTGATACTGATAAATGAACTTTTACAAAATGGAGACAGACTCACAGATTTTGAAAACCAACTCATGGTTACCAAAGGGGAAATGTGGAGTGCGGGATAAATTAGGGGTTTGGAATTAACATACACACATTACTGTTATATAATAGGCAATCAATAAGGACTTACTGTATAGTGTAGGGAACTCTACTCAATATTGTGTAAAAATCTATATGAGAAAAGAATCTGAAAAAGCATGAATATATGTATATGTTTACCTGAATCACTTTATTGTACATTTGAGACTAACAACATTGTAAATCAATAAAATTAAAAAAAAAAAAACACCTCAGCATTACTTGTTTAAAAAAAAAAAAGAAGTCTTGATAAACAGAACATATTCAAGATATCTAAAACCACTAGAAATGGGAGCTCAAAATTTTGAAGATAACTGACCTATGTTTTTTCCCTGAGGCATGTGGTGATTATCCACATGTATCCCTTCTCCTTGAGGATGGATGAGTCTAATATTACCCAACCTCTGGGACTTCTCTGGTGGTTCAGTGATAAAGAATCCACCTGCCAATGCAGGAGATGTAGTTTCGATCCCTGGTTTGGGAAGATATGTTGGAAAAAGAAATGTCAACCCACTCCAGTATTCTTGCCTGGGAAATCCCATGGACAGAAGAGCTGAGTGGGTATAGTCCATGGGGTCGCAAAGAGTCAGACATGACTCAGTGATTAAACAACTACAAACAAGCCAACCTCCAAGGATGAGACTTTCTATTCTTTCCACCCTCAGCTAGGTACTACCTCTGCAGCTAGAGCACAATTAATTTTAGTGACTATTGCTGCTGGCCAAGGTAGTCTTTCTAGAAAAAACAGCCTTACTCCATTTGTCTACAAATGGGGCATTTATTGCTGTATCCTATAAATCTTTCTACTTTTATATCCTCCAGTCATTTTAAACTGGCTGTCTCCTTACCCGTGTGCTACGGATTTCCACTTAGAATTTTTTCCCAGTGATTTTAGAATTCCACCCTTAGGGTGGTTTTGATACACATTTCAGATGAGAAAACTGGCAAATATATGAAACCATCTGCAGGAGAATCACTGTAAAACCTTATAAACTACATAAGGGCTGAGACGCTGCAGTGCCCTCGCTACTGAATTAGAATATTTGGGCTCATTGCATGACAATTATATTTCTAGAAAGCTCCAGAGATGACTCCAATACATATCCAAGAACCACTGGGATTTGCATTGCACTTGGGATAGAGGTAACAAAAGAGGTCCATGTTCCCTCTGTCCCCAAACCTCTAAAACAACTTTTAAAAAATTTGACCATCTATTTATGTATTTACTCATTTATCTTCATTTAGTAGTATTTTATTTTCACTTTTTTTCTTCTGGTTTTGAGATATAACTGACCTACAGCACTGTATAAGTTTGAGGTGTATAGCATAATGATTTGACTTACGTGCATCATAAAATGATGACAATAAGATTAACAAACATCCATCACTCATACAGATATAAAATTTAAAAAACAGAAAAACATTTCTTGTGGTGAGAATTCTAATGATTTACTCTCATAATAACTTTCAATATATAATATGCAGCCGTGTTAATTGTATTTATCGTGTTGTACATTACATCCCTAATGCTTCTTTATCTTATATCTGGCATTTTGTACATTTCGACCACCTTCATGCAATTATCCAACCCCCACCTCCCTGTAGTAATATAAATTTCTATCTTTCTCTATGAGTTTGTTTATTGAAGTACATTATGTAAGTTTCAGGTGTACAACATAGTGACTCATAATTTTTAAAGTTTACACTCCATTTATGCTGTGCTGTGCTTAGTTGCTCAGCTGTGTCCAACTCTTTGTGACCCCATGGACTGTAGCCCACCAGGCACCTCTGTCCATGGGGATTCTCCAGGCAAGAATACTGGACTGGGTTACCATTCCCTCCTCCAGGGGATCTTCCCAACCTGGGGATCAAATGCAGGTCTCCCGCATTGCAGGCAGATTCTTTACCCTCTGAGCCACCAGGAAAGCCTACAGTCCTTTGATAGTTATTATAAAATATTAACTATAATCCCTGTGCTCTATAACATATGCTTGTAGCTTATTCATATTTACGCAGTTGTTTGTACCTCTTAATTCTAACACCACTTTTGATGTCAAACTCTTAGAAGTACAGTTTACAGGGATTTGGAAGAGATGTTTTACCCCTTCCCACCTGAGCTTCCATTGAAAGGGGCAGATCTCATCATTTATTTCCACAAAGGAAAGTAACCTTCTTCCCCACAGACTGGGGTAGGACACGGAGCTGGGAAGACTGTGTATTGCAGGACGAGTGGGGACAATGGGCTCTCATAAGATCTGTGGCAAATCTGAGTAATTTTGTCCCCGCCCCCCTTCCCTCTACAGGGCCAGCCTTTAGAATCCAATCCTAACGTCCCACATTCCACCAGGGAAGGTAGAATGAAGCCTGAAGCAGATGCATATTAGACAGAAATGCAGCCCTATAGCCAACTTTTCAGAATGTTCCTTAGGAGACACTGGAAGAAAAGCCCTCAGCTGGCCAGCTTGCCCTAATCAGGCAGAGGAGGAAGAAGCATGGAAACTCCAGAGCATAAACTGGAAGAGCATTTCATTTAAAACACTTCAGGCTTCATTTTAATTTCATCTGATTGAAAAAGGGCCAACTGGTAAATAGACAGGTTTTTTTAATTTCCCTCTGAATATGGCCAATGAAACTGTGGATTTGGAATGACTGTAGGGGGCAGTGGGCGTGTTGCAGTTCAACAGGAACAGTTTGCACAGCTGCAAAAGGGAGTTTTCTGTGTGCTTGCTCCAGTCTGAGCAGGAGGGAGGTGAGGGTTTGACATCAGCGGTGCCTCTGAGCATAGTAACCAGGTCCCACGCCCTCTCCCAGTACTCATGGAGCCCCCCAGCCCACTGTATCTTCTCCCCTCTAAACACTGAGCTTCTGAAAGGTGCCAGAGTTCTGCCTGTGAAATGGTGGATTCCAGCCTTTGGGCAGGGATGAGAGGCATGTTCTGACACATTGCCAATCTGACTCTGAGAGAACTGAACAGATTTTGTGGTGGCTGGAGTTTTGGCATAAGACTTTTATTTCCATCTTGTACTGCTATGAGCTGATTTAGAAAGTTTCTCTTTCTTAAATAGGAATGTATTTTAGATGTGCAAAATCTGGTTACCATATTCCATGGGCCTATTTGCCTCCAACCAACTTTGAAAACCTACTTTGTCCTAATTGTGCCAACTCTTAAGCCATCCACAATGTTGAGTGTCCCACAAATCCACATCTTGAAAAGCAAAGATGATTAGTCTAAAGCATTTTCTTTTGTGTGGAGATTTTCACATTGACTAGATTGTCAATGATGTTCATGACATCACGGAGATGATTAGGTCTAACTTGGCAGTGGGCGTGGTGGCAAGAAGGGAGCTGTTCCCACTAAATCGTGTTAACAGTATGAGCATACACTTGTCATACTGGTCTCTTAGCTCCCAGTTCATCACTTTTCTGTTATGGTTCTGCCACTAATATTAGTGATCTTACCAAGTTATTTAACCTGCCAGGCACTGAGTTTCCTCATTTGTAAAATGAAGATAATTTCTTCCATTACTAAGTTGTTATAAAATGAAATTGTGGATGTGGAATGTTTTTAATGAGTTCAGAATGCTACATGAATGTTTAAACAAAAAACAGGGATAGAGAAATGGAGATTGTGAGGGAAATTCCAAGAGAAGCCAGGAGTTCAAAACACCATCTGCCAATTGAAGTGCTGACTGAAGGTGATTTCAGATTTCCCAATCCTGTGGAGAAATGGAAGACCCACTTAGACATGTCACAGGAGGGGCAAAAGAAAGATGCTTGGGTGGATATTGCTTTTTTATGGCTTTTAATTTACGGAACTAACAGACCAGGGAATGGAACATGATGTCCGTGCCTGTGGTCCTGCCTGCTCCAGTTCACTCCATCCCCTGCTGCCAGACCAGAAACAACTCTGATCATAGAAGTCAGGAATGCTAGACGGGAAAGGAACTGTGAGGTCATATAAGTCGGTTGATATTGTGTAATTCTCTTATTCTAGACCTAAGTGGCTAGACACCTACAATACCTCAGACAGTTACTATTTCTATGATCCGTACCCAGTTTTCTTACTGTTTTCCTTCAGAAGTCCCATGCTCCAGTCAAACTAGAATACAGTTTATTGCCTTAAAATTCTACACTTCTTCACAACCAAAAAAGGCGGGGAGGGAAGTTGACAAAGCAGGAACAAAATGGGCAAGAACACAGAGGGTGATACAAATATATTTAGGTGAGGTCAGAGACGTAGACTGGGCTTTGAGTATGATTTAAATAGGGGGAGAAGAAAGGTAAGGAGAATTATGGACACACAGAACTTCAGAGCAAGGGCTCAGAGCCTATTTAGTCCAATGATTTTTAAACTATGTTCTGCAGATTGTTGGGAGTTGTGGGGAATAGTTCCCTCTTCCAACTCCAGGCGTCACAGTGAAAGGCAGTGTGGAGTTGGGGTAAGAACAGTATGTGAGAATCTAAACTCTATATTGTTTGTCAATTAAAGTGACATATATTTCTTAATCTGCTCTACTTATAAGCTTTTACAAGAAAAAATGGTTTTGCATCAAAGGCAGACATAGATTATAGAATAAAAGTAATTGAGCTGAAAAGGACCTTTGTCATGACTGGAGACATTTTAGTAAAATAGGAAAACTTCACTTGTATCTCAGTTCTTCTTACCCAGTAGATCTTCTTTGAAGCCTCCCTTTCACAAATTTCCACCTTTCTTCCATTCCTGATTTAATGTTCAAATATAGTGTTTTAAAAAAGGTTGAAAACGTAGATGTAAAAACAAAATTGGTAAAGTAGGGAAATGAGAGAAAAAAAGTAGCTTCCAGATGAGATAAAAAAAGATAAAATAGGATACATTCCACAATGCAAGAATAATTCAGAGATGCTTCTCAGAATGTAGACAAAGTGGGGAAAATTCCTGCATTATTGGACTAATAACTGAATAGGATGTTTGGAGGAATAAGGTATTTGACCAAAGAATTTGAAGAAGATAAAGTTTCTCTGTACCATTAAAAATAAATGAATAAAAACTTAATTTAAAAACTATCTTTTATGTCAGTTCAGGCAAACAAGCTAATACAGGGATCTATATAGACACAGACTTAGAGAGGTTATTTGTAAGTGGAATATAGCTATATCTCTATCTATCTATCTATGGAAAATGGGAAGAAGGAGAACCACAATCCTGCAGTGGCTAAAACCAAAACCACATCACAGAAAGTTTATCAGGATGAAAAAGCAGAGGGTTTTGTCCCAGATGAAGGGACAAGATAAAACTCTGGAAAAACAACCAAAATGAAGTGGATGGAGATAGGCAACATTCTAGAAAAAAAATTTAGAATAATGATAGCAAAGATAATCCAAGATCTCAGAAAAAGAATGGAGGCAAAGATTGAAAATATGCAATAAATGTTTACCAAAGATCTAGAGGAACTAAAGAAGAAACAAACAGAGATGAACAATACACTAGAAGGAATCAAAAGCAGAATAATTGATGCAGAAGGACAAAAAAGTGACCTGGAGGACAGAATGGTGGAAATCACTGCTGCAAAACAGAATGTAGGGGGGTAAAATGAAAAAAATGAAGACAGCCTAAGAGACATCTGGGACAACATTGAATGCACCAGAATTCACATTACAGAGGGCCCCAAAGAAAAGAGAGAGAAGGGACCCAAGAATATATTTGAAGAAATAATAGCTGAAAACTTCTCTAACATGGGAAAGGAAATAGTCAACCAACTCCAGGAAGCACAGAAAGTCCCAGATAGGATAAACCCAAGGAGGAACACACCAAGACACATACTAATCAAAATGATGAAGATTAAAGACAAAGATAAAATATTAAAATCAACAAGAGAAAAAATGACAAATCACAAGAGAACTCCCATAAGGTTTTCAGTTGATTTTTCAACAGAAACTCTACAAGCCAGAAGAGAATGGCATGATATATTTAAAGTGATGAAAGGGAAGAACCCACAACCAAGAATGCTCTACCCACCAAGACCCTTCTTCAGATTTGATGGAGAAATCGTAAAAGCTTTCTAGACAAGCAAAAGAGAATTCAGCACCACCAAACCAGCTTTACAACAAATCTAAAGGAACTTCCCTAGGCAGAAAACACAAGAGAAGGAAAAGACCTACACAAAATACACCCACAACAATTAAGAAAATGGTAATAGGATCATACATATCAATAATTACCTTAACTATAAAAGGATTAAAAGCACCAACCAAAAAGCATCAACTGGCTGGGCAGATGAGAACATGTGCATGTATGCACTTCCACTTAATGCATCACTCTACTTAACCCCCAAAATTGTATGTAATTATTTTATATTGTTAAGTTGATCATGTTTCCATATGGCTTGCAAGTGCAATTATCTTTTATTTTTTGTCTGACTATTGATTGTGAAAACTGATAAGCATCTTTTACTATTGAAAAAATAAAATAAACAATGTTTTTCTAATTCTGTGATATTTTTAGTGGAGAGAGGAAAGAAGATGGGACTAAATGCCAAGTTCAACTAAAATAGCATGACACTTTCCCCTCACCCTGAAGAAATTTCCTCCCAACCACACACACACACACACACACAGACTAGTGATATAGCAGTTGCCTTCTCCAGTGATCCAAGACAGAGAAGTAACAATGCCTTTTATGACTTGGCCTCAGAAGTCATGCCATTAGAGTAAATGCTTCTTTTCTTTCTGTGTTCTGAATGAGGATGTACACAAGGCAATTTTTCCAAAATGGACAAGTTTTATATATATCTAACCTTAGCTGTCCCACCCCTGAAGTACCCAGTTTTATATTTAACTCTTTATTCTTTTTAAAGCAAAATGTGGTAGTAGAGAAGAATCTGGGGGAAATTCTTAACAGACACATCACCCTTTCCAAACAATATTTTCAAGTAACTTCTGGACAGAAGATGAGGGTCATTAAAAAGTACTAGAATTGTCATATTCACAACCAGCAATCCATATTTGTCAAGTAGAAATTTGTCTCTCATCACCAGGATTGAACACATGCATATTGTTGCTGTTATTCAGTAAGCTAAGAACAAAGCTAGTGGAGGTGATGGAATTCCAGGTGAGCTATTTCAAATCCTAAAAGATGATGCTGTGAAAGTGCTGCACTCAATATGCCAGCAAATTTGGAAAACTCAGCAGTGGACACAGGACTGGAAAAGGTCAATTTTCATTCCAATCCCAAAGAAAGACAATGCCAAAGAATGCTCAAACTACTGCACAATTGCACTCATCTCACACGCTAGTAAAGTAATGCTCAAAATTCTCCAAGCAAGGCTTCAGCAATACATGAACCATAAACTTCCAGATGTTCAAGCTGATTTTAGAAAAGGCAGAGGAACCAGAGACCAAATTGCCAACATCTGCTGGATCATTGAAAATGCAAGAGAGTTCCAGAAAAACATCTGTTTCTGCCAAAGCCTTTGACTGTGTGGATCACAATAAACTGTGGAAAATTCTGAAAGAGATGGGAATACCAGACCAGCTGACCTGGCTCTTGAAAAACCTGTATGCAGGTCAGGAAGCAACAGTTAGAACTTAACATGGAACAACAGACTGGTTCCAAATAGGAAAAGGAGTACGTCAAGGCTGTGTATTGTCACCCTGCTTATTTAACTTCTATGCAGAGTACATCATGAGAAACGCTGGGCTGGAGGAAGCACAAGCTGGAATCAAGATTGCTGGGAGAAATATCAATAACCTCAGATATGCAGATGACACCACCCTTATGGCAGAAAGTGAGGAAGAACTAAACAGCCTCTTGATGAAAGTGAAAGAGGAGAGTGAAAAAGTTGGCTTAAAGCTCAACATTCAGAAAATGAAGATCATGGCATCTGGTCCCATCACTTCATGGGAAATAGATGGGGAAACAGGGGAAACAGTGGAAACAGTGGCTGACTTTATTTTTCTGGGCTCCAAAATCACTGCAGATGGTGACTGCAGCCATGAAATTAAAAGACACTTACTCCTTGGCAGGAAAGTTATGACCAACCTAGATAGCATATTCAAAAGCAGAGACATTACTTTGTCCACAAAGGTCCGTCTAGTCAAGGCTATGGTTTTTCTAGTAGTCTTGTATGGATGTGAGAGTTGGACTATAAAGAAAGCTGAGCACTGAAGAATTGATGCTTTTGAACTGTGGTGTTGGAGGA
>NW_011494950.1:1423135-1426069 GCF_000754665.1 Bison bison bison | reverse complement strand
GAGCTGACTCATTTGAAAAGACCCTAATGCTGGGAAAGATTGAGGGTGGGAGGAGAAGGGGACAACAGAGGATGAGATGGTTGGATGGCATCACTGACTCAATGGACATGGGTTTGGGTGGACTCTGGGAGTTGGTGATAGACAGGGAGGCCTGGTGTGCTGTGGTTCATGGGGTCTCAAAGAGTCAGACACGACTGAGTGACTGAACTGAACTGAATTGAAGTTGTGTTGACTCTTTGCAACCCCATGGACTGCAGTACACCAGGCCTTCCTGTCCCTCACTATCTCCCAGATTTTGCCCAACTTCATGTCCGTTAAATCGGTGATGTTATCCAACCATCTCATCCTCTGCCACCTTCTTCTCCTTTTGCCTTCAATATTTCCCAGCATCAAGGTCTGTTACAATGAGTCAGCTCTTCACATCAGGTGGCCAAACTATTGGAGCTTCAGCTTCAGCTTCATCATCAGTCTTTCCAGTGAATATTCAGGGTTGATTTCCTTTAGGATTGACTGGTTTGATTTCCTTGCTGTCCAAGAGACTCTCAAGGGTCTTCTCCAGCACCATGGTTTGACATCAATTCTTTGGTGCTCAGCCTTCTTTATGGTCCTATTCTCACATCTGTACATGACTACTGGAACGACCATAGCTTTCACTATACAGACATTTGTTGGCAAAGTACTGTCTCTGCTTTTTAATATGCTACCTAGGTCTGTCATAGCTTTTCTTCTGAGGAGCAAGTGTCTTCTAATTTCACGGCTACAGTCATATCTGCAGTGATTTTGGAGCCCAAAAAGAGACAATCTGTCACTGCTTCCACTTTTCCCCCATTTGCCTTGAAGGTATGGGACTGGATGTTATGATCCTAGTTTTTTTAATGTTGAGCTTTAAGCTAGCTTTTTCACTCTCCTCTTTCACCCTCATCAAGAGGCTCTTTAGTTCCTCTTTGCTTTCTGCCATTAGAGTGGTATCATATTTACCCCTGTTACTAAAGATGAGATCTGATCTTATGTACAAAGTTTTAGTTACAATTAGTATCCACAGTGGTACAATTTTAACACCACTGGGTATCAAAAAGGATGACCAAAACATAGACAAGAGATGGAATATGGTATCTGGACTCCAAATAGTTTCCCAATGAGTCCTGTCTTTTTGTAATTACATCCTTGTGTAATTATCAGGATTTGTCTATGTGACCAGTAGAATATGTCAGAAGTGATAGTGTATAATTTATCAAGCTAGGTCATAAAAGATATTGCTTCTGTCTCTCTTAGATCACTTACCTCGGGAAAAGCCAACTGCTATGTCATGAGGATACTCAAGTGGCTTCTGTGGAGAAGCTCATGGCAAGGAACTGAGGCTCCAGCTAACAGTCTTACTCTCCAGCTCCAGTCAAGTCAGCATCTTAATTATAATGTCATGAGGGATCATGATCCAGAACCATCTAGCTAAGCCGCTCCTGAGTTCCTGACTCATAACAGTTGTGAGGAAATAAATGTTTGTTGTCTTAAGCCACTAAAGTTTGGGGGTCATATTTTATATGCATGCGTGCTAAGTCACTTCAGTTGTGTCTGACTCTTTGCCACCCTATGGACTGCAGCTTGCCAGGCTCCACTGTCCATGGGATCCTCCAAGCAAGAATACTGGAATGGGTCACCACGCCCTCCTCCAGGGGATCTTCCTGACCCAGAGACTGAACCGAGTCTCTTATGTCTCCTGCATTGGCAGGCGGGTTCTTTACCACTAGTGCCGCCTGGGAAGCACTAATTTGTTAATATAGAGGGGCTACATGCTCAATAAAAAGTATTCTCACTTTGTTTCTGGGATGTGACCCAGAGTAATCTTTAAAATTCATTTTAAAAGGAAAAAGTCATTTGCAAAGCCAACTATGAAGGCAGAATAACACATATTCAAAATCTGACAAAAATGGCACACGATAAAGAAAAGTATAGATTAAGTCTCACTTAAAAATGTACAGGCAAATATTCTAAATATTATATGAGAAATGGAATACAGTAATATATTTTAAAAATACATCTTAATCAATTAACTCATCCCAGGAATTTTGGAAAATCAATTAATAGAATTCATTGTATTTTATATTGAATGAAAAAACTATATAATTATCTGGATAAATGTCAAAAGACAGTCAGTGAAATTAAACATCTATTCTTGGTAAAATATACATGTGTGGGCTGTGTACTTAATTGATATTTAGTTGCTAAGTCGTGTCCGACTCTTGTGATCCCACAGACTGCTCCTCTGTCCATGGGATTCTCCAGACAAGAATACTGGCATGGTTGCCATTTCCTTCTCCAGGGGATCTTTCTGACCCAGGAATCAACCCGGATCTCCTGTATTGCAGGCAGACTCTTTACTGACTGAGCAGTTGCATATACATAAATATAACGAATTTTTAAAACCAGATATAGAAGGAAGTTTCCTTATTTGACAACATTTTGTCAACAGATAACACATACTTAACAGGAACTACTTTTAGTGTTGTACATTCCATCAGAAATAAGGTAAATATGATCATTTATATTATACATTTTTGTGAAGGTTCTAACAAATTCAATAAGACAAGTTGAAATATAAGGAAAGAAGAGACAAGTGGTCATTGTTTGTAATACAATTATACCTCAAAAACAACTAGAACTAATAACAGAGAGTTTAGTAAGACAATCATATAGCAAGATAATATTTAAATATCAAACAATTATTAATATAGCAGAAATAATTTAGGAATTACTAAATATTTATATTTTCCTAAGATGTCCATAAGAAAAAACTTTACTGAAAAACAGGAAGGATTTAAATAAATGGATTTCTATATTGTAATGGACATGGGTTTGGGTGGACTCCAGGAGTTGGTGATGGACAGGGAGGCCTGGCGTGCTGCGGTTCATGGGGTTGCAAAGAGTTGGACACGACTG
>NW_011494950.1:1422664-1423035 GCF_000754665.1 Bison bison bison | reverse complement strand
AGAGATAGAAAGCCTCTTCAGCGATCAATGCAAAGAGAGGAAAACAACAGAAATGGGAAAGAGTAGAGATCTCTTCAAGAAAATGAGAGATACCAAGGGAACATTTCATGCAAAGATGGGCTCGATAAAGGACAGAAATGGTATGGACCTAACAGAAGCAGAAGATATTAAGAAGCGATGGCAAGAATACACAGAAGAACTGTACAAAAAAGATCTTCACGACCCAGATAATCACGATGGTGTGATCACTGACCTAGAGTCAGACATCCTGGAATCAAGTGGGCCTTAGAAAGCATCACTACGAACAAAGCTAGTGGAGGTGATGGAATTCCAGGTGAGCTGTTTCAAATCCTAAAAGATGATGCTGTGAA
>NW_011494950.1:1420579-1422564 GCF_000754665.1 Bison bison bison | reverse complement strand
GTAATGGACATGGGTTTGGGTGGACTCCAGGAGTTGGTGATGGACAGGGAGGCCTGGCGTGCTGCGGTTCATGGGGTTGCAAAGAGTTGGACACGACTGAGTGACTGAACTGAACTGAACTGAATATTGAATTTCTGTTTAGGAAGATTCAATCTCATATAAATTTCAATTCCTTTTAATTTATAAATTTACACAATTCTAATAAAGTTCTAATAGCAGTTTGAAAGAATCAAAAAGTTAAAATCAGTTACATTGATTCTAACTTTCATTTGAAAGAATAAATACACAAAAAAATTAATGAGTGGAAATCTGTCCTTCTAAATATCAAGACATACTTTAAAGCCACAGCAATGAAAACACTCTGGGTTTGAATTAAGTATGGAAAAAGAGACCAATGAAACAGAATATAGGGTCTAAGTTAAAATCCACACACATATAATTTGTTTTTATGTTTAAAACCTACAGATGAATTTTAAAATAACTGGAGTATTTTAATGTTTCACATTTCATTATGTAGCATTGAAATGATGGTTATATACTGGGTAAAGAAATATGTTAACTCCATTTTGGAGAAATATTTTTTATATGATGAGAGAATATTCATAAGTTCTTTTGTTTTTACATTTAGAAGTACTTGAAGGAAATGTAGAAAACTTTTATACTTTTGAGGTAGAAAGGGCTTTTGTAAGCATGTCACAAAGCCAGAAACATTAAAGCAGAAAATTAATTTTGTGACTTTTGCTTTTACAGAAGTACATAAAATTTTAAATCAAGTCTTTCAATATGAGAAACTAATAAAATGTATTATAAAATATTTTCAATGTATATCACAAAGGTTTAAGATCTATAAAATATATAGAACTTTTATCTATCAGTTATAAAACATAAGCAAAAGAAAAATGGGCAAAAATTAAGCACTCAGTTAGATAAAATACAAATGATTACCACTATCTGAAAAGAAACTGCTTAAATTCAATAATAAACAGAGAAATGCAAATTTTTTAAAGCAAGATTGAAGATTTATTTAAACCTTTCAGAGCAATTGGAGTGGTAATATTCAGCGATCCAAAGGTATGGCAAAAATGGGTACTCTCATTCTACTTTCTAGTAGTATAAACTGTTGCAACATTTCTAGAAAATAATCTATTAACAATTTGAAAGATTTCTTGTACATGCCTTTGAGCTAATATTTCTAATTCTAGTGGTTTATCCTAAAGAAATTATAGGACAGATGTACAAAGATATACTGTATAAAGATGCTTATTGTAGTGCTGGTCATAATAAAAGATGAATGGCTATAAGTAAATGTACTGGTCATAACAAACACCCTCTTCCAACAACACAAGAGAAGACTCTACACATGGACATTACCAGATGGTCAACACCAAAATCAGATTGATTATATTCTTTGCAGCCAAAGGTGGAGAAGCTCTATACAGTCAGCAAAAACAAGACCAGGAGCTGACTATAGCTCAGATCATGAACTCCTTATTGCCAAATTCAGACTGAAATTGAAGAAAGTAGGGAAAACCACTAGACCATTCAGGTATGACCTAAATCAAATCCCTTATGTTTATACAGTGGAAGTGAAAAATAGATTTAAGGGCCTAGATCTGATAGATAGAGCGCCTGATGAACTATGGAATGAGGTTCGTGACATTGTACAGGAGACAGGAATCAAGATCATCCCCATGGAAAACAAATGCAAAAAAGCAAAATGGCTGTCTCGGGAGGCCTTACAAATAGCTGTGAAAACAAGAGAAGCAAAAAGCCAAGGAGCAAAGGAAAGATATAAACATCTGAATGCAGAGTTCCAAAGAATAGCAAGGAGAGATAAGAAAGCCTTCTTCAGCGATCAATGCAAAGAGAGGAAAACAACAGAATGGGAAAGAGTAGAGATCTCTTCAAGAAAATGAGAGATACCAAGGGAATATTTCATGCAAAGATGGGCTCGATAAAGGACAGAAATGGTATGGACCTAACAG
>NW_011494950.1:1378121-1419610 GCF_000754665.1 Bison bison bison | reverse complement strand
CCAACCTAGATAGCATATTCAAAGGCAGAGACATTACTTTGCCAACAAAGGTCCGTCTAGTCAAGGCTATGGTTTTTCCTGTGGTCATGTATGGATGTGAGAGTTGGACTGTGAAGAAGGCTGAGTGCCAAAGAATTGATGCTTTTGAACTGTAGTTTTGGAGAAGCCTCTTGGGAGTCCCTTGGACTGCAAGGAGATCCAATCAGTCCATTCTGAAGGAGATCAGTCCTGGGATTAAAGCTGAAACTCCAGTACTTTGGCCACCTCATGTGAAGAGTTGACTCATTGGAAAAGACTCTGATGCTGGGAGCGAATGAGGGCAGGATGAAAAGGGGAGGACAGAAGATGAGATGGCTGGATGGCATCACTGACTCGATGGACATGAGTCTCAGTGAACTCCAGGAGTTGGTGATGGACAGGGAGGCCTGGCGTGCTGCGATTCATGGGGTCACAAAGAGTCGGACACGACTGAGCGACTGAACTGAACTGAGTCCTATCAATGGAGAGTTAAGTATGTCATTGTCCACCCACATATTTATACACTGCAATTTTTTTTTTAATGAGGTAGATCCCACTGACATTGAAAAATGTCCCAATACCTTAAAATGAAATAAAAATTAAAGTTACAGAGCAATATATATGTATAGTGTGATCCCATTTGGGCTTCCCAGATGGCACTAGTTGTAAAGAACCCTCCTGCCAATGTAGGAGACATAAGAGACAAAGGTTTGATCCCTGGGTCAGGAAGATCCCCTAGAGGGGGGCATGGCAACCCACTCCAGTATTCTTGCCAGAATTCCATGGACAGAGGAGCCCTGCAGGTGGGCTACAGTGCGTAGGGTTGCAAAGAATCAGACACAACTGAAGCAACTTAGCATGTGTGCATGCATGATCCCATTTACATTTTCTTAAATATGTGGATTTGTGTGCATGCATGCATGCTAAGTCATTTCAGTCCTGTATCTGATTCTCTGTGATCCTATGAACTGCAGCCCGCCAGGCTCCTCAGTCCATGGGTTTCTCTAGGCAAGAATATTGGAATGGATTGCCATGCCCTGTGGATATGTTAGCATAAAAACATGGAAGAATATATGTCAAATTGTTCACTTACCTGTTAGAGATTTAGGACTAGAAAATGACCATTTCTTTCTGTTGTATTACTTTAATCTTTACAGTTGAAACAGATTTTTCAAAAAGATAAACGTCAGGAAAATAAAGTATTTGTGACAATAACTCCTTGGTTTTATGCACAAAATGTTGGGCATTTGCTGGATCTTCTAATTCTTTATTTGCTAATTATTATATCTACCAGAACCTAGTGAAGACTGTCATTATTAATGAAAATGGAAGAGGTCAACCCAGTTACAGGGATTTCTCACTTAATCTGTATGATCAACAACCACACAATCACCGTCCAGCTGTATCACATCCTGTTCTCTGAGAAGAGTCTGCATGCAATGAAACCACTAACTGTGACTTTAAATAGTAAATCTACATGAGGTGAGGATATGAAAGTCTGGCCTTGCACCTGCTGACACTGGAATGTGTGACTGTGATCATCTATGGGGGAGTCACTCTGAAATAAAATGCCATCTCTGGAGGGAGAAAGGCACAGGCAACTCAGCTCTCCATCAGTGAACTTCACCACCGTGGGTGTACGGGCTCAGTGGCAGGACACCCAAAACCACCAAGGCCAGCTGGCCAGAATTCAACACTGGGGCCAGCAATCCATGTTTCAATTTGAGGTCCTAGAGCCAATGGCCACCCAGTTATTGCTGCAGAACCAACTGCCTGGCAGAGAGGGGTTTGTTTGGAATCACAGTTGTGCCCACCAAGGGAAAGGGATGTGAATTCTCAGTTCAGAGCTGGGTCCTGAGAGGCCCACTGCAGGTGGGGCATGAACTGGGGTCTGAAGAAGAGGTTTCATAGGGAAGTCTCATTGGCTCAGTTCCTCCTACTAGTTCCGAGGTCACTTGTGAGAGGGGATGCAGCTGGGCTCAGGCTTGAAAAGGCAATGTGGCCACAACCCCACCCTGGTTGTAGAAAGAGAATCAAGAAAGAACACACCAGAGCTACCTAACAGCTTTCTCTATATCCTTGGAAACTTGATTTCCTAGAGTAGGAAGGTACACTCAAGTAGCAACTAGTCTTCTTTCCTCAACTTTGAAATTCCTGCCTTCTCTCAAGCCTCTGCCTCTGAGTTAAGAAAGAGGTGTCCAAGTGATGAGTATCGCATTCCTATTGACTTCTCCCACATGGAGGCCTGCTGTTTCCAAATCTTGCTCCTTATGTCTTGTTCCAGCAAGCTGGTCCAGAAATAGAAGCCTGTTGAGTTGGTAGCGGATACTTGCATCTCAAAGGCAAACTTTTGAAATCTCAGTGGCTTCAGAGAGCTGTGGCTTATTTCATGCTCAGATGAAGTCTCATGTAAGTTGGAAGGCCGTCCTCTGCCTTGCAGCTTTGCCATATGTTCCAGCTGATCTCTGAGTTCTCCTTTGTGAGCACATGAAGAATGGAAAAGGGACACTGACCTGAACTCACTAGCTTGGATGAGGCTCCTCCTCCACTTCTACTCACAGTTCAAGTCAAATGGTCTCGTGATTCCAACCTAACTACAGAGGAAGCTGGAAAGTGTTAGAGGGACACAGGGAATACGCACTGTGCATCAACTGTCTCTGCCACATTCATCATGTTGGAAATGCTTTACAAAATCTCAAAGTGGAAGAGCAGAGCGGTAGAAAGAGCCCTTGAGTGACATTCCAGGCTGTGTTCCAGAGCCATTTCTGCCACTGGTTAGCGGAGGGAACCCTCTGCTCTTCTACACTTCAGCATCCTCATCTATAGAAGATGAAGTGGGGTTGCATGTCCAGAGCTATGCCTACATCCAAAGACACAATTCCACAAAGCTTGTGAGGATGGTACATGGATGATCACTGAGCTTTTCACCAAAGATTCCACACAGAGAAAGCCCTGAGGGAGAAAGCTGTGGTGGCTTCTAACCTTCTTCCAGGGCCTGCCCCGCTTGCTGTCATTTACAAGGCTCAGTTCTCAAGGGCCCAAGAGTCATTGAACTCAAACTTTTAGAAGCTCATTGAAAAACAGTAGAGGCCCTTATTTCTAACAAGGTGGGCAACAGATCTCTATTCATATCATTAAAACATGTGCAGGGATGGGGGAATGCATTAGCTAAGAACATGGCCAATGGAGCTAGATGGCCCAAGTTCAAATTGTGGCTCTCATACTGTCATGGTGTGGGTTCTCCAGGAAGCAGACTCTGAATCAAGGGTTTTAGAATGCTGGAGAGTTATTAGGGAGTGTTCCTGGAATCAACCACTATGGAAGGAAAAGGAAATAAGTAGGACTGGGTTAAGGGAGAAGTTAAGCTGCAGTGTAATCTCAGTGAAGGCCTGAGTCAACCTTTCAGGCTTCTGAAACTGAGATGGACCTTCAGCATTATCCTGAGATGAACTGGGGGTGGGGATTACCTTTGTCTTCCTCTGTTAATCAATCACTGGATACAGGCTGCCCGAAGAAGCAAGTATGGCCCCAGGCTTGATGGTTCTCTTCAGCAAAGGCCTTTCCCAAAAAGGGCTGACAGCTAAGGGCTGTCTACAGCCACACTCTCAGCAGCTGGAGGTGTGAGTCCTTCACCTCTGAAGAGGGAGCTGAGCAGTACATCTCAACATCCTTATAAGTACTCATTAGTTACATGACCTTGAGCAAATTAGTCTCTTTATACTTTACAAAGGAGAAAAATGAGATACTATTGGAATATGTAGTTCATCGTGCTAGTGCTCGGTCATGTCTGACTCTTTGTGACTCTATGGACTGTAGCCTGCCAGGCTCCTCTGTCCATGGGATTTTCCAGGCAAGAATACTAGAGTGGGTTGCCAATTCCTTCTCCAGGGGACCTTCCTGATCTGGGGATCGAACCCATGTCTCCTGAGTCTCCTGCATTGGCAGGCAGATTCTTTACCACTGAGCCTCCTGGGAAGCACAAACTTCATAGAGTATGATAATTAAACAAGTTAAGACATGTAAGACATTCATGAAGTACTTGCTATGTGCCCAGCACTGTTGCAAATGTTAGTTATCACATGCCTCTCATAAAACTGCACAATAACAAGAATGTTAACATTTGGGGATTAATTGGAACTGTGGAATCTTATGGGAGATGAGAAAAAGGGGAGACGTCCCCACAAAAATCTATCTGTGACCCAGCCCATTGTTGATTCCTCAGAGGCCCAGGCTCTCAGCCAAAATGGTTAGCATGAAAGACTTCAGATCAGTTCTCATTCATTCCTAGGCTTACAAACATAAAAGCTCAAGGAAGTAACTTCACCTCAAAGGTCCTTTTTAATGCTTCTGAATGTGAACAACTCTCACCTCACTCAGTACCACAGAAAAAATGTTCTCTCTCTCCTAAGGAAGGCATGTAAGAGCTCTGCCTTTTGAGCTTAGCCCCCAGATTCTCTGGATTCTTCAAGTAATGGAAGAATGTGTCAGATCTCCTGAAGGAATCCCAGCCTCCACTCTTTCAGGGCTGGAGGAGACACTGCTCAGGGAGGAACTGTCCATGTGGGGACCTAGCCGGCAAAGATTCCGCCCTCATCTGCATTTGGTATGGGCCATTTGTTTAGGAATAAAATTCTGACTTGTGGGAAAAAAAAAGCTAAGGCCAGAGAATATGGAGTCTGCAGGAAACAAAAGGCAAAGGGCATGATGGGATGAGTGTTCAACCTTCCTCGTTGAAGTCAGACAGATACCTGGAAAGGTAATGGGAATTTTCCTTCTAAGGCTGGGAGGGTCTCTCCTTATCTTCTATAAACTATTAATATCCCCATGGCAGTGTGAACTAGCCTCCACTTCTCTTTTTTTAAAATGTGGATGGAAATAAAGAAAGGAAGGTTTCTGTGCTGGATTCGCTTTCTTACTGCCTGCCTCTGAGACTGTTAGTCTAAAAAGTTCAACCAGCTTCTCTCATCCATAGCCTACTTTGCCATCAGGGCGGGTCAGACGGAAATTTGTTCTACATGGAAACCTCCAATTATTTTCCCTTCTTTTCACCAATAAAAAAATTTTTTTTTTCCCTACCCCAACCCAACCACTATTTTCCCTTCCCCTCCTCCAAACCATTCTTCCCCCACCCACTCCTGGACTAGCTGCCAGTGTTGGTTCCAACTCCCTACACATTTCAGTAGAAACAGAACAGTTGTTTTCAATTACATTCCAAAGCACAGGCGAAGGTTTCTGCAAGCAGCTTCCTAGTTCTCAATTGACCGTGGCAATAGCAGCCTCAGAGAAGAAAACTCTTTCCAGGAAGAATGCAGACCTCACTTACTCAGAAAGCAATTTGAGGCTTGTTTTTCCATTGCACACACACACACACACACACACACAATTATTGGGGGCTTTCCGGTGTTCTCATAAGGAAGGGTTTCTCAGCAAAGCACTTCATCTAGAAGCAAGTCCATCAGAGAACAGGATGGAGGGGCCATAAGATAGTTTTCTGGCCTCTGGAGCTGGAGGAAATGCAAGAAAAGCAGGCATGAAGGCCAAGGTCTTTCATGACTGGACTGTAAAATGCAGGCCAAAGTGGGGCCCTCACAGTTTGCAAAGCTAAGCTGCTCCTTCATCTGTAACATGAAACAAATCTTGGAGCAGCCAACCTAGGGTAACAGGAGAAAATGAGAAATCAGAGTGTTTTAAGAGCTTGATGATACAAGTCTGGTACTGGGGTTCTAGGCCTGGTTGGGCTACATGCCATCTGTCTTGTACCTTCCTTGTGTTTCTGTAGAGCCATTTCCCCACCCTCTCCACCCTGCTGTCTGTCCGGGAAGGTTGCTGTCTATGGACTAAATCAAAGGCAACCTGGCCCTCTGGTTTCCCATTGGGTTCAGTGGATGGCAGTCAACTGGCAGGAGGTCAGAAGGGAGGAGGCAGGGATAAGTGTGTGTCCGCACCGCCCCCTCCACCACCCCCCAGCTTTCTCCCTTCCATTCTCTGAGGTTGGCTGCTTCTCACAGCCAGGGAACCTATCTCTCCAACTCTAGGAACCACTCCTTCCTTTGTCCTTCCGGCCTGAGGGGTTGCGATGGCTACCTGTGGTGGCAGGTCCTGGGCGTACGGAGCCATACTTCTTTTTTCAGAACCCTGTCCACATCTCTGTAGAGACCATTGTTAACTGCTTCTCAGTGACCCAGTTTGGGTGTGCCTTCTGGGACCTTGAAGGTTTTATTACTAAATTCATCATTATGATGTTTTTCAAGGCAGGAACTCTGAATTTCCCAGGGCCCCTCAGTATAGTTTCATAGAGGAGAATGATATATGAAAGTGGTGACTTTTCATTCTTCAACATGAAAACTGAGTCCCAGAGAAGTAAGTCATTTATCTGGTCTACATCCCTTAAACCATATTCTGAAGGGGATCTTGGCAGCTACTGGGGAGAGGATGGAGAGGCTGAGAAGGTGACATGAAAGCCCCCACCAAGGCTTCCAGAGCAGCTAAATGTTATCTGTTCAAGAAAATTTTAGGTGGATATTCCAAAATATTCGAGAATAAATATTATCATTGAAGAGCACTGTTTGGTAAGCAGAAGAGCCCATATGTAGACTTTGAAATGAATGCAACTCTGGATGTTATTTTAGTTGTTGTTGTTCAGTCACTAAGTCGTGCCTGACTCTTTGCTACACCACGGACTGCAGCACGCCAGGCTTCCCTGTCCTTTACTATCTCCTGGAGTTTGCTCAAAACTCATGTCCATTGAGTTGATGATGCCATCCAACCATCTCTTCCTCTATCACCCCCTCCTTCTTTTGTCTTCAGTCTTTCCCAGCATCAGGGTCTTTTCCATTGAAAAGACCTTCAGCTCTTCACATCATGTGGCCAAAGTATTGGAGCTTCAGCTTCAGCATCAGTCCTTCCAATGAATATTCAGGGTTGAATTCTGTTAGGATTGATTGGTTTGATCTCCTTGCTGTCCAAGAGGCTCTCAAACGTCTTCTTCAGCACTACAATTTGAAAGCATCAATTCTTCAGTGCTCAGCCTTCTTTATGATCCAACTCTCACATCCATACATGACTATTGGAAAAACCATAACTTTGTCTATACGGACCTTTGTTGGCAAAGTAATGTCTCTGCTTTTTAATACGTTATTTTAGTAGTAGAATGCTTACTCCAATAAGAGCCAAAGAAAGTGCAGTAGGAGTATTTTGCAATGCCAGCTCATCATACTGGCATTTTTTTTTTGCCAAGTAATTCTCAGTTCAGTTCAGTTCAGTCGCTCAGTTGTGTCTGACTCTTTGCAAGTAATTCTACCCCACTGCTAGTCACAGCTAACTGAATTCTAGTGGATACCTGACTTAGGAAGAATGACTGTATAAGTTAGACTGAGAAAGCTCCTTTCTCTTGAGAATTTGAGCCAGGTGGCCCTGGATTGTAGTCAGATGACATTATGACCTGATGCAACAGTCATGTAGTCTGGGGATACAGGAGAGGCTCAGGCTATATGGAGGCTCTGGCTAGTTGAAGCCATGAGGAAATGAAAACTAAGACCCTTGTAGCAGGCACCAGTCCACTGCCAAGGAAATAGAGCAGGTTCATAGAGATCATCTCTCTTGTTTCCTCCATGTGGTCTCTTGTCTCAGTTTATATTTCTCTAGACCTTATGATGCTGGTTATTTTTCCTGCCATTGGGTTCTAAACTTTCTCTCTGAATTTTTACTAACAAATGCCCTTTTCTTGTGCTAGAATGAGAATTGGATAGATAGATAAATGTCTATAGGCATATATACATACATACATAGAGGAGAAAGGACAAACCTTTCTTACAGAAGAATTGCAAATAATATATGAACACGAGCCTTCTCTAGCAGATGGAACTCAACTTCCCTATCTCTAAGTGTGAGCTGGACTTAGGGACTCCCTTCTAAAAAAAAGTATGAAAAAGGAAAAATAGTAGCTTCACAGTGGAGAAATCTATCAGCACTTTAACTAGCTGATCAAAGTTAATATACCAGTGGTAAGTCATGTGGATATCAAGTACGCCCTGATATTCAACACTTGAAGGGAAGAGACACTTCACCTCCATGCAGTTCTTCCCCCAAATCCATAATTCCAATCAAATAGCGAGAAAACATCAGATAAATTCAACTTGAGAAACATTTTACAAAACAACTGACAGGTTCTCTTAGAAAACAAGGAAAGACTATTAAGAAATTGTCACAGACGAAAGGAGACCCAGGAGACATGACAACCAAAAGGAAAGTGGTCTCCTGAACTGGATCCTGTAAGAAAAAAGGAACCTTAGTGGGAAAGCTGGTGAAATAAAGTCTGTCATTTGGATAATAGTGTTATACCAATGGTAGTTCCTTAGTTTTGACAGAAGTATCGTAGTTATATAAAGATATTAACCTTAGGAGAAGCTGGGTGAGAGTACCTGAGGACACTCTCTACTATGTCTGGAGCTTTTTGTAAATCTATAATTACTTCCAAAAAAATAGAAAAGAAAAAAGATGACTGAGAAGCTCAGTGGATGTCCAGGAGCACCAGAGAACCAGGCATAGCTACAGAGCCAGGATCTGCTGCCAAGCCCACATAGCAGAACTGGCCAACAGACTCCACGGCCCCCTCAGGGCACAGGCTCTGCAGGCTCTACCACCCACACTATAACAGCAGGCCCTTTCCTCGCTCACTGCCGCCTCTAGAAACAGATGTGGCTTCCGCTACCACCATCTGTCACCACAATGAAGTCCAGGCAACCCAACTCCTCCCATTGCTGGGCTACACTTGCACAACCACCACAGGGTGGGACTTCAGCACCTGACATTTTGGCTTCTATCCCTCGGTGGGGTTCTACTTCCTAAGATCAGAGGTTTCCCAGACATAGGAAGGAGGTTCCAATGCCCAGTGGCCAGAAAGAAGGACATAGGTCCACTGTGGTGACTGAGTCCATAAAAATGGAGTGGTCAGACAAGGCCCCTGGGAAGAAATAGTATATAGATAGGGCATTATTAGAGTGAAACTGAATTTGAAATAAAACTCAGCAGCTTCTGGCACTCAGCCCTGTGGTCAAGGCGTGATTCTAACAAATAAAAATGCATGCTTCTCAGGCAAACACTGTATTGAACAAGCAGTACACAGAGTGTCAGCAGAAAACAATTTCATTTTTGTCTTTCACTGTCCCCTTCAATCAGCTCTGTGAGGCCATGTCTGCTGATTTTTATGCCAGAGCATGGAAAGTCCTTAAGAATTCTCTGGTCACTCTTGAGTAATACACACAATTCTAGGGTCACTTCAAGTCATAAATCATAATTTCAGATTTGCTTCCAAATGTGTCTAGTCTTACATAATAGTTGAAATTTTAAATTTGCCTTTAAATTGTGGCTTCTCCCCCTCTGATGCTGTGGGTCTGAAGTCAAGGAAGTAAAGGGTCTGTCTGCTCTCTTATCTGTGCTTCCTCTGGCTTTTATGGTTTCAATCCCTGCAGAGCTGAAGTACACTCAGAGTGAATAGGTCAGGGGAGAAGAAAAGTTTCTACTTACCTGGTACTGTCAAATTTATCTACAGATTCAATGAGACATGTATCAAAATCTTTGCTGCCTTCTTTGAAGAAATTAAAAAACTGATTTTAAAGTTCATATGAAAATTAAGGAGCTCAAAATAGGCAAACCAGTCTTGAAAAAGAATAAAGTTTGAGACCTCACTTCCTAATTTCAAAACTTACTATAAAGCTATAGTAATCAAGACAGGGTGGAACTGGCATAATGGTAGATATAAAAATCAATAGAATAGTATTGAAAAGACAGAAATAATCTCTTACAATCAACTCACTTTTGAAAATGGAGTATAGACAATTAAATGGGGAGCTAATAGTCTCTTCAACACGTGGTGCTAAGATAAGTACACATTCAGTGTAGAATGAAGTTGGACCTACACTTCACACCATATATACTATGTGTAAAAAGGAACTCAAAATGAGTCAAAGATCTAATTTTAAGACCTAAAACTATAAAACTCTTACAAGAAAGCACAAGCATAAATCCTCATGACTTTGAACTAGGAAATGTTTACTTAGATTCTGCACCATAAGTACAAGCAACAGAAGAAATAATAAATTTTTTAGATATCATCAAAATTAAAACATTTTGTGTTTCATAGGACACCACCAAAAAAGTGAAAAGACAGTCCACAGAAAGGGAGAAAAATTTTGTATATCACATGTCTGATAAGGATTACTACCATAATATATAAATATCTCTTACAACACAAGAATAAAAATAAAATGCCATTAACAAAGGATCTGAGTAGATATTTCTCTAAAGAAGACAGACAAATGGCCAATGAGTAAATGAAAAGATGTTCAGTATCATTAGTCATTAGGGAAATGCAAATCAAAACGACAATGAGATAACCACTTCGCACCCAGGGTGATGGCTAAAATCATAAAGGGAAATAATAAGTATTGGTGAGGATGTAGAAAATTTTGAACTCTCACACATTGCTAGCAGGAATGTAAAATGTAGTAGCCACTTTGGAAAAGTATAGCAGTTTCTCAGAAGATTAAACATAGAATTACCATGTTACCTAGCAATTCTACTTTCATTTCAAGAGAAATGAAAACATATCAACACAAACAGATTCATAAATATTCAAAGCATTATTTTTTACAATAGCCAAAAAAGAGGTGGGAACAACCCAAATGTCCATTAACTGATGCATGGATAAATAGCTCAAATGGTGAAGAATCTGCCTGCAATACAGACCAGGGTTTGATCCCTGGGTGGGGAAGATCCTCTGGAGAAGGGAAACAGCAAACCACTCCAGTATTCTTGCTGGAGAATCCCATGAACAGAGAAGCCTGGCAGGCTACAGTCAGTAGAGTCAGACACGACTGAGCAACTACCACACACACACATTCATACACTGAAACATAGACAGCCATAGAAAGGAACTGATACATGCTACAACATGATGCACCTTGAAAATATTATGCTAAGTGAAAGATGCCAATCTCAAAGGCTCAAATACTGTATGATTCTATGTAAATGAAATGTCTAGAACAGGCAAATCTATATAGACAGAAAATATATTAGGGCTGGGGGATTTGGGGATAAATGAAAAGTGATTGCTAATGGGCACAGGGTTTCTTTTTCAAGTGATGAAAATATTCTAAAGTTGATTGTACTAATGGCTGCATAGCTCTGTGAATATACTAGGAACTACTGAATTGTATAATTTGAGTGAATTGTATGGTATGTAAATAATATCTCAATAAAGCTGTAATTTTTAAAAAAGTGCCAGTGTAGTCTGTGCTATGTGAAGACCTGCAATGCTGAAATGAAATGCAGAGGAGTTTTTTTCAAATATTAAAAAATGCACTAAATCTTGGTCTTGCTACAAGTTGTGGTGGATAATTTATTGTTTCTGAGATCTAATACAACCAGCAGAGAAACTGTAGTCTAGAGTGAGGGGATTTTCAACTAGAAGGTGGTTTGGGGAAAGCCTAGCTTCTCAGCATGAGGCCAAAACAGCCAAGTCTCCCAACAGCACAAGGCCTCCTGGCTCCCGCTTGCAGGCACACAGCAGTGTCCCAGCAGACCCGGGTCCTTTGGTAAACAGATCCTGGAGGCAAGTAACCCAGAGCATAACTGTGTGCCTAAGGGTTGTGCAAGAGCCAAGACCCTGAGAGTCCACGGTCCTGGGGCACACAATACAAGGACAATGTGAACTATCATCTTAGCCTAGGATTCCTCCAAAGCAAAGGGTCCTCTGTGAGACGGACAGGGCTAATAAACAGGACCAGAAGTATCCATGCCAGTGTAAAACCTTCAGGACATTCTGAGAAGCCTCACAATGCATTTTATAGCTGTTTACCCCTGAGATGAATGGAGGAAGTGCTTTTTTGTCAGCTCCACTTGGCCAATGGCCAAGGGCCATTCTGTGGAGAAGTAACTCTCCCTCCTTCTGGGTTGTGCAAGCCTAAGTTCCCACAGGCATGCTGTGGAGACCGAGGGTAGAAGGTACCAGGCACACCATACACTCATTTTTAGCTGTAAACAAGTTGAGAACAGTGCTTACGAGATGTCTGATGCAACCATCAACTAAGTTCTGTGACGTCTCAGAATCAGCTACAGAATTTTTAAGGTCCAGTGAAACATGAAAATGTGGAGTCTTTATTCAAAAATTATTAGAATTTCCAGATGGTGACAGCAGAGCATTAAGCCAAACCCAGGGTTCTTCTGAGAGTGGACCTTGTGTGACTGCACTGGCTGCCCATGGCCAGGAAGCTGGCCTTGTCTGGACTCTAAAGTAGCAAACTACCCTCACCCCAACTCCCACCCTGGCAATACACACACACACACACAGAGACACACACACACACACACAACCAGGTACTCCTGACATCCCCATAATAAACACCGACATCAAGGAACTGAATTCCCCTGTCCCTGCCTCTCCCTCAGCTCTGACCACACACCCATAAGCAAGGTCTCTGCAAGGGGGTTCCTGACCCTGGTGTGTGCTAAGATGTTTCCAGGCCCAGGTCAAATCTGGACAAAGGAGAGAATTTTTCATGAAGCTGTTTATTTTTTTTCCATAAGATTCTTTAATATAAGATTTCTTCCTTACTTGAGAAATGAAATTATGGTGATAGTAAACAGCACTTTTTTTTTTTGGCTATAAAAGGATATTAGTGTTTTTGAGTGTCAGTCCTTTGCAGTTTTGGACTTAAGAAAATTACTGGCTCATGAATACCTGGAAATACTGGGTTGGGAGGAAGAAGAGACGATAGGTGTTCAAAATCAAGAGGTTGGTTGATGTAAGGATTTGATGCTACTTGGATAGACAGAGAACAGTGCAGGGTATTTTATCAGCAACCCACCATCCCTTACAAGAGAGAGAAACATCAATACCTCCAAACTCAAGTCTGCCCCTTGTGAGTGTTCTTGATGTGCTTTTCCTTCATCCATTTTTCTTGCCAAGGCTCTGTGTAAGGATGAAGGAAAAAGCCCTGTCTGTCAGTCCCTTGGACTGCAAGGAGATCCATCCAGTCCATCCTAAAGGAAATCAATCCTGAATATTCATTGGAAGGACTGATGCTGAAACTGAAAGTCCAATACTTTGGCCACCTGATGCAAAGAACTGACTCATTTGAAAAGACCCTGATGCTGGGAAAGATTGAAGGTTGGTGAGAAGGGGATGACAGAGGATGAGATGGTTGGATGACATCACCGACTCAATGGACATGAGTTTGAGTAAACTCCAGGAGTTAGTGATGGACAGGGAGGCCTGGCGTGCTGCAGTCCATGGAGTCGCAAAGAGTTGGACATGAAGAACTGAACTGTCAGGTAGAGTATGAGCATTTGGAAGCTCTTAAAAACCCCTCATCTATCCTTAGATCACCCACCTGGAATTCCACTGCCAGTACTGCACTGCTTTGGGTAGAATATGAGCCTCGGTTTACTCAAGTGGCTTAATGTGTTAATTCTTTAAATATGCATTAAAACCCTAGGCAAGAAGATTCAGTAGCACTTAGTATAGTGCCTGATGCATTGAAGATACTGCTCACATATGATGATGAGGATATTAACATCAGGTGATTATATCATTAAATTCTAACAAAACCCAGAGAAATAGGTGCTAATATCATCCCCATTTTTTGGCTGAGGAAACTGAAGTTCAGAGAGACTGAATAAGTTACTCAAAGCCACACTGCTTGGGAGCAGAGGGCCAGGATCCAAAACAAATCCAAAGTCTATTGTTAAACCCCCTTGCTATGTCACTAGTCCTGTGAGAACATGAGTGGGGCACCCTGAGGGGCAGTGATGCAAGGTTGGAGGCTGATGCCAACCACACTGAGAAGTGTGGAGGTTGGTGCCAGCAAGCTCCATAATTCTTGCTGCCCCACTGGGTGTGCAGCACTTACCTAGTTCAGTTCAGTTCAGCTGCTCAGTCATGTCCGAGTCTTTGCGACCCCATGAATTGCCTAAGAGGGCTTCAAATGAAAGAGGTCCTGTCCTCACCTCTTGTTTCTCTTTGCCCTTCTTTTCTGTACCCTTTTTTCTCCTAGCATTCCTTGTGTGATTCTGGCAGAGCCAATAGAGGAAACAGACCAAAAATTTCCTTTTAGGACAAAATCTTTTCATCTTCAATATCTAGAAGCAGTATCTAGCATTTAGCATCTCACATACAGTAGGTGCCTAATAAATGTTTGCAGATCACTCTGAGAAGGCAGCCTCTTCCAGGTCCCAATGAAATATCCAGTGGTGTTCTTGAGCAGCCTGGCAAAGTCCCTGTCATCCAACATGCCACACAGTGGGCTCCATGCCCACTTTTATTCCCACAAGTCTCCAAAATGAAAGGTTGTTGCTGAACCACAAAGACACCGGGATTCTTGGCCTCCAGAGGAGAACAATTCAACACAGGGCCAGTGACAAGGCTTGATGGCTCAGAGCTTTTGTGTAATAAAGTTTTATTAAAGTATTAAAGAGATAAAGAAAGCTTCTGACATAGACATCAGAAGAGGGCAGAAAGAGTGTCCTCCGCCCCCGCTAGTTTTTAGCCGGATGTTATATAGCTACTAGCAGTCTGCAAATTAGAGAAAGGAAATGTCTCAAAACTCAGAGAATGGCACCAGGCCCTTCACCCACAACATGCATTTTGAGATAACATTGGCACCAGGTGAGTCATCCTGGCCATAAAACGATTGACATGAATCTTGAAGAAAGGCAGATTTCCAAGCAAATATATAGTTTCATTAACATAGATTAGAACAATGCATGAGTTAAACATATTGGTTTGTCAAGCCAGTTCTGAGTTTTAGGCAGAACTGATTTGAAGCCCAAGTCTAGGGTAAATGCATAGTACATTAACATAGCTTAAGACAAACTTTTCCATAAGAAAAATGCTTTGGTTAGCTCCTCAAGGCTTGAGAAAAGTTAAGTTCAGGTGGAGCCAGGTGTCGTCATGGCAACACAGAATTTTAAGAGAAACCTCTTTTTAAATTTGTATAGAGAAGGGGAAAAAATCTAACACTTGTTTGTTTCCTCCTGCTGCGTAAGAGAGAGATAAAAAAAAAAAAAAGTCTGACACTTGCAGCCTATTTCCTCTGCTTGGAGACCCCTGGCCTTCCTGCTTGTTACCCTCTCAAAAGCAAACCTCATTATTAATTACAATGACTCTGAAAGATGCAGGAGGTGTGTAGTGCATGCCCCATTCCCAAATTCAGGGCATGTCATCTGATATGGTCCATTTCCTCCCATTACCTACCATCCACCCTCCAAATGTGTCTACTTCAGCTTCAGAAATCTAAACAAACAGTGTCATCTCCACTTAATTAATGCATGACTCTAAGGAAGTACTCCCAAGTGTCTGAACAGCATCTCTTGATGCTGTTTGAGCACGACTGGCTTCCCTGGTGACTCAGATGGTAACGAATCTATGCAGGAGATGTGGGTTCAATCCCTGGGTCAGGAAGACTCCCTGGAAGAAGAAATGGAACCCATTTCAGTATTTTTGCCTGGAAGATTCCATGGACAGAGGAGCCTGGTGGGCTACAGACAATGGGGTTGCAAAAAGTTGGACGCGATTGAGTGACTAACACTTTCACTTTTCTGAAAGGTTAGAATCTGCCAAAGCCTCCAGATAAGGAAAAATATTAGACCCTCCACTCCCAGTCCACCTCAGAGAAAATATACCTTCTCTTAAGCAAAATTAGCCACTCTTCTGATACTAACCCTTAGTATCCACTTATTAAATCACCAGTCACTTGTTAAAATGAAAGTGAAAGTTGCTCAGTCGCTTCCGACTCTTTGCAATCCCAAGGACTGTAGCCTGCCAGGCTCCTTTGCCCATGGAATTATCCAGGCCAGAACACTGGAGTGGGTAGCCATTCCTTTCTCCAGGGGATCTCCCAACCCAGGGATCAAACTTAGGTCTCCTGCATTGCAGGCGGATTATTTACCATCTGAGCCACCAGGGAAGCCCAGTCACTTGTTAAGAAGCATTGAATTCATCATGACAGAATTGAGACTATGCAGTTATAGTACTGCATATGGGAGAAACCTTTTCGGACTGATTTAATACTAAACAAGGCTTTGCCAAAATGTTTCATTTCATGTTTTATTTGAGCCAGCACCAAATGATAGGCATTGTTTCCTTTTAATTGAACCCATATGCAAATCGGTAGAATACTCCAGATCCTCTGGAAGAAATCTTTCCAAGCTCTATTTGAATTACTTGATTTATGACTGAGTCTTGACATCTGGATCTCACACGGATGTTCTTATTCTAGCAGGCACACTCACAAACAATATGAATTATCATTTTAAAGCAGCTGTGTGTGTCTTATTCCAAAATGGACACCAAGTTTGTTTGGAGTTGCAGAGTTAACAGGAAAAAGAGGAGGGAAATCAGGCTTTTTTGTTTGGTTTGGCTGGTAGTCCTAGCTCCAGAGACTTTATGGCTGAAGCAAGGAAGAGGCCAACATAGTCATAGAGCCAAGTATGTCCAGCTCTTCCACAAAGAACAGGTATTGTCCTTCCCAGTCAAAGGAGAGCAAAGGCTCACTTACTGTATGCAAAGATGCTCCTTGGCCTTCTCTTTTTATGTACAAACTCAAGCACACATTGCCGTTCTGCTTCTGCTGAGTGTCTGACTACTTAGAACAGACCTAAGAACAATCCTATGTTGTAGAGTGATCAAACCAACCTTGGATTATGACTCTCATTCCTCCTTTTTTCTAAAGGGATCAAGTACAAAAAACACTTGGGAGGTCTATATAAAATTCAGGAATCCAGAAACTGCAGGAGAGAATCACTTTTGGGAGAAGAGCAGAGAAATCTAGTAGAGGATGAAATGATTAGATAGCATCTCTGACTCAGTGGACATGAATATGAACAAACTCTGGGAGACAGTGGAGGAAAGAGGAGCCTGGTGTGCTGCAGTACATGGGGTCACAAAGAGGTGGACATGACTTAGTGTCTGAACAACAACAACAAAGAGAAGCCTAGTTCAGCAGCAGTTGTCCATGGCCAGGGATGGTGGCAAAAGCTGTCTGTGGCATACATCTAAGGATCTAAGACAGGGTAGTTGTCTCTAGGCCTACATATGCTATGGTGGTGGTGGTTTAGTTGCTAAGTTGTGTCCAACTCTTGAGACCCCATGGACCATAGCCAGCCAGGCTCCTCCGTCCATGGGATTCTCCAGGCAAGAATACTGGAGTGGGTTGCCATTTCCTTCTCCAGGGAATCTTCCCAACCCAGGAATCGAACCCAGGTCTCCTGCATTGCAGGCAGATTCTTCACCAAGTGAGCTACAAGGGAAGCCCCTATATATGCTATACTTCCATTTATTCTGTAGTTTGTGAAATCTGCTTCCACAAGAACAGTTAAAATTGGGTTGGGAGAGAAAAGCAACCTAGAAGAGCAGAAAAGGGAGAAGGTAAGGAAAAAGCCTTTTCTATACGGAACACTTTAGGGGCATCAGACTTTTGGGGACACTCTGACCTCATCTTTACCCTTGTAAATATCCTCCCCCCTCCCCCCTTTTCTCTCTTTTTCTCCTGATGTGTTCCACCTGTTAGTACAAGGAAGCTTTTTTCCTTAGACAAAAGATTATAAAGAAATGAGTCTGGTCAAGTTTTGTTTGGTTTTTAATATTCTCTTTAAAAATGTTCATGTTTGCCTTTAGCCTATCACAATTTCAAACACACTATGGAATTTTTACCCTTCCATTCCATTTTTAGAATACAGTTTTTGCCTAGACTTGGTAATGGATCTATTAATCCTTCACTGGATATAAAGGAGAACTCCACATTTATGACTTTAACCAGGGTTCTCAACTTGGCATTACTGACTTTTGAGGCCAGAAAATTCTTGTACAACGTTGGATATTTAGCAGCATCCTTGGCCTATGCTCGCTAGATGCCATCAGCACCAGCTGTAAAATCCAAAAATGTTTCCTGATATTGCCAAATGTCTCTTAGGAAGAAATTCCTCCCCCCACCCTAGAAACACTGGCTTTAAGAAAATCATTAAAATATGAAAAGGAGATATTAGATACCAATTTGAAAACTCAAAATCTTCATTTCCCAAGTATTTCAATATTTCAATACTTGAAAACTTTTTTAGTAGATTTTATTCATTGCCTGTCTTATGGCCATTTCCCAGCCCTCTGTAATTACATGGTGGGCTGATTCATTGATCTTTTCTTAAAATTTTTTCGGCCCTGCTGAATGGCTTGTGGAATCTCAGTTACCCCAACCAGGGACTGAACTAGGGCCATTGCAGTGAACGCACTGAATCCTTACCACTAGACTACCAGAGAACTCCTGGATTCACTGATCTCTGAGCTGGCAGAATCCTGTCCCAGCTCCGGAGAGACGCCAATCATGCAAATCCCCTTTCCCTTTGCCAGTGGTTGGTCAAGGGATGGGAAACATGTAGCTCGGTTCTAGACAATAAGAGATAAAAGTGGGGGAAATGCTTAGGAAGGCCTCAAGATTTTAAAAAATATCAATAAATAACAATAAATAAGATCCTCTCTAGAAAAAGTCTTTCGGCCATCTCTCCTTTTCACCCACTAGGATTTTTGCCTTTAAGTGGGGCTATATTACTTGGAGCTTCAGCAGCTATCTCACAGCCACAAGGAACTAAATAAAAGGCTGAAATGCCAATAGCTTGAGGAAGGTAAAGTAGAAAGAACAAAAGAGCTTCAGTCCTCGATGTTGTCTTTGAACTGCTGAACTGGCCTTGGAATATCCACCTTAGGCTGCCTGTTGGTTGAAATAATTCAAAATTTTTATTGCTTAGCTAAACCAACAATCGGCACACTACAGTCTGTGGGTCACATCCAGGAACTAAGAATTGTTCTTACAGTTTTAAAAGGTTGTTAAAAAATAAAAATAAACACCCATATGTGATCCACAAAACCAAAATATTTTTACAATATGGCCCTGCACAGAACAAGTTCGCCAGTCCCCAACCTAAATCCCACTCATAGCAGATGTCTGATGATTTGCTACCCAAAGCATTTCTAACTAATAGAAGTATTGATGTATCCATTTTATAGCTGTGGAAACTGAAGCTGGGTTGGCCAATTGTAGGCTCGACTAGGCAAGTCAAATACAAATTTGCCATTATTTCAATTCATTGTAAAGTTAAGCCAAATTGAGGCATCACAAAAGCATTAAACCTATTCCTTAGGGCTTCAAATAATGTTTGTACAACAGGTTTGATGTTACAAATCAGAATAGACAAGGCCTCTTGATTAAACATAATATGTTCAATGAATACCTTCAAAAGGGGCCAGACTGTCCCACTATCTAGAGCACCAAGGCATTTCCTGCATTAGGAAATCAAAGCTGGAGACTCCAAGGAGGAAAAGTCATTACAGAAAAACACCAGAAACAAACTCACAGATACGATCAATTCCCTCTTCTACTTGCTGACACAGTTCCTTCACTTCCTCACTGACTCATCAGAGAGTGAATCTTCAAGGAAAAACATTCAAAGCCTTCCTCCACTAACTATAGCTCCTGTGTTAATCTGCAGTCAGGTCAGCACGTTCTGTCATGTAAACAGTGACAAAATCTTAAGCACACTCAGAGCACTGGGTCTAGAAGAAGGCACACAAAACTTGTGGACACCCCCTAAGGTGAGTGTTGCACAAAAGTTACAGTGAGCACCTGCCAGCATCTAACCATGGAGCTGAAACTGAGCACCAAGGGGTGGCAGAGCCAGGCTTTTCTCGGTTGATCCAACCAGCATTTCTCTGCCTTGGTATCCCAGGACCTGGCACACAGCAGGCGGTCAGTGAGGAACGAGCGCCCTGAGTCTACACCCAGTACTGCTTGTGCTTTAGTGCTGGGTTGGTTTGTCTGCAGAGCTTGACCATGTCAGGATCCAAATTCATCCATGTCTCCCATGGAGCACATCTTTCTGCTGGCTCGGAAGCTGGAGACTTCTCCATGCATTCACATGGTGGGGCCCTGAAAAGACTGACTGGAGCACTGCCGGAGCTTCTTGGGAGAGGCGTCACTGTCACGGTGGGAACCGTTGGGCTCCTCTCTGGCCTAGGACCTGCGGTTGTGGGTTCTAGGTTGATCTGGGGCTTAATAAGAGGTGTTGCCTTCTCTGCCTTGCGGCCCAGCAGCCAGACACACGAGGCCACCACGGTTACTATTAGCAGGAAGAGCACCACTGACAGTGGCATGATGACCATCAGAGGGTGACTGCTCTCCCTGGTCTGGGTAGGGGCCCCAGGGCTGGCTCTGGTGGCACCTGGTGACCAAATGACTCTGGTGGGAGAAGCCATGACATCCAGAGTGGGCTCTTCACCACTGTGTCGTCCCCAGGGAGCTGCTTCCGGCCATCTGGTCTGGGTCAGCTTCCCCAGAGTTCCTGTCTGTGTTGTGGGTTCTGAGGAAACCACAGGCTTTTCCTGAGAGACACCGATAGTCACAAGGTTATCAGTGACTAAGAAGGAAACATTGGGGGTAAAAGTCTGCGAAAAAAAGGGGTCAGGTGGCACTATGGTGAAGGGGAGACACCCTGTCGCTGGTTGGACGTGGTCTGCCCTGAGCAGAAACGTGAAAGAGTCACTGAGGCTGTTGGGGCCCGTTAGATTGGCATGCGGCTCAAGAATCAGCAGTCCTTGGTCAATATCCCTCTGAGTGAACAGAGTAGCATCTTCCAAGGCAGTGTCCCAGCCTGCTCTTCGTACAAGTCTGCTGTGGATAGGGGGTTCTGTCACTTCAAATGTGGGATCACTGTTAGTCCTGTTAGCAAGCTCAGTAGCATCAAGGTCCTTTCTTGTCAGCTGATGGGCCACTCTGTTGGCAACTGTCAGGCCTGACGACACCCGCAGTAACGGCTGCACTCTGATGCCCAGTGTTTGTCCTGTCAGGTTGCTTTCTGAGGTAAACAGTGAGAACTGTAGCTGGTCCTCTGAGGCAGTGAGGTTTGTCATGTGGTAAGAGAGCTTTCCTAAATTCAGATCTTCCTGTCCAAAACTGACGACCTCCTGATCTTCAATGAGCAGATGACCATGCTGGAGGGGCCGCATAACCTTGTAAGTGACGTGGGGGCTCCTCCCATTGGTCATTGCTGACAGGTGAGCGCCAGTGATGGTGACACTTGTCTGGCCTTGTGGAAGAAGAAGGTCAGTGAGGTTCACAAGGGTGATGGAGACGGGGATGACATCCAGGTGGAAGAGCTTATAGAGTGGGCGGTGTTGGCCATCGGTGACACTGAAGTAAAACGCCCCAGAGGATGGGCTTCCATCGTGTACGAACCACACCTGAGAGTTATCAATGTCGGCTTGTGTGAAGTGGTGAACAGGTATATGCGGATGGTGCGCCATTGCCAAAAAGCCATTATTAGGATCACGGATGACCACATACCTGATCTCTTCTGGAGGACTGTCTAGATCTTCCACTTTTAGGTTTTCAGGTCCTAAAACGAACCTATTGCCCTGCAGAACTTGCAGTCGAAGCCCTTTTGTCTTTAATTCTGGTGCTTGGTCATTTATAGGAGTGATGGTGATGTTAAACATCTCTTCATGAAAGTCGGCCTCTGGCTTCATGGTGGACTTGCTCTTTTCATTGGGCCAAACAGCAAAGGTAAAGTTATCAGCCAGTGATTCAGAGTCATCGTGAAGGTATGTGACTCCAAATGTATTAATTATATATTGAGAGAAATTGGGTTTTCTCTTGGTAATATTTCTCTCTCCAACCATAAGAGTTCCATGGTGAGGAAGAGATGTAACTTGGAACCAAATTTCGTATAAAGAACGCTGAGATTTGGGCAATTTAAGTAAGAGATTGGACGCATCTAACTTAGATTGGTCAATGAGAACTTTGTCTCCCTCCTTGACAACAGCTCCTGTTAAAAACACATGTAAAGAACAAAGTGGCATTTCATTAGAACTTTCAAATGATCTCACATTTGCCTGTCCCAGTGGATGATCCAAAACACCTTAGTATCTGAATTAGCATTGCTACCCAAGGCATACTAAAAAAATTAATTTTAAATACACACGCCCACTCTATGAAGTCAGTATTTCAAGTAAGAGAGTTTTAAACCTTGAGATTCATTTATAACAAGTCCATCTCCTAACTTTCCCACTACTGGACTTTCTCTTACCATAGAAACAGGTATAGCTTTCAGTATCTCTTTCTTTTCAAGAATTTACCCTTTTTGTTATGTTCATTTTCCATCAACAGTTTTCAGTCGTGGGCATGGTGAGGTCCCCGTTTGGAAGTACAAATAGGAATTCTTGAAAGCTAATTTTCCATTCTTTCCCCACTGAAACTATTAAGGCTCAGGAGAGGAAAAAGCAGAGGCCCAGAGAAAAAGCATACATAAAGAAATAACACATTTCATAGACATAAAAGTTTTATTTCAAAGATTGATATCATGGCATTGATGATTAAAAAGGGAAAGATTTATTCCCCAAATGTCCCTGTTCTAATAAGTGGAGATAAGGTATTGACTTTATCAGTAGGATAAGGTGGAATTACCTGTATTTGCAAGCAGACGACTCTGCCGGCCAGGTTCGTTAATTTCATACGAAATAGTTATATGAAACTCCTCAGGGCCTAGAGCTGCTGGCGGGGAGGACACTGTGAACGTAAAAGAGTCTTCCGCGGTCCAGCCCATGTTTTCCCAGTCCATATGCTGGTATGATATCAGCTGTTCACTCACCTGGCCAGATATTAAGAAAAATCAGCCCCTGATTTCAGGGATCATATGAGAATAAACATATATCCCAATTGGAAGAGATATATGTTTTTTCAGGGTTTATTCATCCTCAGAGTATTACACATTTCCATGCAAATTTAGGAACGTTAAAAGTGTGGTAACATATTTGTCAAACCTAGGTGATTCTATTACCAAAAGAGAAAGAAAAGCACATTGATTTTGAGATGACTGATGCCTGCGGTATCTATATTATAGCAAGTTTATAATGAACCTTTACTTCCATGTCAGCATCATAACTACCAACTCCCAACCAATCTTGCTTCATATGTATTCCTACTTTTCTGCCCAACAGATTATTTTGAAGCAAAACACAGACATCAAGTAATTTCATCTGTAAATGCTCTAGTAAGTATTAGTAAAAGATTTTTTTTTTCAAATATTCAGTTACCACCCATATGGCATCATTTAATATGGTCCTCTGGTACCTATAGTTCTTACGTATTTGCAGTTATATCTAGAGCTTTAATAAGAATCAGGTTCAATTTTGCAGTAAGAATGTTTTACATGTATATTTCCTCTTGCATTGCATCACAAAGCAAAATAATGTCGGGCTTCTTCTCTTTTGGATATGTTAAGATTGATAGGTGGCTTCAAGTGTTGCCAGACTGATCCAACTATCTTTAAGCTCCCCATAAGTCTATCAACTAACAGTTTTACGTGCTCATTGATGCACCTGCCTAAACTCATTATTTTCATGGGTTTCCCCAGTGGCTCAGACTGTAAAGAATCCACCCGCAATGCAGGAGACTCAGGTTCGATCCCTAGGTCAGGAAGAACCTCAGGCGAAGGGAATGGCTACCCACTCCAGTATTCTTGTATGGGGAATCCCATGGACAGAGGAGCCTGGCAGGCTACACAATCCATGGGGTCAAAAAGAGTCAGACACAACTGAGAAACTAAGCACATTATTTTCACAGTGACAAAACACTGATATTATTCATCATTCCTTCTTCATTCTTATTTGGAATTCTTCTATAAAAAACTTTCTCTTATCAGCTAGTTGGCTGCACTGATACACAGTACAGGCAGGACAAACAGGATAAGTGTTTTATTCTTTTCCTTGTAATATCATTTTCAGAAGAATGAGTCCCTTGGCTCCCATCTCCAAACACTGACCACTGGTTTTGTTTTATTTGCTTGAGAATCATCATTAATTCATGAATTTTAATATATGGTGTATATCATTCTCTTGCAAGTATAACTCCTACTGATTTTTAAGTTTTCCCATCTTGCTTGAGATAGTTTTCAAGATTTAACCAAAGTCCTTAATGTCTGTGACCTATCACTGTCCTTTTTTAGAAAAGCTTTTTATTTTATATTGGAGTATAGCCAATTATCAATGTTGTGATAGTTTCCGGTGGACAGCAAACTCAATCATACATATACACGTATCCATTCTCTTCCAAACTACCCTCCCATCCAGGCTGTCACATAACACTATCAAGGTCCTTTTTATATCAATTGATGGAGATGGTCCCAACCCAGTATCTTGTTGATACAACTGCCTAAACTCATTATTTTCATGGGTTTACCATGAAAATACCATGCGAGCAGCCCTTCCTCCAACAACAGTGACTATAACCAAGAAGGGAAGGCTAGAGATAAAATATGCAACCCTGAATTCCTATAGGTCACATCTTTTTCTGACCTGCTATCTATTACAATATCTGAACTTACAGGTAGGTTCTGCCAAAGTACTTGACTGTCCATGTCAAAAGTTCTGAGGATAAACTATCATATAATTTACAGAGAAATTTTCAACAGTCAGTATTTGGAAATATGGTCTTCCATATCCGTGGGTTCCACACCCAAAGATTCAACCAACCATGGATCAAAAACATTTGGAAAAAAAATTCCATAGAGTTCCAAAAGTCAAAATTGTTATGTGTTACATACTGGCCATGATTTATAAGGCATTTATATTGTATTAAGTATTGTAAGTAATCTAGAAATGATTTAAAGTATATAGAAGAATATGTGCAGGTTATATGCAAATACAATTCCATTTTATATATGGCACTTGAGCATTCTTAGATTTTAGTATCTGCAGTGGTGGGGGATCGGAGAAGGCAATGGCACCCCACTCCAGTACTCTTGCCTGGAAAATCCCATGGGTGGAGGAGCCTGGTAGGCTGCAGTCCATGGGGTCGCTAAGAGTTGCATACAACTGAGCGACTTCACTTTGACTTTTCACTTTCCTGCATTGGAGAAGGAAATGGCAACCCACTCCAGTGTTCTTGCCTGGAGAATCCCAGGGACGGGGGAGCCTGGTAGGCTGCCATTTATGGGGTCGCACAGAGTCGGATACGACTGAAGTGACTTAGCAGCAGTGGTGGGGGATATAGGGAGGGATGGTCCTGGAACTAAAATCCTACAGATGTGTAAGAATGACTGTAATGTATTAATTAACAGAGGTGTGGTAATGCATTGCTTTGACTCTCTGCTCATGACAGTGGGTGTATCTAGAACCAGAAAGGCTTTTGGCTAGTGAATTTCATGGAATAAAAGATCTGTGTTCCCAGAGTGGCCAAAACTGCTGATGAGGATTTTTTTGTTTCTCATCCTATTCAAGGATAAAGCAAGTAAGTGCTGTCACTTGGGGATTTTAAGTAGGGAGAAGAAAATATCATCTCTCAACATTTCCTAATTAAAAAAACAAGGTGACTCATGAGAAATTGGACTTTCTCCAAAGATAGTAATTTCTGCTACTAACTAGTAACTGAATACCCTATTAGTTCCTGGGGAATAAGTCAGTTTTATTTAGTAGATCTACCATTTCTATTCCTAGTTTAAGATTTATGACAAAAGGTTAGTTATCAATATATTCCTCCTCCTAGAAGTAGGTGACTGTGCCATGGATTTTAGACCAGAGGATGGTTTCTGAAATGTTTCCATTCTGCTTGAGAAGTATAATATTATAAGGCAAACAAGATCCAGTTTCTTAATATGAAAATTAACAGACTATTAACCAGGAGGAAGGTTTTTGTGGATATGGGTCATTCATGGCCACTGTTTCTTTGGTATGAGTGAAAGTCAGCTTCCCTAAAAAACATATAACAAATTGTTAGAATAATCTAAGATCTTTTGATGTCTATTGTAAGGAAAATGATTTTCCCAAGGAAAGAATGGTTTTCATAGATGGGAAGAATAGACATGAAGGTCAGAAATCTTCTGAAAGAAGTAACTGGCAAAGAGTCTTAAACATAGTTCTGTATTTCAGGTGCCTAATGTAGGAGAGGTCTGTTCTGAGTTCTGTTTTTGAAAGGCATTTTAAGAGTAAGAAATTGTAGATAACAAAGTGACATTTTACACTGGAGAGAGAGAGAGAATGGAATTAGATTCATCTTGAGTGTGTGAGCTTCCAAGACCCGAGAACAGGTAACTGAAAGGGCTGAGCTAGAAGTCAAAGGAAGTGAGGGCACCTGTGGAATGTCAACTTGCCAGTCATGCCTTGAAAGAGGATAAGAGGGTTGAGGTGATGTTTAGAAAACAACTTTGGCTTCACCAGCTTTAAAAGTCAGGTTCTAAGGGGTGTGTGTGTGTGAGCTGGTGTATTTGTGAGAGTGCCTGTGTGTGTGTGCATGCTGAGAGAGGGCCAGGAAAGGAAGAATAAGATCAAGACCTTATGAGAAAAAGTGCAGGGTCAACCTGAGGAGAGAAGGTTCTCAGAGAAGATTAGGAATTACTTGTTATCTCAAATAGAAAGCAGCCTTAGGAACAACTTCCAACAGCTCTGCATATTTCCACTGTGTTAAATATAGACAGATAAGCCACTTAGCAAAGTACCTGGGCTCTGGGATTAAGGGGAGGGGAAAGGGGTGTTTTTGTTTCCTATGGATTTAGATTAGCCCAGATATTTTCTCTTTTACAATCTTTCTGGTATGTCATTAGAAACTGAATGGTGTATAATTTCAATATAGAAAGAAAAATAGAAAATCAGAAAAGTCAGGGTTTCCCTGGTGGCTCATTAGTAAAGAATCCGCCTGCCAATGCAGGAGACACAGGTTCCATCCCTGATCCCGGAACATTCCACATGCTACGGAACAACTAAGCCCGTGCGCCACAACTACAGAGCCTGTGCTCTAGAGCCCTTGAGCCCAACTACGAAGCCCAAGCGTCCCAGCTACTGAAGCCTGCGCACCTTAGAGCCCATGCGCTGCAGCAAGGGAAGCCACCGCAGTGAGAAGCCCGTGCTCCACAACTAGAGAGCAGCCCTGCCTGCCGCAACTAGAGAAAGCCCACACAGCAATGAAGCCCCAACACGGACAAAAATAAATTACAGGCACCATTGTTTTAAAAGAGAAAAGAAAACTCACCATCTGGCAACCAACTAGTAATAAACGCTTCAGGTAAGAATCCTAAAATGACTGCTGAAACTAGTGAGCTAAATTATGATGAGAAACAGGATATTTAGATGGTTCCAAAGCATCTCCTCATAGACACTTACTAATTTTCCCTTCACAGTTGAGAAACCTGAAAAACAGCACCTGACCAAGTGATGAAAGAAAATATCATCAAGGACAGGGCAAAGCGGGCGCCGGGCAGGACACTCTGGGAAGAACCCGGCTTCTCTTGTGGCGCTCTTGCCCCAAACAAGAGGAAACATCAGATAAAACCAAACTGAGGGACTTCCTACAAATAACTGGCCTGTTGGCCACAGAAGACAGCAAGGTCACAAAAGTCAACATGACTGTGGAATGGATCCAGATTAAAGGCGACTAAAGGCTCCTGACACCTATTTGCTGACACCTATTTGCTATGTTTTGTGCTGTGGGTTTTCCCCTCTGCCATAGAGCACATTCACTGAAACAACTTGTCAAATCTGAGTAAGGTCTATAGATTATAAAACAGCATTACTGTTCATTTCATGTTGTTGAAAATTAAACTGTGGTTATATAAGAGAACGGCCTCTTGTTTTTAGGAACTATACAGAGCTAAAAATAAATGTACTAAATATAGAGGTAAATAAATACAAATATGTTACTAAATATAGTGGTAAGGGGGGCATCATGTCTGTAACTGGTTCTCAAAACTCTCAAAATATCAAAAGTGTGTGTGTGTGTGTGTATAGGGAGAATGATAAAGGCAGTTAAAAGGCAGTTAAATGCTAACATTTGGTGAATGTGGATGAACAGTATAAGAGAATTCTGTATTCTATTGTGATTTTTTTCTGAGTCTGAAATTATTTCAAAATAAAAAGCTAATATAACAATTTAAAAAAGTAAATCCTGGGGTGTTTTACTATATCAGCTTCAAGAAGGGATCAACAGTGCCTTTTCTCTGCTGACACCGTTTATGTAGAATGGGGCATGTGCCTTGGCACTCTGAAATCAACAAAAGGTTGTAGACTATCCCAGCATGCACCCCACCTCCAAACTGGTCCATTTCTCTAGGACTTTACTGAGGTTGTATTCCTCTCCGAATGGGTGGATATGTGGCTCCAAATCCTAGACCTTCTCAGAGTAGTGCTTTTACTAGAAGGGACACTAAGATAATACCCTTTGGATCTCTGAAATCTAAACATTCTGGATCTCATAGCCTTGATTCCTACAGAACCACAAAGAAAAACATTTATCAGAGACCAAAGAGACAGATTTGGCTGTAAGAAGGCTAGGGATTCTATTGGTTTTTGTGTGATGAGTTAAAGTTTGCAGCTGAGAGGCTCCTGAGATGCTCAAAGAAGTTGGAATTTCAGTAACTCCTCTCCCTCCCCGCAGTGACAGGGCTAGCTGGGAGCAGAGCGGGGGCCAGAACCCAGATGTCCAGGCTTATAGATAAGAGCTCTTTCTTTAGAGCCATATTACTGGCAACTTTTTGCCCCCAACTACTTGAACCATTAACTCTCTTCCTCCAAGAAGGAAAAGGATGTTCACTAATATAAAAATGGAACCACAGGAATGTAGTAAAATATGAACCCTGGATTGATCAGCCGCTGTGAGGTGCTTAGTTACTCAGTTGTGTCTGACTCTGCAACCCCATGGAGTATAGCCCATCAGGCTCCTCTGTCCATGGGATTTCCCAGGTAAGAATATTGGAGTGGGTTGCCATTCCCTTCTCCAGGGGATCTTCCTGACCCAGGGATCTCCTGTGTCTCCTGCATTGGCAGGAAGATTCTTTACACTGAGCCACTGGGGAAGCCAGATTGATCAGACCCAAAGTCAAATATAAATATTACCAACTGCCAGCTCTGTGTCTTTTATGCAAGTCATTTAATCTCACTGAGCATCCATTTATGCATTAAAATACAGAATCATATCTGACTTGCAGATATGCATTTGACCTAATTGGTCTTTTGCCATATCAATGTTCAAAATGGCGGGCTTTGGGCATTTCTAGGGCTTTCAAGAAAGGATCTAAGCCCTAACTAAACAATTCCTTACAGATGGAAGGCTATATTCATTTTTTATAGTGAATCATGGCATGAGAATATTAAGCAATCAGAAAGTTCTAAAATATGCCTAAATAAATAAATATTTTCTCATAAAACAAAGGAAATTGTAGGCTGGAATTCTGGCACATATTTTGGAAGCTTACTTTCCGTTGCTTTGTAAATAAACATTAGCTCACCATTCTATGGGCTTCCCAGGTGGTGGTAGTGGTAAAGATTGAACCTGCTGATGCAGAAAACATAGGAGACATGGGTTCAGCCCTTGAGTCGGGAAGATCCCCTGGAGGAGGAAATGGCAAGCCACTCCAGTATTCTTGCCTGGAGAATCCCATGGACAGAGGATCTTGGTGGGCTACAGTCCGTGGAGTTGCTAAGAGTCGGACACAACTGAAGAGACTTGGCACGCAAGCATGCACCATTCTACACTTGGTGATTCAGTAAATATTTGTTTAACAAACAGATACACTACTTACAAAGTGTTTTACAAATTTTAATTATAAAGTGTACATTTATATCATGAAGCAGTAGAAATAAGGCAATCCAAGACATCTTACCCATTTATTTAATAAAAACACATTGACAGTACCTAACTTTAATTGTGCCCTAAATATATGCCAGGCATTCTGTTTGGCTCATATGTAACTCATTTTATTTTTGTTTTAGGAGGGATTGTTATATTCATTTGACAGATTAAAAAAACAACTGAGGCTCAGAAAATTTAAATAATTCACTAGCCAACAGGTATAAGAACTCAGTTTTTAATCCAGTCTTGTGTGACTCCAGAGTTCATTGTACCTATGTGTGGAAAGCTCAGTGTGTGCTAAGTCACTTCGGTCATGTCTGACTCTGAGATCCCATGGACTGAAGCCCGGCAGGCTCCTCTGTACACAGGAGTCTCCAGGCAAGAATACTGGAGTGGGGGTTGCCATTTCCCCCTCCAGGGGATTTCCTGATTCAGGGATCAAACCCCATCTCTTTCCTCTCCTGCATTGTCAGGTGGGTTCTTTACCACTAGTACCACTCGGGAAGCCCAGAAAGCTCAGTGGCACTATAGTAAGCCAGAAATTCACAAGTTAGGCTCTCTAACCCTAAGGAATTCAGGAATGTTGAAAGTGAATTGGTAGGTATGATTAGGGCAGACAAGTGCCATTTTGGTCTGGCCTGTCTAGGACACAGTCAGTAATCTCACCAAAAAATCTCTATCTTGGGCAGATATTTGTAAGGAAAGGAGACTACAGGAATCCAAACAGTTCAAAAAGATTAAATCTCCAAGGTTCCGTGTAGGTTAATAAAAAGTCCTAAAGGCTAAGACTGGGAAAACAACAAGCTCCTGTGCTCCTGAAGGATGATCTCAGAGAAATGACTCCTTTTTGTGAGCCCTTTCTTGTTTCCACCAGGACTGGGACCAACATGCCTGCAGTGAACAGCTAGTTGGGCATAGCTGTTCAAAGGTTCCCAGAAGAGGTCAGAAGTCTGGGGCAGCTCAGGATGAACCAGCTTAGAGGGTGCCCAGGTATCAGGCATGTGTAAGTCCCAGGCATGACTCTCCTTACTGGAAATGGATAGAAGAGGCATTTTAGGAAACTTAAGTTCCTAAATGGTGATATCTGGAAATCTCCAGCTAGAAACGGGCAACTGAAAACCAGGCCCAAACAATTATCCATGCTCCTCTATACTCTACATAAAAATATTACAACAAAAAGCTCTTCATGGGAGCCTAGCAATATATCCATCTACAGCCCTACCTGACAGAGAGGTCCAAATCCACATTTATATGGAAGCAGACTTGCTTCTTTTAAAAAAAAGCAGACTCTTTTTTTCTGGAGAAGGGAATGGCTACCCACTCCAGTATTCTTGCCTGGAGAATTCTTTGGACAGAGGAGCCTGATGGGCTACAGTCCATGGAGTCGCAAATAGTTGGACACAACTGAGCGACTAACACTTTCAGACACAGATTTGGGCTTCCCAGATGGCACTTGTGGTAAAGAACCCACCTACCAATGCAGGAGATGTAAGAGACTTGGGTTTGATCCCTGGGTTGGGAAGATCCTCTGGAGAAGGGCATGGCAACCCACTCCAGCCTGGGAAATCCCATGGACAGAGGAGCCTGGTGGGCTACGGTCCATGGGGCTGCAGAGCCAGACACGGCTGAAGTGACTCAGCACACACACACAGACGTAGATTTTCATGGGCCTTATACCATTACAAGCATGGAGTCCTTTAATAAAACTACCAAGTGAGATCGTATGGGACACCTCGCTTTTATTCTATATGAACATACTAGGCTAAAAACATCCACCAAAAATATCAGGGCCAAATTTCTTGAACCTGTGAGTGTTACCTTCTATGGCAAAGACTTTGCAGATGTGACTAAGTCAATCTTCCTAAGACGGGAAGGGTATCCTGGATTATTCAGGTGGGCTCGAACTGCAATCACATGAATAAGAGGGATGCAGAGGGCTAAAAGATACAGACAGAAGAGGAGAAGGCAATGTGACCACGAAGACAGAAATTAGAGAGATGCGGCCACATACCAGGAAAGGCTGGCAGCCACCAGGAGCAGGAAGACAGGAGTGGAAGAAGTTCTCCCCTAGTGCCTCCAGAGAGAGCATAGCCCTGCCATTGCCTTGACTTCAGTCCAGTGAAATGGAGTTCCAACTTCTGGCCTCCAGAACTATGAGACAGTAAATTTCTGCTGTTTTAAGCCACCAAGTCTGAGGTCATTTATTACAGCAGCTTTAGGAAGTTAATAAAAGGAGAAAAGCTCAACCATGCTCACTGAAATGGGAATTAGTTCTCTCTGCTTTTTTGGTTATTCAAAGCCAGCTTCAAGTTTGAACAATGAATAGGTGGCTAAATGACAATGCAATACAATAATTTCCATGCATGCAAAAATATGCTAGCACATAATTCAGTGAACTGCAAGGGCCAAATCAAAATTGCTAAAACAAGAAACTGGAAAATGTTCAAAATGTCTACTGAGTCTAGTTGCCATTAAGCTTGGCACTGAAGAGACCCCAAGAAAGCAGGGGTCAGGGTGGGGCAAGAGTGATCACTAACACAAAGAAGCTTATCCTTCCCTGCACAGAAAATAAAAGAGCCAAAGTTTAACCATCCCATTGCACTCTCCATTAAGTTATAATAAATTAGCTTCTCTCCTATGGGAAATGCGTTCACAATGTCTTAAAATGTACACGCTGATTTCAGAGTCTAGAAGGGGTTATTAGACAAAACTCATAACCCAGAATCGATTGTATCATTTTCTAAATGTGGACCTGGAATCCTGTATCTGTGCTGAAGCAGCAGGCAGAGATGAAGATGGATGATCTACCCATAACAGCATAATGGCTGAAACGCAATTACTGGGCTTTATGGAAAAGAAAAAAGGCCAGGCGTCATAAACCTCAAAACCAGAACACTTTGCTTTTTAATGATTTCAAATTATCTAAACAAGCACTGGAATGAAAATCACTCAATTAGCCTTGTGCTCTACTAGTCAGAGAATTCTTTAGAGAATTCAATTCTTACTTTGTACATTCTTTGAAATGAACAATAATTTCTCTACGTTTGTAGAAAGGTTGTATTTCATTTTAAAATTTGATGATTCACCTTCTCTGTGTATTTGTATGTTTAATTCTTCAGGATGTAAGATTTTCAGCACAAATTTTTGTGGTTTAGCTATTCGCTCTTGGGCAGTTGTAAAATTACGCAGGTGAAAAACAAGAATGTTACTGTTTATCTTGGTAGGTTGATATGGTATGGTTTGAAAATCATTAATTTATTCCAGGATAAGAAAGTATTTTGAGCTATTAACTAACAAATGTTTTCCCCACAATTACTCTTCCAAAGGGTGATATTAAGCAAGAAATGTCTTGATTTCTTTCATTAGCTGTAACCATCCAGAGCCATTAATTTAAATGGTCATTTTTGTTTATCTATCAAAAGCCAGACAGGGTATAGGTTTTACATGCAAATGATACAGTGTTTCTGCCTCCCCTAGCTGAGTGGTAGAGAGCTGGAAAGAATTTATCCTTTAAGGTAAAGGTGTGAAAAAAGACTCAGCCACCACCTGTCTGAAGCCCTCTCCCCATTGGACCCTTAGCAGGTTATGGGCTAGAACTAACTCTTGAAATTAGAAAAAACTAATCTAAAAAGTCAAAAGGCAACTGAAGCCATTATATTACATGAACATGGCTGAACAGCTCTGAGCTCCTTTTATAATGAAAATTGTTTCCTCTGTAACATCTCTTCTCACCAACCAGATTGAAGAGGACTAATCAAAGCACACAATAAGTGTTCAGTTAAGGTCCTTGTTCAATAATTTCAGGGAAAAGGTTTTAACCATAGTCGCTACCTCCAAAACCTATCCCACCCTCTTTTTTACTTTTTCTGGAGCTGCTGGGGAGGAAACTGAACCATCATAAAATGGCTGAGAATTTGACCAAGGTCCTGTATGACAGAGCCCATAAAACTATTGATTTTATGAAGGGATTCATAATCTATTTGCATGTGAAGAAGAAGACAGGATCTGAAAAGGAGAAAGTCAGGGAGGTAAACAGTAAGTTTCCTTCTCTTCCCAAGTCACAAATCAAAATGTGCATTTTTGAACACACAAGCTAAACAGAATTGGAACGCCTTCACCTAAACACCAATTGCAGTGGATTTTTTGATGATGCTCTACTCTTTTTCAGTACTAATTTTCTTTGTTTTGATGTCAGGACCTTTTTTATTTTTATATTTTTTTAGCTTTTTATTTTATATTGGAGTATAACTGGTTAACAATGTTGTGATAGCTTCAGGGGGACAGCAAAGGGACTCCGCCATACATATCTCAATATTAATGTTCTGCTCTAATGTTTCCTAATTTTATTTTTACAATAAGCATGTGTTATATAAAAACTCAAAAAACCCACACACACTGAAAGAGCCAGAGTTAGCATTTGGGTTTATATTCTTGCAGAGTTTCCTTTGCACATTCTCCTCTCCTCCATAAGTACTGATGCTCTTTGTGACTAAAGAAGCGGAAGGGGAGTCAGGGTATTTTGATGAAATTTATTCACAGAAGCTTACAAACTTAGCCAAACACATCCTGCAAAAAACACCAGGTTTGTTCAGCCGCTCCCAGCTTCTCTGGTGAGGCCTTCCACCGGGTCCTCCTTGCCCTGACCCTCTGGGGTGGGATCCTTGGCGCTGCCCCAGCCTCAGGCCTCAGTCTGCCTCCAGCCTGTGCTCTGCCCAAGGATGCAGTGCTGCTGGATCCAGACAGGAAGCCCCTGACATGGTCCCCAGCCTCCTCTTCTCGTCATGGCTCAGGGAAATGTGTTCCAGAACACCAGGGACTCTTCCACAAAGGGAATCGGTGAGTGGGTGACAGGATGAAGCAAACGCCACTTTCCTCTCACGGCCTCATTTCCATTCATGGAATCACCACAGCCCATTAGGGGAGATGTAGCAGCCAACTCCAGTGTCCCAGAAAATGGCCTGCCCCATGAAAGTAGTCCTTTGGCTACCAGAGGAAAGAACTTCTCGCATTTTCAAAGACAAAAGGATAATCACAACAGCCTTAGCTACTATTTATTTAGCATCTGCTACATGTGGGGCAGTGTGCTAAACATTTTGTATTTACTTTCTTGTGTTAATTCATTATAAACTCTAAGAGGAAAGTATGGACTAGCAGATAGGAGCATGACCTATAATCAAGACCCTGAGTTCCAATCCTGACTCTGACACTTGTGAACTGCGTAGCTATGGGCAAGTGGCTTAACTTCCCTGTGCTTTAGGATCCCAGCCTGCAAAGCAATATAATTAGTAATATAAAAGAAATCTGTGAAACTGCTGCACTCAATATGTCAGCAAATTTGGAAAACTCAGCAGTGGCCACAGGACTAGAAAAGTTCAGCTTTCATTCCAATCCCAAAGAAGGACAATGCCAAAGAATGTTCAAACTACCACACAGTTGTGCTCATTTCACATGCTAGGAAGTAATGCTCAAAATCCTTCAAGCTAGGCTTCAGCAGTATGTGAACCAAGAATATCCAGATATACAAGCTGGGTTTAGAAAAGGCACAAGAACCACAGATCAAATTGCCAACACTTGTGGGATCATGGAGAAAGCAAGGGAATTCCAGAAAAACATCTACTTCTTCATTGACTATGCTAAAGCCTTTAACTGTGAGGATCACAACAGACTGTGGAAAACTCTAAAAGAGATGAGAGTACCAGACCACCTTACCTGCCTCCTGAGAAACCTGTATGTGGGTCAAGAAGCAACAATTAGAACTGGATATGAAACAACGGATTGGTTCAAAATTGGAAAAGGAGTATGTCAAGGCTTTATGTTATCACCCTGATTATTTAACTTCTATGCAGAGTACATCATACAAAATGCCAGGCTGGATAAATCATAAGCTGGAATCAAGATTGCCAGGAGAAATATCAACAACCTCAGATATGCAGGTGATACCACTCTTATGGCAGAAAGTGAAGAGGAACTAAAGAGCTTCTTGATGAGGGTGAAAGAGGAAAGTGAAAAAGCTGGCTTGAAACTCAACATTCAAAAGACCTAAGTCAAGGCAGACAGTCCCATTACTTCATGGCAAATCGAAGGGGGAAAAAGGGAAGCATTGACAGATTTTATTTTCTTGAGCTCCAAAATCACTGCGGACAGCGACTGCAGTCTTGAAATTAAAAGACGCTTGTTCCTCCGAAGAATAGCTATGACAAACCAAGATAGCATATTAAAAAGCAGAGACTTCACTTTGCAGACAAAGGTCCATCTAGTCAAAGCTATGGTTTTTCCAGTAGGCACATACAGATGTGAGAGTTCGACCATAAAGAAAGCTGAGTGCCAAAGAATTGATGCTTTCAAATTGTGGTGCTGGAGAAGACTCTTGAGAGTCCCTTGGACAGCAAGGAGACCAAACCAGTCAATCCTAAAGGAAATCAACCCTGAATATTCATTGGAAGGATTGTTGCTGAAGCTGAAGCTCCAATTCTTTGTTTGGGCACCTGATGCAAAGAGCCGACTCACTGGAAAAGACTCTGATGCTGGGAAAGATTGAAGGCAAAAGGAGAAGGGAGCGACAGAGAATGAGATGGTTAGATAGCATCATTGACTCAATGGACATGAATTTAAGCACACTCTGGGAGACAGTAAAGGTTAGGGAGGCCTGGTGTGCTGCAGCCGCAAAGAGGGGTTGCAGAGTCAGACAAGACTGAGCAACTGAACAATAACACAACTCAGCAGAAAGCTGAGAAAGTTGCCATTCTAATGGCATCCTGGGACATAGGGAATGTTCAAATGGTTTCAACTGTCATTACTACTATTTCCCCCCATTTTACAGATGAGGAAACTAAGGATTAAAAGATACATTATAACTCACAGAGTTAATCCAGGTCTTCCCACTTCAGAGCCAAGGCTGTGTCCTCAGTCATAAGTGGTCAGTAGTGGCTCAAGGAGCAGCAAGAAGGCACCCGATTCCTACATGATATGCTCTGTCCACACTCTTATACCGAAGACAGGGAGTATGGGCTGCTGTGCTGAATTCCCACAGACTCTAAAAGTATCTTAGATGCTGTTTTGGGGAAATAGGAATCATCCCAACCGGGAGTTACCTGCATAAAGGCCTGATGCCTGGTACACAACAGAAGGGTCTCCCCATTGTCCTCTGATTCAAAGCACTGGGCAAAGGCCACACTGGCATGTTGGGTGCACGCTCTGGAGAGGAAAGGGCTGTGTGGAGAAGAGGGATGTTCTCCTGGTCCATTCAAGGAGAACACACCTTTCTCTCTGACCACACCTGACTTGTGACATTGCCCAGGCTGTGCTTCCACACTGCAGCCTGCCCCTGCCTCCACGAGGACCACCAGCTGGGTCTAACACCCCTCATCCCGACACCACTGTGCAGGTGCTTTCCAGCCCTGAGCCCCACGGTAACACACTACCCACAGACAAATACCTGCCACTGATGATACAAACAGCTGCCACTGATGATACCAATCAATCAAGACTTTTTCTGCCCTACTAGTTGGCCTTCTGGGCTTCCCTGGTGGCTCAGACGGTAAAGAATCTCCTCAATGCAGGAGATCTGGGTTTGATCCCCAGGAAGATCCCCAGGAAAAGGGAATGGCAACCCACTCCAGTATTCTTGCCTGGAAAATTCCATGGACAGAGGAGCCGGGTGGGCTACAGTCCATGCGGTTGCAAAAAAGTTGGACATGACTGAGCATGCACACACTCCAATCTAAATTATTATATATTTGCAATGAAAGCAGTGGAAATTAAAGCTTGAAATGATCACCATCAAAAAATAATTTTTTAAAGAACTAGGGCTAGAGTCAAGGCATCTTAATAGGACTGTCATCATTCTTGCTAGTATACTAGCAAAAAAACAAAAAACTAGGCAAGTTTTGATGCCTTTGGGCACATTAAAAGTTCCCCCTCACAATGTAGTTTTCATCCTTAATTTCTTTTTTCCTTCCTCCAGAGTACAACTGTGAACTAGAGAATTTATACCTCCTCTTTTCAATGTCCCTTTCAGAACTTCTGCTAACCTTATTATCTGTTCCCTTCAATGCATCCCAGACAAAAGCAATTGCAAAGCAAAAGCTAAATTCAATTCTGCTACATCACACTGGAGAAAAATGGCTCAACAGTTAAAGGCAGATTTGTGGTTCACTCTGGCTATTTCCTCTAAACTTGACAAGACTTTTTTATTCCTTAGTCATGTAAAGCTACAGCCAGATCAGCTACCATATCCCTGTTCCCATTGTTTAAGAATGGCAAAAGAAAGTTGAATGACGTGCAACAGTTATATTCAAGAAGACAATTTGGAAACAAAGATTTTTAGAAAATGAAATCACACATAAGCAGTCAGATTCCTAGGGTGCAAAAGTAAAAAAAAAAAAATCAAATGACTTGAAGGCTTATACATTTAAATAAAAAGGCACGTACGTAGATGTTGGTGGTGAGAAGTTGGAAACAGATGGCTCTGGGTGCAGATTAAATACACACACACATTTGATACACATACATATTTACATGCATACATACAACTGTAATATGTGAAATTATGTATATCAGTTCATATATTAAGCATAAATGTACACAGACATATCCTGCAGGATTTACTCGTGTAACTCTGCTTTGGGTTCCCTTTAAATTCATCTTTAGTGATAAAAGGATCCCCTCTTATTTATTAGACACGAGGTTTGAATTTGCTGGTGTTTTCCGCCAGTTGTGTTTTATCCTGTGTTCACCACAAAGTGTCCAGTTTTAAGACCAGCACAGCTGGAATGAGTAACTGCCTTGGCAAAGGGGCACCTCTGCTTGACTTTAACAGGATGAGGACGAGCAGTGAGGGGCCCGCTTTGCACAGACACCGAGACTGGTCCAGCTGCCCAGAAGTACATCAGGACTCACCAGATTCTGCGTAAACACGGAAACATCCTCCGTGCTGTTGTCAGAATTGACACGTAGCAGCCTCCCGAGTCTAGGGGAACGTATGACGGTAAAGGTTATAGTTCTGTTTCCTGCACTGTCCACATCGTTGGTCACAGCTCGCAGGTCACGAGATGAAAGGGGCTTCACGGAACCTAAGTGAAGATTAAAACATGCATGTAGAGCATATGAAGGCTATGGTTAATGACTTTTAAAGACCCCTGGGAACTGGAAAACGCGTAGTTATGTACAGGAGACTAGCTAACTTTAACTTGAAATTGGGCTATGAGGAGCTAGTAATCCATGAGGCATCTGTTTGTGGATGTGCTTTGCTACTAGGGCTGGAGATGAAAGGAAAATCCCACAAAAAGACCCCCTCAGCCCCCACAGTCCTGTGTGTCTAACTGATCTCAAGAGAAAGAAGGCATGGCCAGGTGAGTGGCACCCAGCTCAGCTCTGGGCACAGGAAGGGGGAGTCAACGTTGTGCATGGACAGAACAGGAGACAGCCCCCTCCCCGGGAGGACAGGCCCATCCTGGCCTGATGGCGGCTGTAGGTGCTCCATGGAGTGTCCATCTGTGGACACCTGAGGGAGAGGCTGGCTCTGGAACAAATGTGAGAGGTCCCAGAAGACCCCCAGACATGCACGCTGCATGGATAACATGGGGAGGGAAGAGCCTGTGTGGATATCATGGGAAGAAGAACCAGTGTGAGAGGTCAGTGTGCCAATGTGACCTCATTGATAATCAATGGCCAGAGAGACTGGGGGACATGCAGGTTAGAGCAGTGCTTCTCACATGCTCCGTACTGAAGGATCAGTGTTTCCCCCTAAATCCACTGTGGGCCAATAATTTTATAAAACACAATAAAACATTGCAACAATGTCAAATTGCTATAAAATTTTCTAAACACCTCCTTTCACTTTCCATTCTTATCACTTTACAGACCAGAAGGACCACAGCTTGAGGAATACAGGGCTGAAGTACATATCCCTTCACTTTGCATGGGATTAGGGAGTAATCCCAACCTGATAGGATGGCAGATCTGAGAGAGATTTATGCAGTCCACCTGGCCCAGAATTTCACCTTCTCTCTTCTGTTTTAGCCCTCGCTAAAGGGCCTTAGCATCAGGTCTTGCACAGGGGTCTTGCACTAGCTCTTGGAGTAGGCACTTGATAAATTGTTTAACTAAGCCTCCTAAGTGACATCCACTGTGCTTTCATTACTCAGCCATTATAGCCCTGGAGAGTGAGGGCCACCAACTGCAGTATTTAAACCATGTTAGGTGCTTAAAGGCAAGACCTTGACTATAGCTAATACATGGGGAAAACCAGCTTTCAGTAAGATTTTCAAACATGCAAGCAATGTTCTGAGCCTTTAATTAACTAAGGTTCCCTTTAAAATAGCAGACAACAAAACAAAAAATAAACAAAATTTCCTCCACTCAGCAAAGGAAACCATCAACAAGATGAAAAGGCAACCTGTGGAATGGGAGAAAATACTTGCAAACCACATCTCTGATAAAGGGTTAATATCCAAAATATACAAGGATCTATACAACTTAGTAGAAAAATCCCCAAATAACCCAATTTTAAAATGGGCAAATGACTTAAATAGACATTTTTCCCAAGAAGACTTACAAATAGGCAACAGGTACAAGGAAAGGTGTTCATCAATGCTAACCATCAGGGAAATGCAAGTCAAAACCACAATAAGATATCACCTCATACCTGTCAGGATGCCCATTAACAAAAAGACATGAAGTAACAAATGCTAGTGAGGGATGTGGAGAAAAGAGAACAGAACCCTTGTGCACAGCTGATGGGAATGTAAATTGATGCAGTCACCATGGAAAACAGTACAGAGTTTCCTTAAGAAATTAAAAGTAGAAGTACCATATGATCCAGAAATCCCACCTCCGGGTATGCATTCAAAGGAAACAAATTCATTATCTCAAAGGAACATCTGTAGTCCCATGTTTGTTGCAGCATCATTCAAAATAGTCAAGGTATAGAGACAACTTAAATGTCAATCAGTGGATGAATAGATCAAAAAAATGTTGTAAAATGTGATATATATACACATACATACATATATACACACATACATACATATACACACATATGTATATATACACACACACACACACACACACATACACTGTGCTGTTCTTAGTTGCTCAGTCATGTCTGACTCTGCGACCTTATGGACTGTAGCCCACCAGGCTCCTCTGTCCATGGGGATTCTCCAGGCAAGAATACTGGAGTAGGTTGCCACGCTTTCCTCCAGGGGATCTTCCCAACCCAAGGATTCAACTCAAGTCTCCCATATTGCAAATGGATTCTTTATTATCTGAGTCACCAGGGAAGCCCAGTTATAATTTGTATGCCCTGCCTAATTTGAAAAGTCAATCTTTAACTCAATCATTTTATTTATTTATTTATTTATTTTATTTTTAAACTTTATAATATTGTATTAGTTTTGCCAAATATGGAAATGAATCCGCCACAGGTATACCTCTGTTCCCCATCCTGAACCCTCCTCCCTCCTCCCCACCCCATACCCTCCCTCTGGGTCGTCCCAGTGCACCAGCCCCAAGCATCCAGTATCGTGCATCGAACCTGGACTGGCGACTCATTTCATACATGATATTATACATGTTTCAATGCCATTCTCCCAAATCTCCCCACCCTCTCCCTCTCCCACAGAGTCCATAAGACTGATCTATACATCAGTGTCTCTTTTGCTGTCTTGTACACAGGGTTATCGTTACCATCTTTCTAAATGCCATATATATGCATTAGTATACTGTATTGGTGTTTTTCTTTCTGGCTTACTTCACTCTGTATAATAGGCTCCAGTTTCATCCACCTCATTAGAACTGATTCAAATGTATTCT
>NW_011494950.1:1369282-1378021 GCF_000754665.1 Bison bison bison | reverse complement strand
TGTACCACAGCTTTCTTATCCATTCATCTGCTGATGGGCATCTAGGTTGCTTCCATGTCCTGGCTATTATAAACAGTGCTGCGATGAACATTGGGGTACACGTGTCTCTTTCCCTTCTGGTTTCCTCAGTGTGTATGCCCAGCAGTGGGATTGCTGGATTATAAGGCAGTTCTATTTCCAGTTTTTTAAGGAATCTCCACACTGTTCTCCATAGTGGCTGTACTAGTTTGCATTCCCACCAACAGTGTAAGAGGGTTCCCTTTTCTCCACACCCTCTCCAGCATTTATTGCTTGTAGACTTTTGGATCGCAGCCATTCTGACTGGGGTGAAATGGTACCTCATAGTGGTTTTGATTTGCATTTCTCTGATAATGAGTGATGTTGAGCATCTTTTCATGTGTTTGTTAGCCATCTGTATGTCTTCTTTGGAGAAATGTCTATTTAGTTCTTTGGCCCATTTTTTGATTGGGTCATTTATTTTTCTGGAGTTGAGCTGCAGGGGTTGCTTGTATATTTTTGAGATTAGTTGTTTGTCAGTTGCTTCATTTGCTATTATTTTCTCCCATTCTGAAGGCTGCCTTTTCACCTTGCTAATAGTTTCCTTTGTTGTGCAGAAGCTTTTAAGTTTAATTAGGTCCCATTTGTTTATTTTTGCTTTTATTTCCAATATTCTGGGAGGTGGGTCATAGAGGATCCTGCTGTGATGTATGTCGGAGAGTGTTTTGCCTATGTTCTCCTCTAGGAGTTTTATGGTTTCTGGTCTTACGTTGAGATCTTTAATCCATTTTGAGTTTATTTTTGTGTATGGTGTTAGAAAGTGTTCTAGTTTCATTCTTTTACAAGTGGTTGACCAGTTTTCCCAGCACCACTTGTTAAAGAGATTGTTTTTAATCCATTGTATATTCTTGCCTCCTTTGTCAAAGATAAGGTGTCCATATGTGCGTGGACTTAAATAGGAGGACCTATCTGAGTCACCAAGGAAGCCCAAGAACACTGGAGTGGGTAGCCTATCCCTTCTCCAGGGGATCTTCCCGACCCAGGAATCAAACCTGGGTCTCTTACGTTGCAGGAGGGTTCTTTACCAACTGAGCTACACAGTGAACACACACACACACACACACACACACACACACTCTGGAATAGTATTTAGCCTTAAAAAAGAAGGAAATCCTGTCATTATGGATGAAGCCAGAGGGCATTAGGCTAATGTGAAACAAGCCAGACAAAGACAAATACTGAATGGTGTCACTTACATGTGGAATTTTTTTTAAGTCAAACTCAGAAACAGAGATTGGAAAGTGGTTGCCAGGGGCTGGGGGTGAAGGAAATGGGGGAGAGTTTGGTAAAAGGGTACAAACTTTCAGTTATAAGATAAATAAGGTCTGAAGATCTACTGTACAGCATGGTGATTATAGCAAATAACACTTCATTGTACAATCGATACTTGCTAAGGGAGTAAAAGTGAAAAGAAAAAAGTAAACATAGGAAGAGATGAATGTATTCATTAGCTTGATTTGGGAAGGATCCTTTCACAGTGTAGACATACACCAAATCATCACATTATATATTTCAGTTATCTTACAATTTTTGTCAATTATACCTTTATAAAGCTACCAAACAAAAGACTAAAATAAGATACAATAAAACAAGACAAGATAAACATAATAAAGTAAAATAAAATATCTGAGTTTTCTGGGGATAGGCACTAGGCCCTGGGGCCCCTGAGAGGAGGCAGAAGTACCTGGAAATATAAGCCTCAGGAACACAGTTCTGCCCCAAAGTCAGGACTGCCTTGGTACACACACACACAAGTATGCTTTAATTGCCTCCTGTATTGCTATAGTTCTTGCTGCTGAAAGTCACTGCTACCTTTTAGCTTCTGGAACTGGGGACCCAGGCAATGAGGTCATCCTGGGGAGGCCAAGAAGAATTATTCTGTACATTCAGTCAATGTTACATGAAGTCATAACTGAGGCCCATTCTCTATTACCTGTCAAGCGAGGGTCCCCCCTCTTGTCAGGTGGATTATATCTCTTTTGTGTGCAGTCTCTGGCACCCCAACATCCAACTTATTCTCATCTTCAATTTTTCTTTGGAACTTTTAACACTGGGCTTTCTTAATTATTTCCTTAATGAAATCAGACTCTTATCTTTTCATTTATTCCTTCACCTCAAGGATTATCTTTGGCAGGTGAAGGGGGGGTTGGTGGGAGGGCTCTTTAAAAAAAAAAAAAAAACGTTTTATTTATCTTTAGTTGAAGCATGTGGGATCTAGTTCCCTGACCAGGGACTGAACCTGAGCCTCCTGCACTGGAAGGGCAGAGTCTTAGCCTCTGGATCACCAGACAGGTCAATTTCAAAAGGTCTTTTTGGGTAGAGGGCCCACCAGAGATGTCCCAGGTCAAGAGTGCTTCTTGCCCAGCCAGAGTATATTAATCCCTCATTCCCTCGTCCAGCTTCCTAACCCAGGAGGGTGTCCAGTTCCTAGTCAGCAGTCACCCAGAGCATGCTCAGTCAGCAAGACTAGCTGGCTCCCTGCTGCAAATGCCTGATGAGCATCTCTGACCACGCAGCCCAATTCACCAAGAGCCAAACATCACTTTCCCCCAATCCCACCTTCTTTCATCCAAGCATTGATATTTTCATCAGTTAGCTTCAAGCACTTAATTTGGGCAAGATTTCACTAAAGTCCCACCTAAATTTATATTCTATAGAAGAACTGCCCTACCAGGAGTGTGGTAATAAAAGGGCACTGTAACCATATCTGTTTGGCAAGCTCCCACTCTACATGTACCTCATGGCGATTTCAAAAGCAAGTTGGCATGTTGAAGACTCTAAGTCTTGGAGTAAAGATTTCTTTTTGCCCTTCTTTTTAGTATAGCAGTTCTCAAACATACTCATATCCTATGTTTGCTTCATGAAAAACAACCACCACCATAACAGCAAGAGTTTCATGGCCCCTTGGGCTAGGAGGTCTTGTGCATTCCTTCAACGGACATTATCAAATGCTGTGTATGCGACAAGCCCTCTAATAAGGAACGGAGATATACCAGGAAATAGCACAGACCCAGTCCTGCCTTTTCATGTAGATGTCATGATAACTCCTAAGATGTATGTATTTTTTTCCTCATCGCTAAGAAGGGATGATAAGGTTAAGCACCTTGCCTAATGGTTAAATGTAGATCTCACTGACTCTGAAGTCAGTATTATTAGAAAGTTGGCACTCACCATATTGCCTATATCATACTATTGAGTTGGAAAAATGTTCATTTCGGTTTTTCTGTAAGATGCTACAACCAAAATGAACTTTTTGGCCAATCCAATACTTTGAGCTCAGTTAAAATGACCCCTGAGTTAGGAAATGTGATGAATGATTCAGGAAATGTGATAGATGCAGCTCTCCACCTTCCAGACACAGCCTGCCTCCTCCCTGGGCTTTGCCTCTGCATCATGCTGTCCTCACTGGTAACCTCTCCCCTCTCTGTTCCCACCATCACAATGCTGCTCACTCTGCAGAGGCAGCTTAAGACCCATCTGGCCAACAAGACCTCCCTCCCCATTGTTGCCTATGGGAAATTTTCCTCCCCCAAACTCAAGGAGTTCACCAGGCTGCACCCTCACTGGACACAGGATAATATATTTTGCATGATTACTATACTCCTGAGTGTAAATCTCTTATTTCCCCAACGAGTTAAGTCTTTAATTTTTGCCTTGAGGACTGACAGTCTTTTCTTAAAGCTCTTGGTTATCTCCCACTAAGTCTTACAATATTCAATTCAGTGTTTCAAGACCATCTGACTAAAAGATTTTATAAATCTCTACTCCAAACCCTTTAGCAACATGCTGTGACTTCCTTCTGCTTTCTTCTCTCCCTCAATTCCCATCATGCAGGACAGATGGCCCATTGGTGAGACATGATTCCCTCCATAGCATAACCAAACCCCAAGGGGACTGAGGTCACACAGTTTGCTATGAATATCCTTCACTGCTCAGTTACTTAACTCTAGGTCTGTGCAAGCTTATATTCCAAACCAGTTTGACAAAACTCTCAAGGTCAACACCCGCCTCTACACTCTTTGTAAAAGAGCCAGGTTTAACTTAGATACACAGAAAGACTAGAACCTAAGGCCACAGTATGTTCCAACATGCTATAACTAAATATAAACACATTCAATGGTGGCATTCAAGGTGAAAAACTGGTTACAAAATTCCTTTCTGGGGAACAATTTTTTCTGAAAGAAATAGAATACATGTATAAGTATACACACACCTATATATGTATGTGTATTTGGCGTGCTGAGATTCATGGGGTCACAGAGAGTCGGACATGACTGAGCAACTGAACTGAACTGATACTTATATACAAAATAATAAAGAAAATATACATTAAGTTTACTTTCTTAGTTGACAACCAAAAAGTCTGTTTAGAACTACAGCTCTTCCTATTTTAAAATAATTGAGTTAAAGATTGACTTTTCAAATTTGGCAGGGCATACAAATTATAACTGGGCTTCCCAGGTGACTCAGTGGTAAAAAATCTGCCTGCAATGCAGGAGATGCCAGTTTGATCCCTGGGTCAGGAAGATCCTTGGAGAAGGAAATGGCAACCCACTCCAGTATTCTTGCCTGGAGAATCTCATGGACAGAGGAGCCTGGCAGGCTACAGTCCGTGGGGTCACAAAATAGTCGGATACGACTTAACAACTAAACAGTAACAACAACACAAATTATAACTAACCTTCAAACATTCACTCAGTAAGTATTTTTATAATTATTTTGGCTTACCCTACAAATTCTCACAAGTCTCAAGCCAGGGCCACTTTTTAAGGCAGTATACAAAGGAGGCAGAACAGCATGGCCCAAGTCTGCTGGGGTGATGATGAAAAGCCAATTGGTATGAGCTCAGTGGGAGTGATTGAAAAAAAAAAAAATTGACTAATGCTGGGCTATAATATTTTAATAATCCAAGAGAGTAAAACATACAACATTTCCACATAAGCACTGCTGCTTATTAAATTGCTCTGCACCTTTTCCTGGTTGTGTGTATCAATCCATCAATAACATTAAGAAGGGGACAAACGAAGCAGCCACCATGATGGTCTTATTCTCAGGGAGCTGATATTCTAATATAGAGGCAGTCCTGGAACACAGGCACACACAGAAAGAACAGATACTGTGATCCGAGCACAAGGTTTGGGGGTCGTGTCAGCGCTTCATCTCGAGGCTTACGATTCCTATCAGTTACCTGACTTTGAACCTGCCCACGTCTCAGTTACTTATGTGCCAAATAAAGATGATCAAAATTTGCTTTTAAACACATTATTTTGTTTAAATCTTTATAACAACCCAGTTCAGTAGATTAAAAAGATACAAAACACTATAAAAACACAGGTATCAATAGTATCTATTGATACTGTCCTATAATAGAAATAGATTTTCTCCTATTACAGTTCTATGAAGTCCATAGCTCTATAAAAAGGAATAAACCGTCTCCGATATTTCAGAACATATAGGTCAACTTGAGTCTGACAAGAGCTACAGTAGCTGACAGCTGACACCTGGAGCCACACCAGAGGTGGGACACAGAGAGTCCCCCAACTCCTTCCCCCGCCAAAGGGCTGGCTAATAGATGGAGGAGGCAGAGGTCACTCAAGGCCTGCTCTCAGCATCAGGCATCTGTCATCATCACCCCTGCAGCTTTACACAGCATCAGGGACCAATATCCTCAGGAGGCTGCAGCAGAGCCAGGCTGAGCAAGACTCAACTATGCCTCTGGAGAGAGGATGAGGCCGTGTGGTCTTCAGAACCACAGCCCACATCCAGGAATTCTGATGCAGAACAGAGGGGCCACTGCTACTTGGGGACATTAGGGTAGGAAGAATGCCAAGAACAACTGGACCAAGGGACCCATAATGTCCATCCCATCTCTAAAATCTATGACTCCCTCATTCTCATTCCACACCCACCCAAGCTCAGATCAAATGTTAAGAATCAACTGATGGAAACGTACACGAAAATTCATCTTCCTTCCTACTGACCAGGGGCTGGAGTTGGATATAAGTCATGGTCTGGGGATAGAGAATGACAGAGAACCAAGAATAACAGACCTAACAGGCTAGGGGGAGCTGGAAAAGGAAACAACTCACTTTGGCATCTGAGGATAATGTAAAGTTCTGGCGGAGGGTTCTTAGATACAGGATGCAGGGAGGCCAGAGTAGGGCAGATGCAGTGCATGTCGGAAAGGGAAAGGGGATGGTTACTCAGGGCTGTGTCCACGGTTACTCTATGTTTTGCAGAGTTCCACAAGGGTGACAAGAGATATTTTAACATGTTTTTTTTTGCTAAATTAATATTCAGTAAAACAGGTGCCAGAAACTTGAAACTTTCTAAGCTACAGTGGCTATAACTCCCCTTGAATCTAATAAAACTGTCTTCAGTCACAAACCAGGGTTTAGCGAGAATAGATGAAAGGTATTTAATCTTTTGCAGCAACCAGATTTACTCTAAGTTTAGACCCTCTTTTTAATAGATGGCTGTATTTTTTTTCCAAAATATTAGGGTGTAGCAGTTTGCTTATTTTTTAAAACACCAAATGACACTCTAATTGCCTTGAAAAAGGATAGAAGCATTGCACTTTTCAGAGAAAAATTACGGAATATAAAAAGGTTTTAGAAGAGAAGAATCCAGGTTAACATATCTTCAGTTAGATTTTGATAAAGATTCTTTTTGTGAGCTCAAATGCTTAAGGCACCTAAAAATTTCAAAAAAAAAATTTTTTTTTTGAAAGTTATGAACAGTGATTTTTCTCTAGGTTTATTTAGAGGTATGTAAGCTTTATCTTGCAGAAGGCAATGGCAACCCACTCCAGTACTCTTGCCTGAAAAATCCCATGGACGGAGGAGCCTGGTAGGCTGCAGTCCATGGGGTCGAGAAGAGCTGGACACGACTGAGTGACTTCACTTTCACTCCTCACTTTCATACATTGGAGAAGGAAATGGCAACCCACTCCAGTGTTCTTGCCTGGAGAATCCCAGGGTTGGGGGAGCCTGGTGGGCTGCCGTCTATGGGGTCGCACAGAGGTGGACAGGACTGAAGCGACTTACCAGCAGCAGCAAGCTTTATCTATTTCCTGGTTGCACAATCAAGGTATATCATCTCTTTAAGCCACAAATTCTGCCAACTTGCTGTGAATACATCACCTATCTCACACAGATATAACGATTAAAAGACTAGAACACCACTAGCCCCATGATCGCAGTCCTGGTTGTACTTCAGGACCACCTGAAACTTAAAACAAAATGGTGGCCAGGACCTAGTCCAAAGATTCCCATTCAATTGGTGAGGCTGAGACACTGGTATTTTTTAAAGCTTCACAATGGTTGAGAACAACTGGCTAGAGTAACCATGGAGTGACCATATTATTGAAATGATCAATGTTTATATTTTACTGATAACAATGCTGCTGTTGTTCAGTCGCCAATTCACGTCTGACTCTTTGCAATCCAATGGGCTGCAGCATTACTGATAATGTATATCAGTTAAACAAGTTATAATACACAGGGTTTTTAAAAATTGTAATGTAAAATGTTATTATTTCCTGTGCCATCTACCTCAGCGCTTTTGGAGGGAAATAACAAGCTTTAAATTTTTTTCCTCCTCTTTTATTACCCTCGCCATTGGGTAAAACCTTGTTCTATCCTTGCAGTGAGGGTTTTGAGTCAGAGATGCTCACTTACATCTCTCCATCTCAGCCAAGCTGAAATTTTTGGCAAAAACCAGTTCAAAGGCTGCAGGGCCTCAAAGTAAGAACCGCTGGTCCCCTGATACACAAGGTTTTTATATTAAAAAAAAAAAAAGAAAACCCCAAGATCTAGATACTCATTACAGAAGCTCTCCTGCTTCTTTAAGGATCCTATATGTGAACCATGAACTTCCAGATGTTCAAGCTGGTTTTAGAAAAGGCAGAGGAACAGAGACCAAATTGCCAACATCCGCTGGATCATGGAAAAAGCAAGAGAGTTCCAGAAAAACATCTCTTTCTGCTTTATTGACTATGCCAAAGCCTTTGACTGTGTGGATCACAATAAACTGTGGAAAATTCTGAAAGAGATGGGAATACCAGACCACCTGACCTGCCTCTTGAGAAATTTGTATGCAGATCAGGAAGCAACAGTTAGAACTGGACATGGAACAACAGACTGGTTCCAAATAGGAAAAGGAGTACGTCAAGGCTGTATATTGTCACCCTGCTTATTTAACTTCTATGCAAAGTACATCATGAGAAACGCTGGGCTGGAAGAAGCACAAGCTGGAATCAAGATTGCTGGGAGAAATATCAATAACCTCAGATATGCAGATGACACCACCCTTATGGCAGAAAGTGAAAAGGAATTAAAAAGCCTCTTGATGAAAGTGAAAGTGGAGAGTGAAAAAGTTGGCTTAAAACTCAACATTCAGAAAACGAAGATCATGGCATCTGGTCCCATCACTTCATGGCAAATAGATGGGGAAACAGTGGAAACAGTGTCAGACTGTATTTTTTTAGGCTCCAAAATCACTACAGATGGTGATTGCAGCCATAAATTTAAAAGACGCTTACTCCTTGGAAGGAAAGTTAGGACCAACCTAGAGAGCATATTCAAAAGCAGAGACATTACTTTGCCAGCAAAGGTCCGTCTAGTCAAGGCTATGGTTTTTCCTGTGGTCATGTATGGATGTGAGAGTTGGACTGCGAAGAAG
>NW_011494950.1:1349798-1369182 GCF_000754665.1 Bison bison bison | reverse complement strand
CTGTGTGCTGCAAGGAGATCCAACCAGTCCATTCTGAAGGAGATCAGCCCTGGGATTTCTTTGGAAGCAATGATGCTAAAGCTGAAACTCCAGGACTTTGGCCACCTCATGCGAAGAGTTGACTCATTGGAAAAGACCCTGATGCTGGGAGGGATTGGGGGCAGGAGGAGAAGGGGACGACAGAGAATGAGATGGCTGGATGGCATCACTGACTCGATGGACGTGAGTCTCAGTGAACTCCGGGAGTTGGTGATGGACAGGGAGGCCTGGCGTGCTGCGATTCATGGGGTCACAAAGAGTTGGACATGACTGAGCGACTGAACTGAAGTGAACTTAAGGCTAGTACAGGAAAAAAGTGTACACGGACCATAAAAACTGCTTCCCCCATTGCCCTTCACCAGCATGCCCTCTTCTGAGGAACAGGAAAGAGGAGGGACAGGGGTGGGGGATACCCAGCCTTACTTCTGTTAAATTCCTGCAAAGAGACAATCCTTTTTGGGACTTTGTAACTGTTGTTAAAGTCATTCTATAGTAAAAGATAATACTTTATACCATGCAGGTAGAACTTTCTATATTTATAAAGATATTATATTAAATGATATTTCAATTTATTAATTGAAAAACACTTAAACCCAAACACTCAATGAAGTTAAAATCTTACCTGGGAAGATGCTCAGTCCTCTGTTTACTTCCAAGCTAATGATCAGAGCTCGAGCTGTGATGCTAAAAATTTGTCGTGGTGCAAAGTTCAAACCATCAGTAACCTGAAAATTAAAGCCTCCTGACATTGCTCCTTCAAAAGAAGAAATTACACTCTGGTCAGTCTGGTCATTTTGCAAAAGCCACCCACTTTCACCTTCTCTCCCACCTAATCTCCCTCCAAAGCTACTCCTATCAATTTGAGAGTTAGTTACTACGGTCACCAAGATCAAATCAAATACTGCCAAAACACAAAATGAAAAGAATACCAATAAAGGTCTAAGATGCATATTCCCACCTCATCCTCTCCTGAAAGTAATAAAAGAAAGCAAAGATGTCACCTCCAAGAAATTAAAAAAAAAATTTCAGACATGTTGATTACCTGTATTTTATTATCTTGGAGTCAATTTATACCAGTAAAAGTAATACAAGGATGCCACACACACATGCATCCCTTAGCAGTTTCTGAACTATTGATAACACTTGATGATAATGAAAATCAAAACTAGAGGGAATTAAATAACACAGCCCCTCCCCCCAAATACTTTCCCATTATTCATCTATCTCTGTTTCCTGCTAAGAGGGGAAAGAGAAAAAATGGAGAAAGACTCAGCCCCAGTTTTGTTAAATTCCTGCAAGAAGACAATTCTACTCTCATACTTCTGTTAAGAGATCAGTGACATCAACAAAGTTATAAATTAACTTATGTGTGAAATAGAAGTTGGGCCGGGCCCCCTATTGATCCTGTTCCCCCGAGTGCTTTACCGGTCTGATTCCCAAAACACCAGGCAAGATCATCACGCAGAGAGCATGACAATCACAGTCCCCTTGCCTTTTGAAATAGTTCATCCAGGAGTAAATGTGCAGCCCACAGGTCTCTGCATCATGTAATGGGTAGAAATGCCCTCCTCGTTGCCCTCAGGGACATGTGGCAAGGAACAAAGGAGGCATGATCAGGATCTGCAATTACCTACAAGTACTCCCTTAATAACATGATTTAATAAAAGGCCGGTTGATGACTTAACCTTCTCTTAAGTCTCTGTTATTTAAGCAAACCCAGAGAGTTCTGACTCCTCAAAATAAAAGGTTACAGCCTTTAAACATTTTTTCCAATACACTGGAGTCACCATATTTAAAAAAAAACAGAGGAAAAGAATTCTGGGTCTGCTTAATTTAGAACAGAGGCGCACAGCCAAATATTATTTTTGTTTGTTTGCTCCTTTTTACTAGAAATAGCACTTTGAAAGCTGTATTTAATTAAATGTGAAACTATGGAGAAAATGTTTTCTGCTATTAGGCAGTTTGAACATTTCATGAATTCGGTAACAAAATGTAAATGGAATCCAAAGGAATTATAGCAAAACGAATACTAGAATAGTGTACTAGGTACACTGACTAGCATACAAATTATGACCAAAGAGACAGAGGGAGGGAAACATGAAAGTGACCTGTGGATTTTATTGTATAACCTTAGATTCTCCTGACCTAACAGTACTTTCAGAAGGGCAACCTCAAATCATTTATCCCCCCACTTCTTGGCTGTATCGACCTACTTAGGTTGTTATGTGGAATAATGAATTAGATTAATGGCGGAGCACTTTGCAGATATAAATGCTAAGAGAGACTAACTAAACCTAAGCCTTTGTTTGGGGCTGCTGAGGGACAGATGTAGCAGGGAGAACCAGCTGGTTTCAGCAAGTGGCTCATCTGCAGCTGGGCTCCTGCCACTTTGAAGGCTATTACTGCCTCCGGGTCCATTTAGAAAATGTGATGGATTGACTCTCCAAAGAGCTTGACTTTAACTCTCCTTTCTGCTTTTTTAGGAGAAATTATTTTCTCTATTTGCCAAAAGCAAATATTGACCTGGTAGTTGACAAACAAATCAATCCAAAGAGCTAATTTATATTTCAATCCTTCACTGCAAAGAGTAACTTCAACTCTTCAAACTACTCTGCCCTTCTATGGGTGGCAGCTACTAGAGAAAGCCCAGCTTTGGAGTCGGACCAGTTATATCTTTCTGGGCCTCAGTTTCTTCATCTCTATAACGAGATCGTTTACTCCCAATCACTCAGAAAACTTTTGCTGATTAAATGAAATGGGTCCTGTCATTGTATCTCCTGCAGTGCCTAGCACATGCCAGACAATCAGTAACTCCTTCCCACTGCACACTGCTTAGTCTTAGAAATTCTAAACTTTCTCTGTGCAAGTCTCTAAAGCAGGTCTCACTATTTTGAACATATGACAATCCTTTCATAGAGATAAAAAACTTCTAGGCCCTTGCCTAATAATACCTGGATTTTTAGTATCTAGTAACCAAAACCACACATAATTGGCAGAAACATCCTATCAATTCAATGCCCCTTTAAATGAATTTTATTATATTAATGAGAACAACTGCATACAATTAAAAAATAAAACACATGTGGAAAAGATCATTCAGTCTAGAAACAACGCTTTTACACATGTGGGTAGATTTACGATTTTATTGCAATAAAACTAACCCTCAACAGGTCCCCAGGCTACAGGTTTGGAACCACTAGATAAGAGCAGTCACATAGTAAATGCTTTTCAGGTTATCTGGGAATTCCTTGTACTTAACTGCAGAGATAATCAGGAAATTACTACCTTTGAGTTTAGCAGATTTTTATCTTTGTTTTCTTTATTTTCAAAGAAGGTAATTAAAAGTGGCTGGAAAGATACAGCTTTTAGCTTTACCATCATGCACCCCAGGCTCACACTCCTCCTCCCCCCACTTCCTCCTGTGGCTGAGAATGGGCAGCTTGCCCTCTTTGACCACTGTCAAGGGCAGCCAGGAAACAGAGGCCAGCTAGATCACCCCTCCTGCAGATGTACAGTGGTGATGTGGCTTATTGATTTACTGATGACCAGAGGGAAGAAAACAAAGCCTTTTAATATCAGGGTCTCTTAGATTTACAGTTATATCCATTCATTCATCCTTATATTCATTAATTTAATAAATGCATTTGTTGTGTTCACCAATGTATTCCAGCATTTGGAACATTACCCGGCACATAATAGGTATCAATAGGATTTCATTCTTACAACAAATTTTTATTAAGCACCTACTACGTTCCAGTCACTGTTCTTAGGTGCTGAGAATGTAAGAGCAAACAAAAGAAAGATCCTATTCTTCTAGCCCTTATACTCTAGTGGGGAAGACAGACAGCACAAAAATGAACGAATCAGTCTATACTAGAACGTAAGGTAGCCAGAATAAGGGATAGCGATAAATGGAAGAGATGTGATTTCAGTGGGCGGTCAGGAAAAAGATCTCTGAGAAGCTTACATTTATCTATTTTATATATAATGGATAAACAATAAGGACTTACTATATGGCATAGGGAACTATATTCAATATCTTGCAATAACCCATAACGGAAAAGAATCTGAAATGTACATATTTCACCTCACATGAGAATGTGAGTAAGCCAAGTATGAGTTATAGGTACCCTCTGATGTTTGCTATTATTGGCCTTACTCAAATGTAAGCTTAAATGTACTGGCCTTACTAAAATGTGTCACTTTTTAAAAAAACTATACAGTCTGCAAGGTTTTTAGATGGCTTGTGGTTTTCCGTCAGCAGCTATTAGGTGTGACTACATGTTAACCTTTGACTGAAACGCACTTTAGTTTCACATTGCTTTTCTCAGTTACCTACCATTGTGTACAAACACTAGCTGGCCCTCGTTGATCTGAGCCTGGGTGAAGTTCTGAATGCTACGGCCAGGAATGGACTTGAGAGCCAAATGTCCATTGCTGGGTGGAGAGACCAAGTAGGCCAGGTCCTGTGGGGAGGAGTCCCCATCCACTGCACAGAGTTCATCACGGGTAATCTCAGTGACAGAATTCACCCACACCTTAAAAAGAAAGAATCACACATCTTGTGAGCACAAATTCCAATCACATAACACCAGTAAACTGAATAGCTATGAGACACCGGCCCCTTGCACAAAGACTTAAAAGAAAAAAAAACTAGAGCAACTCACTCACGTTTTTAAACCATGATGAGTCTTAATTCAAAACAGACATATAATTAAATGCCAGATGAAATGCAGAGCATGTTGTAGTGTTTATTTAATTTATGAGATTTCAATAAAAAAAACAGGATTCATTGTTATTTATTCAAAACTAATAATTGAAACTGCATATGCATTTATGTAAAGTACAAAAGCAATAAAAGTTGATGGTTACTAAGTACTGTCTGTGTGGCTGGTATATGCTAAGCATTCCATATGGAATCTCAAATAATCACAGAAACTACCCCATAGGATTGACTTAAGGATTTCTATTCATTACTTTAAGAAGCAAATGATTTCATTCGCTTTTAAATATTTGAGGGCAGAACACAAACAATACATTTTTAAAAAATTCTCCTTTATCCTATCCATCTTGCCGGGAAACAAATACCTAGTCCCCATGGCCTTGCAATGTTTACTCTGCTTGTGTGCGTGTGCCGTTGCTTGGTTGTGTCCAAGTCTACAGGACCCCATGGACTGTAGCCTGCCAGGCTCCCCTGTTCATAGGATTTTCCAGGCAAGAATACTGGAGTGGGTTGCCATTTCCTTCTCCAGGGGATCTTCCCAACCCAGGGATCAAACCCAAGTCTCCTGCCTGCATCTCCTGCATTGGCAGGCAGGTTCTTTCCCACTTGAGCCATCTGGGAAGCCCAGGTGAGTGCTTATTGCAGTTGTTTCTGAGTAACAGTCTCTATTTTTCCATTTGTATTTAAAATCTGTTTACATTATTCAACACATCATCCTTTTTTGAACATCTGCTATATCCCAGGCAATGTTCTGGTGCTTGCAATACATCAGTATACAAAAGAGTCCGGTCCTCATGGAGGATACATTCCAACAGCAGAGGATAAAGGGATACAGGGAAGAAATGCTAGGAATAATGAAGAAATAAATGACACAGTCTGTTAGAGAGTCACAGGCACTGTAAACAAATTTTAAATGAAGCAACATGAGATGCTCAGAGGTTAGATAGGAGGCTTATCTGAGAAGAACTGGAAGGAGGTGAGGGAGGATCCATGGGGACACGTGGGGAAGTACAACCAGGAAGAGAGCTCAGCCCTGCTTGCGGGCAAGCCTCGGCCGGCTGCGGAGCAGCAGAGGCCAGCGTGGCGGGGCCAGAACTAGCAAGCTGAAGAGTAGGAGGCGGCACATCGACACGGCCGCCAAGGTCAATCCTGCAGGCTCTTGAAGGCCACCTGGGCTTCACTTGAGTGCAACCAGGAATTACCATGGGGCTTTCGGTGAGTCATAACCTGGGCCAGCTTAGTGGTAACAGACCCCTGTGGCCTTGTGTCAAGGACACAGTGTGGGAGGCCAAGGATAGAAGCAGGACAACAGTTAGGAGACGCGTGCTATAATCCTGCAGAGAGAAGAGAGTGGGGGGCACTGGAAAGGAGGGAAGAAGCGGGGAAATTCTGGGTGCTGTCGACAGTTTCTAACAAGCTAGGTGTAGTAAGGTGCAGAAGAAGGAAGACGGTGAAAAGGACCTGGTTTGGGTCTCAGCAACTAGAAGGACCAAATCACCATCAACCGAAATGAGGGTAGCTGCGGCAGGCGCAGACCTGGGCAGCAAGAGAAGGCGTTCAGTTTTGAAATCCCCAAAGCCCCAAAAGTCACTTCAGTCGTGTCCGACTCTTTGCGACCCCATGGACTGTGGCCTGCCAGGCTCCTCTGTCCATGGGACTCTCCAGGCAAGAACACTGGAATGGGTTGCTATTTCCTCCTCCAGGGGATCTTCCCGACCCAGGGATTGAACCCGTGTCTCTTCTGTCTCCTGCACTGGCAGGTGGGTCCTTTACCACTGGGGCCACTGAGTTTAAAGTGCTTGCTGAGACATCACATTACATCTCATGGAATCGTGCTGCTTGGGGTTTCTCTAATCCTATGGTCATGTGACATTTCACCAACACTAAAGGCGGCGGCTTTATCACTAAATAGATTTTCACATTTCTCTCTGTATTTATAAAGTCCTCCCACAAAAATACTGTGCATATTTCTAAGCTTATGTGTCATTCTCTGCTCTCTGACAAGAACCTTATCCTCTTCTACACTTGTTACCAACTCTTTAAAAATTCAATCCTAAACTATTTAGGAGGTAATTGCTCTGGTCTAACAGGCTGTTCTCCTCAGTAGAAAATGCAGTTTGTGAAATTAACTATGACTAAACAGAATTTGAGAAAGGGAGATCAGAAACTACACGGGATTTCTACATTTTTCTACCAGAAATGATATGCCACTTTAGCTATGAAACTTTGGGCACATTTCTCAATTTCTCTGTGCCTCAATTTCCTCATTAGTGAAGTAGGCATAATAGAATTATTATGTATAATGAGTGATATAAAGCATGTAAAGTACTCAGAACAAGTTTTACCTGGCACAGAGTAACCATCCAATAAATAATAGCTTTATGTTACTCATCTTTCTTCATCAGATTTGGCTCTGAGAATGGATGTGATTTTTAAATATTACTTAAAAGTCACCTGGAGTATAATATCACTCTTGACACTATTCTTTTTTATTTTTTAACTTGAAAAAAAATTGGAGTATAGGGACTTAACTGGTGTTCCAGTGGTTAATCACCTTCCAACACAGGGTTTGATCCCTGGTTGGAGAAATGATCCCGTATGCCACAGGTCAACTAAGTCTGCATGCGACAACTACTAAGCCTGTAGGTCACAAGGAAAATCCCCCACCCACACACACACACACAAATTTAAAAAGAATATTGGAGTCTAGGAGATTTACAATAATGTGTTACTTCCTGGTATACAGCAATGTGATTCAGTTATATATATGTATGTATTTTTTCAGATTATTTTCCACTATAGCTTATTATAAGATATTGAACATAGTTCTGTGTGCTATGCAGTAAATCCTCATTATCTATTATATGTATAGTAGTTTGTATCTGTTAATCCCATACTCTAATTTACCCCGCCCCACTCTTTCCCCTTTGATAACCTGAATTGGCTATTCTACAGTATGCACCGCACATTCTGTTTCATCCCACAGCATTCCTCCAGAATTTGGGATCGTAGTTTGTCTGTTTAATGTTTGTGTTGCCAATGGATGCTCCTATGTCTTGGCATTTGGAATATGCCCACAGAGGATTTTTCAGCCCCAAACTCTAAGAACATCAATTTTAACAGCTACCAGAAATACTAATCAACCTAATGTCAAATTGTAAGTTTTGGCTTTCAGTTAATCCATGAAAAGGCTACAGTTTCTATAAAATATACAAGCTGGACTGCCTAACAAAATTCTAAGCCCAATCATCCTAGTCTTGCACTTTTTACATTTTTAAATCCATATATGAATCTTATCTTCATTTCTTCAGGAACTTGATTTGGAAATATACTGCCATTTCTCTTCCTGTGACTCGTAGATACTCATTTTTTCCAGTGGTGCACACAAAAGCTGGATGAAGCATGTTTTCCACTGTAGTTACTATTCTGTGAAACACTGTTTTGCCCCTCTTGCCTCTAGAATATATCATCTTCCAAAACCAATGTAAAATCTGCCACTCAAAACAAGAGCTAGTAACCTCAGTTCTCCATTTCCACTCAAACAAAATTTGCTTCAGTTAAAAGTCCCATTGCTTTTGATGAGACCTGATTTAATGCCTAGTCTTTGGTAACAGAAACTTCAAATGGGCGGGGACAAGAAAACAAAGTCTCCAAACTTGATTCAGATTGCAGTGTGATCCAAAGCCCAATAAACAATGGCTTAAGGAATAAATATCTGAAAAAATTAACATTTGAACCTGGAATGATGTATTTTTTTAATTCACTTTTAAACAGGATGTTAGATTTAGAAAAATGATCTAATATATCCAAATTATGATCCAAATACTTAAAAACCCAGGCCTTTGTTTTGAGTTTCAAGAGGGATGTGAAATATTTGTGAATGGACTATCCCACTCTTTGATCCTTCCAGGCCTTCAGGCCTCCAAGTCACCGTTTTGGACTTTGCTGCCTTCATTGCTCCACTGTCCATAGCTCTCAGAGATCTTTACAGTGATGGCAAGTGCTTATCAGAAACAAGCAAATAGTTCTATTTTTGGTATCAACAACAACAACAAAACAAAATGTACAGTATCATTGAAAGCAAAAAGTGAAAAATAGAAAAACGAAGCCCCCTTGTGGACACCAATACATTTTATCAAGCATGCATGAAAATCACTGGTCATGCCTGAGTACAAAAGTACTCAGGAGAACATACGTCAGAGGAAAATGCAAAGGATTCACCCCACGCAGTCTAATCAAATTCCAGCTCCAGTTTGTCATGCTGAAATTACCTCCTGTACCACCACTGATTGGTCATGCGCTTCAAAGCAATGTTGTTTAAAGTATTTCAAGAGAAAGGAGTGTGCTTGGAATGCTGGGACTGAGTGGTGAATGCTCAGATTCCTGCCTCTGAACTCCCATCCAGAGTCTGAGATGCCCTCAGCAGTTCTACCCTGTCCGCCCGCTATCTTCTCCCACACAGACTGTAGATGACTCTCCATGCCACCTCCTCTAAGCTCCGATGATAAGTAAGGAGAGTGAGATGTAAGGAGAGTAAGATGAGAGGGTCATGTGGGATGGTCTGAAGGTCTTGAGAAAATGCTGTTTTAAAGTCAAAGACAGGCGGCGCGCCTCCTCCGGTCGCCCTCCCCACCTCCCGCGCTCAGTCCGGTCCCCGCGGCGTTTTCGGGAGTTTGGAGAAAGCCAATCAATAAAAAAAATAAATAAATAAATAAAGTCAAAGACAGCAAAAGAATCTGAAGACTCCGATGGTTAATTTTATATGTCAACTTGACTGGGCCACAGGGTACTCAGATATTTGGTCAAATACTACTCCGCGTGTTTTTATGAGGATGTTTTTGGAGGAGGTAAACATTTAAATGAGCTGAATAACACAGATTCCCCTCTCTCAGGGGGGTGTGTGTGTGTGTTAATCACTCAGTCGCCTCTGACTCTGTGTCACCCCATGGACTGTAGCCTGCCAGGCTCCTCTGTCCATGGAATTCTCCAGGCAAGAATACTGGAGTGGGTAGCCATTCCCTTCTTCAGGAGATCTTCCCAACCTAGGGACTGAACCAAGATCTCCTGCATTGCATGCAGATTCTTTACTGTGTGAGCCACCAGGGAAGCCCCATCTCAGGTGAGAGGGCCTCACCAATCAGCTGAAGGCCTGAGTGGGACAAACTGGCTGATACTTCCCTGAGTAAAGAGTATTCTTTCCTGCCTGACTGCCTTTGAACCAGGAAAGCCTTTACATGGGGCTTTCCTTATAGCTCAGTTGGTAAAAAAATCCGCCTGCAATGCAGGAGACCCCAGTTTGATTTCTGGGTCAGCAAGACCTGCTGGAGGAGGGATAGGCTACCCATTCCAGTATTCTTGGGCTTCCCTTGTGGCTCAGCTGGTAAAGAATCCACCTGCAATGTGGGAGACCTGGGTTTGATCCCTGGGTTGGGAAGATCCCTTGGAGAAGGGAAAGGCTACCCACTCCCATATTCTGGCCAGGCGACTTTCACTTCACTTCACACTATTGGCTCTCCTGCATCTGCAGCCTGCCCCCTTGCCCATAGATCTTGGGACTTGGAAGCCTCCATGATCACGTAAGTCAATTCCTTATAATAAACCAACAAATAAATACACACGCACACTCACCCTATTGGTTCTCTTTCTCTGAAGAACGCTTCATAATACAGAGGCCTTATTAATTCACATTTAGGACTGTTTTTGTCCCAGATTCTGCCACTGTCTAACTTGATTATTTTGGGCAACTCACTTCATTTCTGAAGCTTTCTCTTTTTGAAAATGGAAATAACAGTAAAACTCACTTTATCTACTTTCTCAGGTCCTTGGGCTTCTTAACTATAACCATGAAGGAAGACAGTAGAGCGTCACGGTTACAAGTGAAAACTTACATCCTCACCTCTGTCACTACTGTCTACCAGGGGCTCTTCCATTTCTGATCATGTGCAAACGTCTCAGTCTCTCTGTGCCCCAGATTCCTCATCCTTAAAATAAAAACCATATCCCATAGAGTTGTTGAAGATTCGATGAGTAAATAAATACAATATGCTTAGAACAACATTAGAAGCAGAATAAGGGCAATGTAAGCATCAGGGACTGTTGTTGCTCAGTCGCTCAGTCGTGTCCGACTCTTTGCGACCCCATGGACTGCAGCACACCAGGCCTCCCTGTCCCTCACCATCTCCCAAAGTTTGCCCAAGTTCACGTCCATTGCATTGGTGATGCCATCCAGCCATCTCATCCTCTGACAGCCTCTTCTCCTTCTGCCGTCAATCCTTCCCAGCATCAGGGAATTTTCCAATGAGTCAGCTGTTCACACCAGATGACCAAAATACTGGAGCTTCAGCTTCAGCATCAGTCCTTCCAACAAATATTCAGGGTTGATTTCCCTTAAGATTGACTGGTTTGATCTCCTTGCTGTCCACAGGACTTTCAGGAGTCTTCTCCAGCACCACAGTTTGAAGGCATCAATTCTTTGGCGCTCTGCCTTCTTTACGGTCCAGCTCTCACAACCATACATGACTACTGGGAAGACCACAGCCTTGACTGTATGGATATTTATCGGCAATGTCTCTGCTTTTCAACCCACTGTCTAGGTGTGTCATAGCTTTCCTGCTAAGAAGCAATAGTCTTCTGATTTCACGGCTGCAGTCAACATCCGCAGTGATTTTAGAGCCCAAGAAAAGGAAATCTGTCACTACTTCCACCTTTTCCCCTTCTGTTTGCCATGAATGGGGCCAGATGCCAAGATCTTAGTTTTTTTTAAGTATTTAGTTTTCAGCCAACTCTTTCACTCTCCTTCACCCTCATCAAGAGGCTCTTTAGTTCTTCGCTTTCTGCCATTAGAGTGGTATCATCCGTGTATCTGGTGTTGTTGATGTTTCTCCTGCCTATCTTGATTCCAGCTTGTAACTCATCCAGCCCAGCGTTTCTCATGATGTGCTCAGCGTATAGGCTAAACAAACAGGGTGACAGCAGACAGCCCTTGTTGTACTCCTTTCTCAATCTTGAACCAATCGGTTGCTCCATTCAGGGTCCCAACTGCTGCTTCTCGACCTGCATTCAAGTTTCTCAGAAGACAGGTAAGATGGTCTGGTATTCCCATCTCTCTAAGAGCTTTCCACAGTTTATGATCCACACAGTCATAGGCTTTAGTGTAGTTGATTAAACAGAGGTAGATGTTTTTCTGGAATATTCTTGCTTTCTCTATGATCCAGCAAATGTTGGCAATTTGATCTCTGGTTCCTCTATCTTTTCTAAACCCAGTTTGGACATCTGGAAGTTCTTGGTTTGCATAATGCTGAAGCCTAGCATGCAAGATTTTAAGCATGACCTTACTAGCACAGGAGATGAGTGCAATTGTTTAATGGTTAGAACATTTTTTAGTACTACCTTTCTTATGATTATGTAAATTATAGTTATTATTACTGCTTCCCATGCTCTGAAATCTAGGAAAAGAAAAATCACTGCCTGAAATAATTCCCTACATTTGAAATTTTCCCTAGAGAGAAGTAACTAGTAACCATAGCTCTGGGGAAATTATTATTTTGTTGGAAAAAGTACTCCCAGAGCTTTACTATTTTGATGAAATGCATACACTTTATATATTAATTTTCAGAAAGTGAACCAGCCTAACATGTGGCACCTCTTTAATTTTATTAAAAGTTGTCAATTTTGGAGAACACTTTGCAATATGTTCAACACACACAGTTTTTCCAGGAAGTTTTCTGTGTTCATTTGTCATTGCTATTACACATTGTCATGGATATGCTAGAGAGATCATACTTCAATAAAAAAAAATATTAGGGGCAAAAATAAAGGATATCTTAGATGTCATAAACTGCCAACACAGGCTCTCAAAATTAGCTGCCTCTTGGCTCTTTTTCATCAGGTCTAAATTATACTGAGATTGATAGCAGACATTATAATTATATCATAAAATTTTAGGGCTCAAGATTTCCTTCTTCTAAAATCTTTAAACTAATTTCATTCACATTATACTATATATAACAGAAAAGGAAGGTTGTCATTATATACTCTGGTCTACATCCCTTTTTTCCCTAATATTTAAAATTTTATAATTTATGATGTTCTTCCTTTTCTGTATATGCCCTCCTCACCATGACTCTGGGCTACAGAGCAGTACCTAAAGTGAATCAGCCATGTTTGCAGACAATGTACCTAGTCTGACCATTCCTGTCTCCTTTCTTGCTGGACGGTACAGGCAGATGGGCAGCAAATGGGCAGGCAGGGCTGAACCAGCAGGCAGGCCTATGATGACAGTGTTCACAGGGAGACTTCAAAGCTTACAGTGACATTCTATGCCCCCTCCCCTGAACACAGAGACTTCTTGCATGTCATACCCCTGATGAAGGGGTATCTGGCGGTGGGGTGGGGTGGGGGGTTGTTACAGGCTGAACTCTGTTACATCCCTCCAGTATCCACTTCCAGGTCCCTGCTAGACAGAAGTTTCTACAAATGAACTTCTAAGACTTGACTCAACCTGTCAAAGGTCAGGTGTTCCTAGGAACAGGAAGAGTAATTTTAAAAAGTGATTTGCCTATATCAAAACATTTAGATTTGCTAGATCAGTGGCATACAATGTTCTTTAACACCCAAAGAGAGGGATACTTTTTACACAACAACCTAGAACATATATGTGTATTTGTATGTGTGTGTGTTTAAAATGAAGCAAAAGTTTCATATAACGATCCTGCCCTTGCTACACACAGTGCATTCTGATGCTACCTGTTCTATTTGATTCTATTTAATTTGTTTTTAAAATGTTGGTCCTGTTCCATTCAATTAATTTCACAGACTTTGAACAGTCTGAAACCTGGAGTTTTAAAACACTGTACTAGATCATTCACATCATGGATAGCAGAGTGGACTCTGCTCAGACCATCTGGGCTTAAAACTCACTCTCTTACTAACTGTATGACCCTGGTCAAGTAACTTAACCTTTCTGCGCCCAGATCTACTGCAATCCTCATTGTACATCAAGGACTGTGAGCACAATGAATGAGAAGTCACATGTGATACGTCTAGAATGGAGCCTGGTAGGGGCTCAATAAATGCTGGCCCACTTCCCCATCTCCTCTGAAGCCTAGTGGAATTAAATGGTCTAGTACAGGGGGTCCTTATGCCCAGCAGTCAGCTCTTACCATGGAACCTAATGGCTGACCACTCTCCTCCCTCCATCTGCTCCGGTCACTCTGAGCTTCTCATGTTCTCAAACACTCCAGACCTGCTACAGACTCACAACTTTTGCTCTAGCTGAATCCTTTGCTTGTGCTCCTAACATTCATATGGTTTCTCTCTCCCCCACCTGAGCCCACTCACTCTGGCTTTTATTCAGAAAAAGTAGGCTTAAGACTGCCTTTCCTTAGGAAGTCCTGTGTGCAAATCGGTACTTGGCTGGCATCTGGGAACTCCGTTATTAAACAGTTTCCTGTACTGATACAAACCTTTTCCTAAAATAATAAGAGTGTGTATCTAAACAGCACAAACAATGTAATTTGCGCTGGACCCCTGCTTTCCTCCTGGGAATCTGGGACTTGGTACATACTAGGTAGAGGGCGCCTGCTTTTATTGAGCTCCAGCCCCCAGTAAACATCTTGGGTACTCAGGATCTAATGATCTTCCCTGGCAGACAGCACTTCCTGCACATCATCACAATTTGCTGCTAGAAGAACTGAGTGCATCCTGTGTGACTTCACTGGGAGAGGACTCTTACAGCCTGACCTCCTTTCCTCTGGACTTCACCCCACGTGCCTTTTCCCTGAGCAGATTTTGCTTCATATATCTCACTGAAATAAATCTTAGCCATGATCTGACTCTATGCTGAGTTCTATGAGTCCTTGCTAACCTCTAACCAACAAACCTGTAGAGGGCTTGGGAACCCCTGACACAGAGGGCTCCGCTCAAATGTCCCTTCCTTGGTAAGACCTTCCCTCACCATGCTCTCTGCAAGCTCATCATTCTCTGACCCCACGGCGCCCTGTCCCCTTAAGTGCTCTGTGAAAACATACCACAGTTCATCACTCTGTTTATCACATACTGTCAAGGTCTTCTCCAATCAACAGAAGCTCCATGGAGCACTTAGATAGTCAAAATTTATTGCCCTTATTACTTGTCAGGGACTGTGCCAGACACTGAGGCCACCACAGGAAAGGGACAGCAAATTCCCTTCCCAATGGAGCTTACGTTTATGGGAGGAGACAAACAATATTTGTTTACTACAAAGGAGAATACAGCAGGGTCAAGGGACAGAGGACGGCACACTGCTCCTTCGGCTGGGTCGTCAGGGAAGCATCTATGAGAGGAACATGTCTAGAAGGTTGGGTGACCAGGGTCCAGCTAGGCTTCCAGAGCAGGCAATACACCCATGCTTAAGGAGTCCTGGCACTATTAATATGTTTTGCACCAGATGACTGGTAATCAGTGAAATCTAGAAAGCCTCTAATTCACAATCATCACAATTTAAACAACAACAAAAAAATCATTTTTTGGCAAATAAGCCTAAACACCTTGATATGGAAAGATGTTCATTGATAGAGCACCATGACCACCATTTACAACCGCAGAAACAAATTCTTGAAATTTCTTCCATTTTAAAATAACCAAGTAAATCCTACCAAAACGATTTCTACATGTGTACATGACTAGTTAATATGTCTTACAGTCATACCTAGTCACCTCCAGATTTTAGACACACTGACTTTAAAACCAAAACTATTCATATGTTTCCCAGAGAAAAGGTTCCCCCAGTCTAGCCTGGAATGATTCCATCCAACAGAAAATGGAAGCTCAATAGCCCCTTCATCCATCCAAGTGTAGCTTCACCTGGAGAGTGTCAAACAATGTTTACAGTCATAAAAATCACAAGATGTTAGAGCTGGGCGGGACTGTGAGATGATCAAGGAAAACATACACATGCATAAACACTCACACACCCCACCCTGAAACATGCTTATGGTTTTGCTATTGAGGAAGGTGAAGCCCAGAGATGGTTCAGTCGCTAAGTTGTGTCCAACTCTCTGCAACACCATGGACTATAGCACACCAGGCTCCTCTGTCCTTCTCTATTTCCCAGAGTTTGCTTAAATTCATGTCCACTGAGTTGGTGATGCTATCTAACCATCTCATTCTCTGCTGACCCCTTCTCCTTTTGCCTTCTATCTTTCCCAGAATCAGGGTCTTTTCCAATGTGTCAGCTCTTCACATCAGGTGGCCAAAGTATTGGAATTTCAGCATCAGTCCTTCCAATGAATATTCAGGGTTGATTTCCTTTAGGATTGACTGGTTTGATCTCCTTGCTGTCCAAGGGACTTTCAAGAGTCTTCTCCAGCACCACACTTTGAAAGCATCAATTCTTTGAAAGCTCAGCTGAGGCCCGGGGAAATTTTGCTTAAATTGGGCAGTTTACAAGCTTTCAACTCTGGTCTCCTAACTTTAATCCAGAACTTTCATGGCAGAAATGAGTTTCTTACTAGATATATAAAAAATAAGTTCAGAAAGAGCCAGTGTCAAATGACTACACAACTCAAAACTGGGAAGTTGCATCTTTCCTGGCCTGGATCCAGGCTATCAAGGGGGACAAGCAGGAATAAAGGCAATGGCCCCTGCTCCCAGCTATTATTATTATTTTTTTGAGAAAAACACTGGAATCAGGGATGGGGCAAGAGGTTTGGGCAAACCACTTGAGCAAGCAAGGTTCCCAGCAGACTATATTTTCCTAATTTTAAGAGAAGACAAAGTCTAGGGTACACTTTTTTCTCCTCACAATTTAATGTTCTGAACATCTTAAATTGACAAGTACATTTAAATATACTAAAGCTATTATTAAGTTGATAGTGCCTCTTACAATTGATGGTACCTCAGAACTGAATGCCAAGCTCACAGCGGGGCTTCAGTTCCTTTCCATAAGGAAGCCTGAGAGTTCACTACCTAATTCCTTGGTCCTCCTCTCTCCCAGGCAACTCTAGCTCTTCTCTTTCTAGAGCCTCGGTCCCTCCCCTGGATCTTTCTCACCACGCAGTTCAGCATCACTCAGCAAAGTGCTCAGATCCTCTGCCGAGGCTCCTGAGCACACGGAGGTGTCAATACGCCTGCTTCAGACTTATTCCTGTAAGTCCACTTTAGTAGGAACAAGGGGAAGAAAAGCTCTGGAGATTTTTCTTCACTAATAAGACAGCCCTTGATCACAAAGACACACTGGGAGAGCTTGAGTCAGTCATGGGTAAGAGGGGAAGTGGCAGAGCACAGTGGTGAGAGAGTCAGGCTTGGGCATGCTCGGCTTCAAGTCCACACCTTCCCTTGAGACTGCTCAGAGCCTCAGCACTCCCATCTATAACAAGGGTATTAATCACAGCAGTTCCTTTGTAGGGCTGTGAAAATGACACCAGCATGGAAGATGAACAGTACTCTACTCAGTAATAAATGCAAACTTTTACAACTGTGTTTAATAACGATTGACTCCTACAGTTCATCACACTAGCCCACAGCCTACTTCTCAAATCATTTTGCTGAGAGTGGGTCAACAGGTACTAAAATAAGTCTGGAGAGAGGGAGAAAGGAAGCTGAAAACAGAGGGGGAGGCCCACACGGTTGACCGGTTGGAACACATTATCCCCAGATACCTGGGCAATGACTGGGAAGTCAACTAGAAGATAAAGGAATGGGTTCCAAAGGTCTAAAAACGCCATCATCAATTTTTCACTTAAAATGTAGAGGCTGCATAACGAACAAGCTGTAATAGAATTAAAAGCACTAAAAAAAAAAAAAAGCACTAAAAAGCCTATTCCCAGATCCAATTATTGTGAGCAAATAAAAACAAAAACTCCAGCGATTTTTAACAATGCAAAATTTTCTATTTCGATTAGCCCCTGGTGGGTTCCTGGGTATGCCGGCATAATCATCCAGCTGGTGCTGGAGTTTCTTATAAATCAAGGTCAAAGGCTTCTTGTTCCTTATTTCTTTGTTGTTCTCTTTGCTTTCTTCCTGTCCCTCTCTGTCACCTGCCAGGACACCACTCTCCAAAGATCCTTTTTCTCTTTGTGTCAACTACCAGCTAGATATTATGGGTATGTTGCACCAAGTTGTAGCTTGGTGGACTAGATCCTTTGTCACTTAGAAAATAACATTTTAGATGACTGGTTTAGAACAGCACAAGCCAAAATCAACATAATGTCCTGGTATGACTAACCTTTATTTAAAACCAGCTGGAATATGTCAACTATACATACATAGTCATATATCTTATTAACATCAGAAATAATACAAAAGAAAATCAAGCAGGTAGCCCTGTATTATTATGATAAATCCAAAAGCATGGAGCACTTACCTGGAGGATTTTATTGGCTGTTATTACTGGAGCCTCATCATTTACTGATTCAACAGTCACAAAAAGAGTTTGGGGCAAACTCTGTTTTCCAAGCTCTGAGCTATTTGCAAAGATGATGAAACTGTCAAGAAGTGCTTCGCTACCATCATGCACATAGGAAATCAATTCATTTTCTACCTGTAACCAACAAAAAAATTCACCACACTACTGGATATGTAATTTAAAACTATGACAAAAATGCTCTAAGAGAAATCCTGATATTTTATATCTCTTTAAAACACAGAAGCATGTGTTCATCCCACAAAATGTGATTCTGACAATCAGAGCGCAAATTCTGATGCATGGCATAATTTTGATGAAGCACTGCAGCATCCCAAAAGTAAGTTTAAGGATGAACAGAGTGATTGAGCAACATGGGGTAATAAAGAAAATGCTGGACTGGTTCTCACAAGGCCTGAGTTCAAAGGCTATTTCAAACCCTAAAATGTGTTGTAGGTGACACAGTCTTCCCTTTCTTCCAACAGATCACCCATTAAAATTCAGACTCTGCTTGTGTATTTAGACAGACTAATTTTTGAAGTTGTAGAGAATTCAGAATGTTGGACAATTCAGATTATTGGGCTTGGGCTCTTAGTTTGCACCCACTGGTTGGATTTCTGCTCTTTGGGGACACGTGGACCAGTGCAACTATTGCGTGCATCATGCCTGCTCAGACTCTTTAAGTTTCCCCAAACTGCTCTTTTCTGAGCTAAGTATGCATTATTCTCTTAACTGCTCTTTGTATGTGAGGTTACACCTGCTACCTCCTCCTCCTGCAGAATACAATCATTTTTTGGTGCATCTCTTAACAGCTACTAAAAAGCTCCTGAGGACAAAGTATAATGAAATACATTGTAAATAAATTATTTTATCAAGCCAGATTTCTCTCACTGTAATAACCAAAATGCAAATGTTTACTTTTATCCCTGGTTGATTTCATCTTTCTAATTTTCATTCTGAAATGGTTGTCCAATGAATCAGTTATTCCTCTTGGATTTGTGATAGCCACAGATTTACTCAGAATGCCTTTCATGTCTTTAAGACTCTGATGGAAGTATGAATCAAAACCAGACACCAGGAGAATTTTAAAGCTAGACGGGAACTTGGCTTCAGTGAACCTGTGACCCCAAAATACAACAGCAGAGAACTTCCAAAGCCCAACAGGAGTAGTTGAACTTCCAAAAAGTCTCTGGGGTTGTGTTTGTTTTGATAAAATACAGCCAACATTCTTAACAGTTCAA
>NW_011494950.1:1338172-1349698 GCF_000754665.1 Bison bison bison | reverse complement strand
AACAGTTCAACTTTGTCCAGTTCTATGGCGCACTTCCTTTGAGCAAAGACTTTTGATCTCTCAGAGGTGTCTCTGACAAGAGTTGAAAAGTTCACGAACCGTCTCAAGGGAAAGTTGCAGTCACTTGAACACAGGTGCATGAAAGTTTCTTTGGAGTTCCATGGGAAGAGAATTCCAGACCGTAGGCCTGACCACATATTCCTGGAACATACTGTTTTAAGCTATTAAAAAAAAAAAATGTGGAAGATGGCACTGATCAGAAGGCAGGAGAAATTCTAACCTAACATGCTTTAGGAAGATAGCATTTAAATAGACATCACCTTCTCTGTATCCTTCCTGCAGAAATACATCATTTCCTCAATGGAGTGGTACTCTCTCAAATTACCACGTAAAATGCCAGTGTGCACGTGCACGTGCTGTCACCTCAGTCGTGTCCACCTCTTTGCGACCCCTTGGACTGTAGCCTGAAGGTTCCTCTGTCCATGGGGATTCTCCAGGCAAGAATACTGCAGTGGGTTGTCATGCTCTCCTCCAGGGGATCTTCCCAATCCAGAGATCAAACTCGCAGCTCTTACATTTCCTGCATTGGCAGGTGGGTTCTTTACCAGCTGAGCCAGCTGGGAAGCCCAAAATGCCAGTTAGTAGGTATTAATCTAAAGGCAAGGAGGGTTTGGTGGGAATGTATCTATTCCTAGTTCTAATGCTAAAAAAACATCTGCTGACTTTCAGGTACTTAATAAACTCGTAGAAAATGTTAAAAGATCAAAAAGCATTTGGTCCCCTGTCACCAGTCATGTTCAGGTAATATTAAGTTCCGCCCTTCACAGCAGGCTTTCCAGGTAGCTCAGTGATAAATAATCCACCTGCCATTGCAGGAGATGTAAGAGACGCGACCCCTGTTTTGACCCCTGGGTTGGGAAGATCCTCTGGAGTAGGAAATGGTAACCCACTCTAGTATTCTTGCCTGGAAAGTTCTGTGGACAGAGGAGCCTGGCGAGCTACAGTCCATGGGGTCACAAAGAGTCGGACATGACTGAGCACACAGAAAAATAACAACGGTTCACATTCTCCCTCCCCCATTGTTCTGAACCTCACTAGGGGTCAAAGATAAAGTCAAAAGCCCTCCCATACTGGACCTCCCTAAATCTCACCTACGGCCCCCCACCCTTGTGTGAAGCTCCACACACTGAGCTCCTCCTGCTCCCCTCACAGAGCTGTTCACTTGCTCTTCCCTCTGCCTGAATGCTCTTCCTCCATATCCACCAAGCTCACTATCCATCACGTCCTCCAGGTGTCTGCTCAAGGCTGCCTCAGGCCCCCAACCACTGTATTTGAAGCTGAGCATCAGCACACACAGACACACAAACACCACTGATGTTCCCAGCACTTCCTATCTCTCTTTCCTGTTCTAGTTTTCTCCATAGCACTAATTTCATTCAATTATTTTATTTATATAAAGTCACTTACTTATTTTATTTATTCTCTCTCTCTGCCTCTTTCTTTCCCCACCAGGAAAAAAGATCCACAAGGGCAGGGCTTGTTGCTGGGTTAATTCACTGCTTTACACTCAATGCTTATAACCAGCATACCTGACACATAATGGACACTCAAAAATTATTCACTGAATGAATGAAGGGCAGAAATGGCCAAGACCACTCCTTCTCTGTCACTGAAGGTGATAGCCACGAGTTGTTAGGTGTCACCATAAGTTAAAATGACCATGTCACAAACCCTGGAGACCTCAGAAGGCATAAAAGAAGGGAAAATGTAAAGGTCTTGAGAAATGGAGGATTTCCTGTCACATCAGTAAACAAAGGATGTCACAGTGATGTTCTGGCTCTCCAAATGTGAATTCCTGAGCCTTACGGGCACTCAGGAAGGAGAAGAATACCCACAACCTGGCAGCCATTAGGCTGTAGCCACTCCCCACAGTGAGCTCTGAGCAGCTCAGGATATGAAAGCAGGATACTGGCTCCAGATAGCTGAGGTGTATGTGAAAGGAATGATTCGAGTGAGCCCAGGCTCTTTCATCATCCCATAAATAGAAAAGTGCTAAATTCTTTAGCTTGGTTAATCTGGTTTTACTTCATTAACAATAACCTTTTGATGTTCAGACTACCTGCTCTTTGTCGCAAACGTCTATATAACCTGATTCCTACCCCCACCTCCTTGGAGCAGTTCTCTCAGGGTCACTTGAGATGCTGTCTCCTGGGCTTGAAGTCCCAAAAACTTCCACCAAATAAAACACAACTCTCAACTTTTAGATTGTGACTATTTTTTAAGTCAACAGGGTCACCTGAAGATCAGGAACATATAATCTTGACTGTGACCAAGGCTACGCAGCAACATGGATGCTGTAGGGAACACACATGTGATGCATACGTCAACCAACCACGCTTAAATATACACTTCTCATAATACAAGGCACGGACGGTAAGGAACTGGTTAAGACAGAACCAAAATTTAGTGCTCAGTCTCTCACCCGGAGTACATGGGGTGAAGAGAATTAAAATTCCATTCACATGAGAGCAGGTGGTTATCTTAGGTGGTTTGTCCAGCCTTTGGGAGGGAAGCTATGATTAAGACATGGTTGCACGGAGTCAGTGAAGAATCACCTCCCCTGGGTCCCCAGTTGAGAGGCACCGAGCTTTTCCACCCTCAGCACTCTCCACTTCTCCCCAAGGCTCTGAATACCACCTGATTGAGTCTAACCCTCTTGACGTGTGCCTCAGGGCTCTCCAAAGTTGGCCCCTAAGCACCCTCCAGCACACTCTGTCCATCTGGGAGCCTCGTGAACTATTCCTTGGCCCCTAGAACACCATTCACTTCAATGCCTTCACGTCATTGCCATATAGTCCCCTTTTGCTCGAATTTCTTTGCTTTCTCTCTCCATCTCTATTATCTCCCAGCTCCTTCTCTCTATCCTAAAAGTCTAGCTTAAACTTTATTCCCTCTGAGAAGCCTTCAATTAGAGTCAAATGTGACCATTCTGCACACCCACAGTATCATTGTTAAAGTGCTACATGAAAGACAAGAAGAGTACAGCTTATATTAAAGTTCATGTGCCTAACTCCCCCACAGCAATTCTTGAAGGCAAAAAAATATGTCTACTTATCATGGAAACCTTACACAGTAACTTGAACAGAGTAAGTTTTTAGTAAATGGATTCAAGTCACTTGATGAGGTGAAATCCTTAGAAGCAAAATGAAGCAGCAATATGCATTCTTAGCTAACTGGACAAAGATATCCAAAGATGCTAGATAACTGCTCATGGTTTCCATCCTGAAGACAGTGTGTTCCTAGGAGCTTATAAAGGAAATAATGGGGATCTGAAAGATACTTTGAAATTTTTTTTTTAAATATGGAAATCATTCTTTTATTCATGGTAAGGAAGCAAACTATCACAGTAATAACACTCTAATAACTCACTGAGGATATTTAAGCAATGACTAGATGACCTCTCTATGGAGGTATCATGGAAGGGCTTCCCCATTTGCTGGGAGGTTGGACCAGATATCTTCTAAGGCCCCATCACTTCCCAAAGTCTGTGAATCCAAGTGATAAATAGCCAATTTTTTTCTTATCCAACATATCCAAATCCAAATATATTAACTGAGAGTTATTACCTGTTTCCTGGTAAATTTCATCAGCTTTACTCTTGGAAAATGAGAATTTTCAACATAACCATGTTTCGGTGGTTTGAGTAGAACAAATTCACAGTCAAGTCCCTCAAAATGCTTGCTTGGAATTCTGAAATAGTCTTCTGGAAGTGCCTTGGAGCCACCTTCCTGGACTGTGAAATTTTGTACTGCCAGAGGAATACGTTTAGGGACAATATCCACCAGGATTTCAAGTCTGCTCACAGCTTGGAAGCCACTCATAACATCCAGTATAAAACGGTCCTGTTGTTGGTCAGGCATTGTCTGTACATAATGGATGTAACCATCATCAACATCCTGCTGCGTAAACATCAAAGGGAACTTCTCCTCTGTACCCACGCTACCCTCCTCCGGTAAAGACCTTCGAAGGTATCCATGCACTGGCGGAGTTCTAACAATGAACACTGCCTCTGAAGGAACAGGGTGTTCGTGCACAGCCTTGAGTGCACATTAACAACACAGAAACACAAAAAGAAAAACATTAATCTATGGAAGAGTCAAGACCCTTGATGAACCAAATTTTTTTCTATTAATGTTCACAAACGGCTCAAGTTATAATCCAGGTTAAGACACAGTTTAAGCCTGGGTCTGTTCTGGTAACCATGCTAATATTTCGAATTTCAGTCCTGATCACAAAGACAAAGCAACATTTGAACAGTTACTAATGTATTATCAAGACATTGTCCACAGTGGCAAGAAACCTAGGACTCAGAAAATAGAGCTGAAAGAAATAAAATGGTATCTAGACAAGGTAGTAGAAAAAGTAGCAGTTAAAGCACTAAAATTGCAAGACTTTAAAGGAAAGTCTATTTTTAAACTAGCTCAGCATTTTAAATATACATTTAATTTACTGATTCAGCAAAATTCATCTCAAAACTTTCTGACAGATTTATAGTCCATGAACTATGTACACCCCCTTGTGGTGAAACTTAAATTCTCTAAGATCCTGAAAAATAATTGAGAAAAAAGGTGGTGGGCTCCATATTCTCTTGGTCAAAACTCATTATTCAGTAAATTGCTCTGATTTGAATTCATTTCTGCTGCTGCCACTGTTCAGTCGCTCAGTCGTGTCCGACTCTTTGCAACCCCATGGACTGTAACCATCAGGCTCCTCTGTCCACGGGATTCTCCAGGCAAAAATATTGCAGTGGGTTGCCATGCCCTCCTTCAGGGGATCTTCCCGACCCAGGGATCGAACCCAGGTCTCCTATACTTCAGGCAGATTCTTTACCACTCACCCACCAGAAAAGTCCAAATTCATTTCTACTTGATGTTATTGGCTGTATTTAGCAAGCAGGAAAACTCATTTGCAGTCCTGAGGGTAGATTCAGAGTAGCTTGCCTTTGTGGCCAATTGTCATAAATCAGTTTACATACCCTGCACAGATTACTCATTCTCCCCTAACTCTGATCAGCAGGGCTGTGCTGCTAGAGGCTCTCAAGTCAGAGTCTCAGGAAACCAGGCGGCTTCTGGTGTGAAGTCTTACCCTTGGCATTCCCCGGGTCTGGGCCAACTTATCCATCAATTTCAAGAAACTACATAAGGCCACATTCAGAGCTAAAGAAATAAACTGTGTAATATAGTATCCTCATCTGTTTTAGGAATCCTTTTTATGTCAGTTAAATTACACTTGTATGCCCTGCTTCACCACATTACAAATGTAACTCAGATCAAATCAAATATTGGCAGTGTTGCCACGAAAAATGAAAAAAGTAATGACCTCTTCATTGACTATAATATATACATTCCCTCCTCCTCAGGTTATTCTACATTATAAACATATATGCATACTCATGTGATCATGTGCACACAGCTTTAAAATGAAGGGATTTTTGGATTCGTTATATTCCATTTCCAATAGAACAATTAGCAGTATCAAAATCATGGAACCGTCTGGCTTTTCTTCTCAATGGCATCTGCATTTTTAAAAAGTCATTCCAAATACCAGGAGAGAAATCATTATAAAAATAGCTCTCAGAAGCAAACAAAGAGATCATTTGTCCCTGTGGTTCCAGAGGGGGAGAATGCTAGGAGCTAGGACCACCACCTACCTGAAGCCTTCCTCTGCTCAGTTTTACCGGTTTTCCTTCTTCAACCACAAGAGTCTTGCTGTGCAGAATTCGCGTGTGATGTTGGTGGCTTTCTGAGTCCACCTGCACGTAGACTCCCACATATAAATGTGTATCTTTAACTCGCACCGTTAGGTTGAACATATCGAAGCTGCCACTACCGTCATGCCTGTAAATCACACGCCCTTGCTTCAAGTCATGCATGGAAAATGAGCCAGGCGCTGAGCTGCTGACCAGCACCCTGCCGTGCTTTGGGAGCTGCACAATACGGAATTCGACCTCGTGGTCTGTTCTGACATCTTGGTTTGTGGTGACACTGAGGTTGGCTGTCGTCAGGCTGCTGTCTTTGCCTCTCTGTACAAGCAGCCCCGTGTTGTTGACTACACGGATGTAGGGGTCTGACACGCTGACCTCAAGGAGGGATGATGTGTAGTGGACACCATCCGTCACGAACAACACAAAGCGGGCTGAGTCTGCACCCCGGTGCCTGAAGAGCACGCGTCCTTCCCGCAGGTCCTCTTGCCTGAACTGGTAGAGTTTCTGAGTTGGGTCACTGGCTTGCACCAAGTCCCCGTTTGGGATGCCCCGCCGGATGTAGAGCAACTGCCCATCGTCAAAATCTGAGTCAGGGTCATGGTAGCAGATATCTGAGAGGGTCAACAAGCGCTGGCCGTTCCGCACAACCTGAAAGACCTTATCCACCATGCGCACTGGTTTCTCGTCATTCTTTAACTCCACAGAAACGGTGACTTTGATTTCCATAGACAGATGCTCCATGTCAAGATCCCTGAACGCTCCCTCTTGGACTGGTCCTGCGGTGGAGGCCACAAGGAAGAATTCATCACTCTGGGTCTCAGAGTCATCGTGCTCATATATCAGCCGCTCACCCAGGATGTCTTGATCCACGAAGGCAGTAATGTTGTCCTGATTTCCAGGAGAATCTGAAGAGCGAATCAGTTTCAGCTTCCCGTGTTGCGGACTCTTGGTGACTGTATATTGGAAAGTCCGATTGTCCAAGGTTTGAGCAAATAATTCTGACTTTGTGATTAATTTCCCTTCTCCTTCTTTTAAAAGCAATCCTCTGTTTGTTACAATAATGTGCCTCCTCTCTGCTTTAAAGTTGATTCTGAAAGTATAACCTTTTGATTCTGTGTGTTTTGCAACCATCAAGAACCTGAAACTATCTTGTGAATGTTCCCTGGGCCTCTCCTGTGGTTCATAACTTATCTTACCATCTGTAATATTTTGTTGGCTGAAGACTGAGTTTGTCTGTAGAACTTCTGTGCCAAGTAGCAATTTTCCTTTCTTAGGTGGGGTCAGTAACTTAAAATGCAGTTCCGGCTCAGCTACTTCCACTCCCTCTGTCACGGCCTGTAAGTGATCAGAATTCAATACGTGCCTCTTTATTTTACTGATCTCAAGGGCAACATTTTTCAGAAGGGTAAACTTTAGCCACTGTATCGTAATAGGAAACACCAGCTCTTCGCTGCTTTTTCCTTCTATGTCAACTTTAAATTTAAAGTGATCCATAACATTTTCTAGTTGCAAATCTTTGAATGTAGTACAGTACCGGATCTGACTCCGATCAACAGAACGCTGAGAAAAGGTACTGATTTGTTTCCACTCGCCACCTGGCCCTTGCTGCTGAATTTGGCCAAAGCGGGGCGGATAAGTGATAACATAACGGGTGTCCACCTCAGGGCGTTCACCATTAACCTCCACCGACAAGTTGCTCTGAGTAATCAGAACCGAACCACCCTGCTGTACGACCACACCGGTCCGATTGGCCACTGCCAAGTCCCAAGGAATAGCCATGACCCGCAACACCACCGTACTGCTAACCAGCTCTCCATCATTTGCTCTCAGAAGGATCCGGGAGTTTGGATGGCCCCTGTGCACACAGAAAATGTTGCCATCTCTTAAATCCCCATATGAGAAACCATTAATGGCTCTCCCGGGATCATTGATGTTTTCTAAAAACCCAGCATCTGAATTGAAGTGGCCAAGCACTGAGACACTAAGACTTAAGGAATCTGTGTCTGGGTCTGAAACATGTATGATATTTGGAGTCAGTCGTTTCTTAGAATTCTCAAACACGAGAAGCAAGTTTCCTTCAGGGAGCTTAAGGTTTGGGGGATCATTTACTGGAATGACAACAATGTTAAACACATAAGAAACATGTCCTTGCAGATACAGTGGCACTTCCCTCTTGCTGTTGGAAGAGACTGAAAATGTGAAATAATCCCTAGGTTCTTCTGAACCGTCATGGACATACCAAACGTTCCCTTGCTCCAAATCCAACAGAGTGAAAACTTTCTCCGGTCCTTGCTCGGGGGAAACATCTAATCGAAGGAACCCATAAACAGGCATCTCCTTTATTTTAAAGAGTATCTGAGACTGATGGATACCCAAATCCTTCAGCTCCATATCCACCTTCATATGCCTTTGTTCCAGTAAGGCTTGCCCACCTTCTTGGACCTCCAAGTTATTCAGGACCAAGAAATAGCTACGCACATCTTGAAGACTAGGCTTGCCCGCCTCAGAGTCAGCAGTGGAAAGGGGAACTTCTGCCAGCAGCAGTTTCTCCATGGTTGTTGCAGAAGGGTTTTCATTATCACTGCCCTTCATTTTACACCCAGCAGATATATCTTTGGAAACAAAGGCATCCTTTAATGCTCTCTTTTCTGAGTTGGCTTCCAAGCCTCTCAAGCACCCTTTAAAAGAGATTCCTCCAGCAGATTTCCCAGGCACAGAGGCAAGTCCTAACCTCTTAACTTCTTCTCCCTTGTGTCTATCAAGACCTCCCACGAAGAGGGGGCCTGCAGATACAAACAGTTTGCTCTGCAAAGGCAGGTTTGTCCTTACTCTTTGTTCATCCACCATCAGGCCCAGGTATCTTTCAGTGAATCTGAGTTGAATATCGTGCCACTGGTTGTCACTAACCAAGCTAAAAGAAGAGAGCTGAGTATCACTCCTATCCCTTCCTACATGAGCCTTCAAAAAACCTTCAACTATTTCCAAAGCGACAAAATCTCCTTCCCTACCTGACTGAAATAAAAGCAAGGCTTGTTGAGTTCCAGTCTGCAAAGCAAATTCCAACAGCCCGTCCCGCTGGACCTTCCACTCTGGGAAGGTGACATAGGATCTGGAGCTAAAGAAATTGATGGCTTCATCCTCCCCTGCAAAAAATTCATCACTGCATCCTAGTGACACCTCATAAACTTTCTTAAAACCAGGGTAAGATCTAAGAGAGGAAAGGATCTCCCTCTGGTTAAACACCACATCCTCCATACAGCCACGGAAATTGGGGAGCTGTCCATCGAGATATGAGACTTCAAGTCCACCGTGGCCCGCTATGTAGATTCCATGCTGAAAGTGCAAATTGTGCATCCCACCAGTGATCCGGCCAGTCATCTCATAATGTTTGTCAATAACCAGAGAGACATGATCCTTAACACAGTACAGTTCCACTAAATGCCAAGCCAAGTCGTCCACACGAAGTCTTTGCTCAGAAAGACGCACTAATTCACCTGTCCCCAAATTCACTCTCACCTGAAAGACAAACAATCATAATTAAGCAATCTCATCTCATAGTGTTTTATTCAGAAAATATGGCCATTCACAAAGATAAAGAAAGAGAAACCTGGACATGGAAAACCCTTCCCACACTTACAGACTACATATTGAAATTAAAATGTTTTGAGTTGGAATATTTACGACATACTTGTAAAATTGGGGAAGATCTCAACCCTTACATGTGGCATCTGATTTTATTCTAGTGAAATAACAATAATCAAGTGTTTTGTTCTCTTTCTCTCACTGTTCTTCCCTCCAGTAATTGAATCATCGTACATTTTTAAAGATTAAAAAAAATCTTACCTGTAAGTTTCCTGATAGAATTTCTATTATACAGTAGTCATTTTCCCCAGCTGCAAGAAAAAGTAATCCCTGTGGTTTGCTGGTTTGAAATTTTAATTGAAGAGATAGCTCAGAGGAAACTTCTATGATATTGAGCCCCACGTAGCTTTCACCATAAAAAGATGCTGTAGGAAAAAAAGAAGTCAGTAAACTTATTACACAATGACTGTTACACTTATATAGCCATCTCCCTGCAGGAGAGACCCTGCTGAAGACAGCTGCCGTACCCAAGGCCACACCTGCTTCCTGGGGTAGCCCACAGATCTATCGTGAGGGTATAAACGCTGTGTTCTCTTATTCCAACTCAGGACACTTCTGATGGATCAGTCCCTCTTCAGAACTCTCAAGAGGGCAGAATCTTCTACTGAAACTGAATTGCAAATCTGCTCCTCTATCTACCCAATTCTGCTTCTTTCCCTTCTAAAGGGGTTAATCCCAAGTCACTGGTGGTGAACTGGTGTTATAGTGAAAGGGAACACACTAGCCAGCTCTGAAATATCAACCTATGAGAAATATAGGGCAAGTAGTAGCAATGAGACGGAGAAGGCGATGGCACCCCACTCCAGTACTCTTGCCTGGAAAATCCAATGGACAGAGGAGCCTGGTAGGCTGCAGTCCATGGGGTCGCTACAAGTCGGACACAACTGAGCAACTTCACTTTCACTTTGCTCTTTCATGCATTGGAGAGGGAAATGGCAACCCACTCCAGTGTTCTTGCCTGGAGAATCCCAGGGACGGGGGAGCCTGGTGGGCTGCCTTCTATGGGGTCACACAGAGTCAGACACGAGTGAAGAGACTTAGCAGACTTAGCAGTAGCAATGAGAACAATGGAGTTGGATGTCTATTGATAAGTTTGAATGAAGCTTTGGAAAAAATAGGGAAAAACTAGGAGAGATTAGCTGACAATTACAAGGCAGGTGTGAAAGCCAAAGGGCTTCCCTTGTAGCATATAAAGTCTTTCTCATCTCCTACGGCAGGTGGGCAGGGGAAGTTGAGACTCTCACCCAGAAAATGGCATTGTCAGCTTCAAACAAAGTTCAAGTTCCAATCATATCAGGCTGCCTCTGACAAGTCCAAGGCTTTGTTTGGGAAAGAATGGAAACTTGACTTATGGGATGGGGACATCTGGATTGATGCTGAAATACTCTGTGTCCCTAGATCCCTCTCAACACTCTGATCCTGAAGAAAAGACCCGTTCCCCGATTAAAGTGATCCTCCCTTTGCTGAAAGAGGATGCAGAGACCTCTCCCCACAAATAACATGTAACCCCTGAAGACACACCCCCATCTCTCATCCTGACCACTAGACCCAAAACAAAGCCTAAGTCACAACATAACTCTAGTATGGAGACATGACTAGACCCTACAGGAGCTGCAGGACCTATCCAGAAGGTAGTGCCAGCAGCCAGGAAATGCACGTGGGACCAAGGATACCTAATCAAGGGGGCAGGAATATAAAGTTAAATAGGCAGAGTTTATAAGAGTTTTGGGGGCACATCCCCAGGGATGCAGGATGTAACCTGCTGGCACAGATGGCTGTAAATGATGTGGACTCACAGCTAAGGTAGATCCTAGAAGCACAGAAAGTGCGATGACCCAGCCTGAGACGCACATGACAGAACTGCCATGATGGATGGATGGTGGAAGCAGAGATTCAAGGGACGGAAGTGGTACATCCAGAATTGAGCATGGACAGGACCAGAAGTCCTGAGCAAGCTGCACAACATGGTGGCCTGGAACTTCATGTCATCACCTTTCTTGCGTCAGCACCTTTTCCTCAGCTTGTGAGTCTGGTTGCCCAAAAAGGGAGAAACCCCTTACTGCCAGCTGATGGAAGGACCAAACACCGAAGCCTGGTTCATGGCTGAGTCAGCATCCTCA
>NW_011494950.1:1329033-1338072 GCF_000754665.1 Bison bison bison | reverse complement strand
AGCATCATCATGGGCATGCAGACCGGAAACGGATCCCCACTGCACTACAGCTGCTCTTAGGTGTGGCCATGAAACCACCAGTGCGGGAAAATTCTCCCCAAGGTAAAACTATGGGCAGTACATCTAATCATTTGGTTTATATGGAGCCAGAACGGCTTGAGGTTGGAATAAAGACTGATAGGTAGCAGCAAACAGCCTGGCCAGGTGGGCTTCCTAGGTAACCCAGCCTGCTTCTCCTCTTTGCTCCTACAACACTGTGCATTTGTTTATCCTAGCGTTTGCCTGGATAGATATTCATCTATCTCCTGCACCAGTCCATGAGTTTCCTATGATGAGGGACTACATCTCTTTTGCCTTCTTCTCTCCAATACCTAGCACAGTACCTGGCACCCAGGTGGTATAACAGAATTTTGGTACCCCATTTAGATCTCTTTTAACAGGTTGGTACATCCATCCCCCAGCTGATGAACTCTGTTATCCAGAAATTTAAGTAAAATCATACCCTCTGTCCTGGAGGGCAACCTCTAGCCAGTGACTGACTGAAAGAGGTGTTTTGCTCTTCATATTCCAGAGCTGAGATGAGACCACATCTTTGCTTGGTTTCTTTTCCTGCCCTCTCTGCTTCCATCACTTCCTTAAAGTTGTCTCCTGGTAGCACCCACTCAATTCTTCATTCCCACAAGAATCCTCTCCTAAGCCTCTCTCTCTAGGGAATCCAATCCAAGCTAGGTAGGTATCAGGCAATCATTTATTGAACCAAACTGAACTTAAACAATAAACCTTCATTTTATAGTTGAGTCAAGTCAGGCCTAAAGAAGCTTATGGACTTAGGTAAAGTCAAAGTTAATTTGAAGCAGAGTTAAGACAAAACCTAAGCATAACCAACCACCAAGCCAGCATTTTTTGTTTGTTTTTTTTCACCAAGGTACAAAGTTGATACAGAGATGAACAGAATCTCTTTCAGACTTTCTCAGATATGCGGAAGCATCTTTTTTCCTCATTAAAAACAGCCATTAATAATTAAATTCAATAAAACTAGAATATAGGGACATAGTCATAAAGTTGAAAGAAGCAATTACAAATCCACAAGCTTATCCTTCTGGCTCTCCCGTTACTGAAACCCCCCACTCCAATTTTCGACAGACTTAGAGGGTGTATTGTTAAGTTTTCAAAACCAGGAAATGTTTTCTAAATCATAAAATCTACTGCTGAGAATGACTAAGTAACCTTAATAAACAACATCCCTATATTTTCCCATGTTTCACCTCTGGCACTGAATCAATCCCAGTCTCAGCTGGTGGCTAGAAATTTCCATTGCCTCAAGGGAAAAATAAGGAAGCAGGTTTCAAACTTCTGGCCTGACAGCCTGAAGCCACATACTTCCAAGTCAACCCTAACTTTTGTGGTCCCTAGTAAGTGCCTCAAAATCAGAATAAAAAGCAAGTAAAGCACAAGTAAAACTGGTTTTACTTGTGAGAAAAGTAAAGGCAATCTCTACCTGCAGTGAAGGGAAAGGTGTGTGTGGGTATTTTACAGGAGGGTAGCGAATCAAGTTGAACCAACAAGTCAGAGCATCTTCCTGATTTTGTGTCCTTAAATAAATGGTAAAATGTTTTGAATAGAAAGTAAAGTTTCGCCGTGAGGTAAAATACTTTGTGTGGAAGGTTTCTGTAATTTCTCCCAGGTAGGTGACTATATGATTCATTTTACCTACTTTAGAATTGGTTTCCATTCCTTCTTTCAAACTATATCTTCCTGGATTTTTGTTTGATTTTGGTTTTACGTTCAAGTTTTTTGGCGGTTCCTGTGCGCCAGGTACTATGAGGGGTTGGTTGGAGAATTAATAAGACAAAGGAACTCCCAATCTATCACAGGAGAAAACTGTTTAGAAAAAAGAGGGTATCCAAGTGATAGTAGAAAGTACTAGAACAGAAGCTTGGCTTGAGCCCAGTGGGATATGAGAGAAGGAGCAATCCATTAAGGTCTCTCCCTGGCAGATGTACATATCCCATCCCATGTGCATATTCTGTCCACACAGACCGTTTGGTCCTGGGAATTCAATGGCGATTGAGAAAGACTGTATATCAAGCAATTTACAGTTGCCTGATTATTAAGCAGGAAATTCAGACCACAACAGAAGCACTGGGGCTTGTCAAGGAGGGTAGACGGAGGAAAGGTGTTTCAGGCAAGGCACTGGCTTCTAGGAAGAGCTGGTGAGGGGTGGAGGAAAGGAAGAGGAAAGAAGAAAAGTGGGGAGAGAGAGAAGAGAGGAGACTGCAAGGAACCAGAAGCCCAGAGTGGCTGAGCCAGTATGAGGAGTGGGCAGCCAGGATAGAACCTGCAGAGGCACAAGGGGTTAGGGGGCAAATACCACTGCATCCATTTGAGGCCTTCCCTGAACTTTCAGTTCAAAGTCCATGTGAACAGCCCCCCCGACACACACACACACACATACACGCACACACACATGCATGCTTACAAAAGGAGACACCCAGTCCCAGTACCTGACTACTCCCTTCAAGACTCCTACTTGAATCTCTGATTATCTTCTCTATTTGTTTTCTGGGTTATTATTCGGTCCCAACACCACACCACTCCAAACAGAAGGTAAGACTCTGAGGCCAGGAGACTTTGTTGATCTTGATCACAGCTCCACCGTGTACACAGCAGTGCAGGGCACATTAGGCACTCTGTAAATGATGGCTTAGAAGCCAAGCTGAAGAGTTTAGACTATCCGAAGAGGGCCATAAAGGAGTTACATAGGGACACAACATAACCCAGATTGCAATTTAGAAGAGGACCCTGGCTGAAATGCAGAGAATGGACTCAAGGGGACGGTAGGGTCGGGGGAAGCAAACAGAGGGGAGAGGTAGGCAAGTTAAAGAGATATTTAAAAAGTAGGACTGTCAGGAGAGGAAAAGGGAGAGGCCAAGGGGGCAATCCAGATTTCTGGTTGAGTAGCCAGTTATTAAGTGAGGGAACCTGAGACAGGAGCTTTAGTTTTCCTTTGTTTTGTTGTGTATATATGACAGGAATTTCTCAATAAACGTTTAGGGAGCAAATAACTGACTGATCACCTGGATCCCGACTTACAAGGGTGGGTGACTTACAAGCTATAATAAGAAGGTTGAACCTTATTCTGCAGATAGTAAGGAAGCATTATGGTTTTCAGTTGGAAAAAGACATATCAGTTCTGTGTTTTAGAAAGATCAGTCTGGTGACTCTGCAAGGGCAAAACAAGAATAGGATGGAAATTAATCAGGAAAGTATTTTAAAGAAAGATTTCAGAACTGTTTGTTTTCATTGAAATTAGAATTGTCTTTACATAATACAGTATTTTTGGTAACTTTATATCATAACTTTTTATGTACTGTGTTTCTTCTAAAATGTTCTATAGATGATACGGCATAAGTGTAAAAACTTATTTTTTAAATTAAAATAAAAAAACCACCAAAGCAAACTTCTCTGCTAGAATATTTGCATTATACAGATTCCTAAGATGAAGTCCTAAGAGAAGGGCTGAAGTTATAAAACAGCTCTTATTCATGCTGTATCATTCGAGTGGAATAACTTCACTTGGAAAGGAAAGCCACATTTTACCCCACAAATGCATCCGTAAGAGCCTTGACAGTGTTTCACCATGGTATTGATGGCCCATACTTTATCAAACTGATGTCGAGTATTTATTCAAGAGATCACTAACTTTATGCACTAGCTCCCCAGGTGGCGCTAGTGATAAAGAACCCGCCTGCCAATGCAGGAGATGCAAGAGACGCTGATTCGATCAGTCAGGAAGATCCCCTAGAGGAGGGCATGGCAACCCACTTCAGTATTCTTGCCTGAAGAATCCCATGGACAGAGGAGTCTGGCAGACTACAGTCCATAGAGTCACACAGAGTCTAATACGACTGAAGCAATTTAGCTCACATGCGCACAACTTAATCCACAGCACTCTAAGAAAGAAGAAAGCTTACAAATGTGAAAAAAATTAGCACAAATATCTAACATGCCCTAGAAGGCCCAACCTCCTTTATTCACTGAAAGCAAATCCCAATAGGGAAAGTTCCAACAGTCTCTCCCACAAGGGTCAGGTCCACTAACATTTAAGTTAAGAAAGAAAATCAATGAGTGAATAGATGTTTGCTCCAGGGCTGCAGGCAGGGCAGCTGACCGGGTGTTCACTAGGCTGGGAGCGTGGGACGGGTCCCTGGCTCCATATCTGTATACCAAATGTGTTGCTGACACAGTTGGGAAGGTGGCGGAGAAGCAAGTAGTAGGCCCAAGGCCACTGTGAGGATGGAAATCTTAGGTTTCCAGGAAGAGCTGGAGCAATCCACAGTCCTAGAATCCTGGCTATTGCAGAACATGTCGCACCAGCCTCTCAACTTTCATTCATTCCCCAAACATCGGTCCCCATGCCCACTGTTCAGGTTGCAAGAGAAAACCAGCACTTGCCCTGCCCATACCCCTCTCAATGGGGCGTTCTCTAGGCCTGCTAAAAATGGTCATAAAGATTGTGTCCCCCACAACTGCAGGGGGAGCTAATCCTGTAGACGTTGTAGATTCCTACAGAAACCCCTAGAATTGAGGTAGTGGTCATCCTGGGCCCCAGCCACCTCGGGCTGAGCTGACAGCTCCCTCCTTAGTGACCGCAGAGCTTATATCCTATCCTGAGTGACACTGAAGACATTTCTGTGTCTGCTCCCCCGCTGTCTAGGAGCTCTCTAGGCCCAGCCACAGGCTCTACAGTGAGTGCTGGAGCCAGGCTCGCTCTGCTCATGGACAGAACCTTCTCTAAAGCTCCCAGCTCCCTTGCTCTCTGATGGCACGTGCCTTCTCCTGACAATCAGAATCAAATGGCCCTCGGAACTCTGCTCAATGATATATGGCAGGCTGTACGGGAGGGGAGTTTGGGGGAGAATGGATACATACATATATATGGCTGAGTTCTTTTACTGTCCATCTGAAACTATCACAACACTGTTAATCAGCTATACTCTAACATAAAGGGCTTCCCAGGTGAGGCTAGTGGTAAGAACCTGCCTGCCAATGCAGGAGACATAAGAGACATGGGTTTGATCCCTGGGTGGGAAGATCTCCTGGAGGAGGGCATGGCAACTCACTCCAGTATTCTTGCCTGGAGAATCCCATGAACAGAGGAGCCTGGAGGGCTAGTCCATGGGGTCACAGAGCTGGACATGACTGAAATGACTTAGCACTCATGCATACTCTACTGTAAAAAGTTTAAAAACAAACAGAATTAAATAGCCCTTTATATGATCTCTTACTAGTTCAGACACTCCCTCTATAAACTTCCTATTGCTGCTGTTAGGGCTTCCCTGGTGGCTCAGCTGGTAAAGACTCTGCCTGCAATTCGGGAGACCTGGGTTTGATCCCTGGGTTGGGAAGATCCCCTGGAAAAGGAAAAGGCTACCCACTCCAGTATTCTGGCCTGGAGAATTCCATGGACTGTTTAGTCCATGGGGTCACAAAGAGTCAGACACAACTGAACTGCTAACAAACTGCCACTAATTTAACGGCTTAAAATGACACACATTGATTGTCTTAAGAGTTCTGGAGTTCACTGAGCTAAATCAAAGTGTTTGAATGCCTGCATTCTTTCTGGAAGCTCTGGGGGAGACTCTGTCTCATTGCCTTTTCCAACTTCTAGAGACCATCACATGTCTTGGCTTGTGGCCCCAACCAGATATCATACCACTTTGACCTCTGCTTCCATCACACCATCGCCTTCTTTGATTTTGACCCTCCTGCCCTCCTCTTATGGCACCCCTATGATCACCTTTAGGGCCCGTTGAGATAATTCAAGATAATCTCTCCACCCTCAAAATCCCTAATTTGATAACATCTGCAAAATCCCTCTCACTATGTAAAATAATATAATCCATGTTGAATGAATTAAGACGTGACTACCTCAGCAGGAGTATCTGTAGTATCCCCAGTCTGCTTACCAGACAAAGGTGACTTCCTACTGTGATGAGACTCCATGAGGACATAACACCCTGTGTCATATAAACACTGAGAGCAGCATTTATCTAAGCCTTTGTCAGCCATAAATTGACACTTGCCATCTACCTCTACAAGGACTAAATCAGTTGCTACTGCAGCTGCTGATTTTCAACAAAACACCCTCTGCAAGGAGTTCAGGGTAGAGAGTAGAATTGAGGCATTCTGTGCTCTGAGAAAAAGGTCCTCAGATAGTTAGATATTTTCAGGAGACGATTTTATAAGCCCATTTCTTGAGTCTCCTCACATCTAGAAAAGCACTAAAATGCTTCATGGTGACGACTGCTCCTTGTGACTAGCAAAAATCTTCTGTAGAAAATAGGTGCTTGAACACATGCACTCCACCTTCACCAAAATCACGTATATACTGACCTTCCCCACTACCTCTTTGGAGCAGTTTCTCAGAGCTATCTGAAATGCCGTCTCCATGCTGTCTCCTCATTTTGCCCCAAATATAAAACTTAACTTGCAATTCTCACGTTGTGCATTTTTCAGTTGGCATCTTCAATTAGATTCTTCAAAACAACAGCCTGAATCACCCAAGGAAGAAAGATAAACTCACATTACACATCTGGCTAAGCAAGAATATATTCTTCAAAGTGCCTGAAAGCAGCTTTTGGTGAGACCTCAGTATCCGATATTCGTCACACAACTACAGTAGAGGGTGAAGAACAGTATATATGTTAAATTATATGCTATGGAATTCTTCACTCAATGTATGCTCAGTCACTCAGTCATGTCCAGCTCTTTGTGACCCCGTGGACTGTAGCCTGCCAGGCTCCTCTGTCCATGGAATTTTCCAGGCAAGAAAACTGGGGTGGGTTGCCATTTCCTTCTCCAGGGCTTCATTCAGTAAATCTCCTCTATCCATATTCTGTACCTCTCAATGGATATCTAACCTATTGGGTCTTTCTCATGCCCAAGCTAATCGCACAGATGAAGAGACAGGAGAGTCATTACTAGGAGAGAAGGGAAATGAGCATTTATCCAGTAGTTTCCAGGCTGCCATGTCTTGCCTGTGTGGTGGTCTTGCCTGTGTGCGTGATCAGTCACTTCAGTCATGTCCAACTCTTTGTGACCCTATGGGCCGTAGCCCACCAAGCTCCTCAGTCTGTTAGGGGAAGCACACTGGCTGAAACCACCCACCCTGGCCAGGCACTATAGTAACCGTTTGCATGAGTTGTTTTAGGACAGGAGGTCCTGGTAAGGAACACAGAACTAATAAGCCACCACCAATGGGGAGAGTTCAGGAAAGGTCAAAAGGAGACATCACATGTCTGATCACCTCCCAGAATCCTCCTCTCTGGCATCCATCTTGGCTGAACAAAGCATGCACCACCAGGAAGGACTCTGAGTCAGATGATTGGCTAAAGACGACCTGAAAATTAATTCCATCACCATAAACCCCAAGACTGCGAGCCACAGAACAGTCTTGCTGACTGGCAGAGCAGTTCTCCTGGGTTCCCTTGCCCTACTGCTCTCCACCCGCGTGTCCTTTCCCAATAAAATCTCTTGCTTTGTCAGCAGATGTGTCTCCTCAGACAATTCATTTCCGAGTGTTATACAACAGCCCACTTTCCGGCCCTGGAAGGAGTCCCCCTTCCTGCAACAGGTCCATGGGATTCTCCAGGCAAGAATACTGGAGTGAGTTGCCCTGCCTTCCTCCAGGTGATCTTTCCAACCCAGGGATTAAAACCCTGCCCCCACCCGTGTCTCCTGCATTACAAATGGATTCTTTGTAAAGAATTCTGAAGAAGCATTTATCATCCCAGTTTTACAAAAGCAACATCAAGACCAAGACAAGTAATTTTCCCCAAGTCACTCTGAGAATAGGTGATGACACCCAGATTAAAGCTCAAATCCACCTAATTCCAAAGCCACAGGCTTCTCATCAACCCACAGGGACCACTCAGATCCCTGGCCGTGACCATCACCACCTCACCTATCCCACAACACCATTCACTGCCCACTCAGATCCCCCTGGCCTGCAGCCATACACCCCTCTCAACCATACACCAAAGCCATAGCCACAGTGGCCTCACACTTGGACTCCTGTACCCTCCGGTTGCTCCCTGCCCACCAGGCAGGAAGAGGCCGGGAAGCAGTCAGAAAAAAGAATCTGGAAGAAGGAAGATGAAGAGGAAGGAGCTCGCAAGTGCCCCAAACAGCAGAACTGACTGCGCAGTGTCAGAGAACTTTGAAGCAGGTCCGCACAGGGGTGAGAGCCAGGCGTGCGCCAGTACAGGGCCGGGTGCTGTACATCACTCCAGAGCTCCTTGCGAAATCGCCTAAAGTGAAGTAAAGAACCATTCCGAACTTAATCCGAAGACTACAAAGACTGGTAAGGCCTTTGATTGAGAATGCGTTCTCAAGTCTCGAAGAATGTCTTTTGTTATAAACTGAATTAAATTTCAAGGAGCTAGAGAGGGCGGGAAGGCCCCAGTGGAAGGCCCCAGTGTCCAGCTCAATGATGTCAAAAGTCACTGTGCTTTTACTAGTCATCTTTGACTTCTGAAAGCCGCCAAGGAAATGTAAAGCACCTCCAGCTAACGGGGTCCAGAAAATGTCTGCGGACGTGTGCGGGAACTTAGGGAACGAGAGGGCAGCCACCCACAAAAGAAACTCGGCGAGCAGTTCAAGGCCTCTTGAGGGTCACGAGCAGTCAAGGAAGGGCCTGGGTAGGGGAGGGCTGGAAAGCCTGAGAAGACAGGACAGCAGGAAGCCTTCCGTCTACTCCTCCGAGTGCCGCCGAGAGTCCGGCCCCAAAGCCCAGACCCGAGGCGCAGAGCCCGCCCCCGGAGCTCGCGAACTCGCCGGGACCGGAGGGGCCGGGCCGCGCGGGGCAGGGAGTCGGAAGTTTTCCGCGGAGACGACGCAGCCACTGCGCAGGGCCGAGCGGTCTCCTCCCGGGGCTGCCCGGCTCCCAAGGCCCCGCCTGAGAGTCCAAGTCGCGCTCGCTGCGGGACTGGCCGGGCTGCGGGGTCTCCCGGGGCCCTCGGATCACAGGGGGCTCCC
>NW_011494950.1:1316124-1328700 GCF_000754665.1 Bison bison bison | reverse complement strand
CGCAGGCAGCCCGCAGCTGTTGCGCCCCATCACGCTCCGCCTGGCGCCGGGGTGCACGGTGCAGACACGCGGCGGGGCCAGAGCGCCCCGGCAGACTCGGTACGGAGAGAGCACGAGTCGCCCGCCCTGCGCGGCGAGTTCTGCGCTGGAGTTGACTGTGCGTGCGGGCGCTGATGAGAAATGGAGAATGGAGGGGGAAGAATTCCTGGTGGAGGTAGGACCTTACCGCACACGACTTTAAGGTGCCAGAGTGAGCGCCAGCTTATTGCTGAATCCCCAGTGCTGACCTGGTGCATAGACACCGGCAGATGAATAAGAATTAAACACAAACTGAGCGTGTTACTTCCTTCTGGAAATGGAGATTGGACCAAATCTCTAAGGCCCTTCCAGCTTTACCATTCTCACTTTCGAATTCTAAACAAATGGAAATGCTATCCACGAGGAATGTGAGTGTTAGCACAGAGAAGGGTCCCGCCCCAGGCTGACTGTGTCCTAGGAAGAGCTGGAGGTGTAGCTGTGCCTGGGGTTGCAAGGCCAGGCTGAGCCAGGCATGCAGACTTTCTCCTGGCAGGCTCAGGTAACCACAGAAATGTAAATGCACAAGCAGTGCAGAGCAAGATTGCCCAGGGACCCCGAGACTGTCACCAGTGTCCCCAGGGAGCCTCTACTCAAATGCCATCCCTGGTTAAGGACAGAAGCTTGGTTCCTTAAGAGACCTGAGGGCAAATCACGGTTCAGATATTATTAGGTGACCTTGGTCCGTGACTTTGAACAAATGTCTTAATTGTCTCAACTTCTGTCTCCACTCCTGTTCAGTTCAGCTCAGTCGCTCAGTCGTGTCCGACTCTTTGCGACCCCATGAATCGCAGCACGCTAGGCCTCCCTATCCATCACCATCTCCCGGAGTTCACTCAAACTCACGTCCATCCAGTCGGTGATGCCATCCAGCCACCTCATCCTCTGTCGTCCCCTTTTCCTCCTGCCCCCAATCCCTCCCAGCATCAGAGTCTTTGGTAATGATGCCGATCCCATAGGTGGGTTGTGTGGTTATTCCAGCCCCTGAGGACTGAGTGTTGAGCATGGTGTCTGGCTTGTGGTAAGAACTCACTGGGCAGTCTTGTTATACCCAGGACCCCAGCCAGGCCCAGGGGCTTCTCTGACCAGTTTGGAACAACTCTGGCTAGACACACACTCCTGAGAGTGAGCCATCTTTTCTCTTTCCTTCAGGATGGAGGGCCGTCTCATTTTCCTTCCATGGGCTTAGCCATATGTACTATTGAAGACAAAAACAAGACCGGGACCTGACTTGTGGCTCAGATCATGAACTCCTTATTGCAAAATGCAGACTTAAATTGAAGAAAATGGGGGAAAAAATCAGGTAAATCAAATCCCTTATGATTATACAGTGGAAGTGACAGATTCAAGGGATTAGATATGATGGAGTGCCTGAAGAACTATGGATGGAGGTTTGTACAGGGGGCAGTGATCAAGACCATCCCCAAGGAAAAAAATGCAAAAAGGCAAAATGGTTGTCTGAGGAAGCTTTACAAATAGCTGAGAAAAGAAGTGAAAGGCAAAGGAGATAAGGAAAAATATACCCATTTGAATGCAGAGTTCCAAAGAAGAGCAAGGAGAGATGAAAGCCTTCCTCAGTGATCAGTGCAAAGAAATAGAGGAAAACAACAGAATGGGCAAGACTAGAGATCTCTTCAAGAAAATTAGAGATACCAAGGGAACATTTCATGCAAAGATGGGAACAATAAAGGACGGAAACAGTATGGACCTAACAGAAGCAGAAGATATTAAGAAAAGTGGCAAGACTACACAGAAGAACTATACAAAAAAGATCTTAATGACCTAGATAACCATGATGGCGTGATCACTCACCTAGAGCCAGACATCCTGGAATGCAAAGTCAAATGGGCTTTAGGAAGCATCACTATGAATGAAGCTAGTGGAGGTAATGGAATTCCAGTTGGGCTATTTCAAATTGAAAAAGATGATGCTGTGAAAGTGCTGCACTCAACATGCCAGCAAATTTGGAAAACTCAGCAGTGGCCACAGAACTGGAAAATGTCAGTTTTCACTTCAATCTCAAAGAAAGGCAATGTCAAAGAATGTTCAGCTACCACACAATTGGACTCATCTCACACGCTAGTAAATTAATGCTCAAAATTCTCCAAATGAGACTTCAGTAGCACATGAACTGAGAACTTCCAGATGTTCAAGTTGGATTTAGAAAAGGCAGAGGAACCAGAGATCAAATTGCCAACATCTGTTGGATCATAGACAAAGAAAGAGAGTTCTGGAAAAATATCTACTTCTGCTTTGTTGATTATGCCAAAGCCTTTGACTGTGTGGATCACAACAAACTGTGGAAAATTATTCAAGAGATGGGAATACCAGACTACCTCACCTGCCTCCTGAGAAATCTGTATGCAGATCAAGAAGCAGCAGTTATAACCAGATATGAAACAACGGACTGGTTCCAAATAGGGAAAGGAGTATGTCAGGCTATATATTGTCACCCTGCTTACTTAACTTCTATGCAGAGTATGAGAAATGCTGGGCTGGATGAAGCACAAGCTGGAATCAAGATTGCCGGGAGAAATATCAATAACCTCAGACATGCAGATGACACCACCCTTATGGCAGAAAGCGAAGAGGAACTAAAGAGCCTCTTGATGATAGTGAAAGAGAGTGAAAAAGTTGGCTTAAAACTCAACATTCAAAAAACTAAATTCATGGTATCCAATCCCATCACTTCATGGAAAATAGATGGGGAAACAATGGAAACAGTGACAGACTTTATTTTCTTGGGCTCCAGAACCACTGCAGATGGTGACTGCAGCCATGAAATTAAAAGACGCTTGCTCCTTGGAAGGAAAGCTATGACCAACCTATGCAACATATTAAAAAGCAGAGACATTACTTTGCCGACAAAGGTCCATCTAGTCAAAGCTATGGTTTTCCCAGTAGTCATGTATGGATGTGAGATTTGGACCACAAAGAAAGCTGAAAGAAAGTGAAAGTGTCAGTCGCTCAGTCATGTTCAACTCTGCGACCACATGGACTGTAGTCTGGCAGGCTCCTCTGTCCACAGGATCTCCAGGCAAGAATACTGGAGTGGGTAGCCATTCCCTTCTCTAGGAGATCTTCCCAACCCAGGGATCGAACCCAGGTCTTCTGCATTGTAGGCAAATTCTTTACCATCTGAGCCACCAGGGAAGCTTTGATGCTTTTGAACTGTGGTGTTGGAGAAGACTCTTGAGAGTCTCTTGGACTTCAAGGAGTTCAAACCAGTCAATCCTAAGGGAAATCAGTCCTAAATGTTAATTGGAAGGAGTGATGCTGAAGCTGAAGCTCCAGTACTTTGGCCACTTGATGCAAAGAACTGAGTCATTGGAAAAGACCCGGATGCTGGGAAAGATTGAAGGCAGGAGGAGAAGGGGATGACAGAGGATGAGATGGTTGGTTGGCACCACTGACTCGATGGACATGAGTTTGAGAAAATTCCGGGAAATGTTGAAGGACACGGGGAAGCTGATGTTCTGCAATCCATTGGGTCACGAAGAGTCAGACACGACTGAGCAACTAAACTAAACTGATCTGAACTACTGAAGACGCCGTATGTCATCCATGTTCATAATCTCCAGCATCCCCCACTTCTCCATAGTCAAGCTGATTTTCCTGGGGCTGCAGACCTTGGGCCAGGTTGGTGGGAGTGGTAGTTCTACCTCTAGATGTCTCACGGCTTCCATTTTCTCTCCTATAAAATGCAAAGATTGGTTAAATGATCTGTAAATTCCCTCCAGGTTCAAAATTATGATTCTGATTTGTCATCTTTGGCATCAGGATAGCTCTGCCATTTAAATAGAGCCCTTTTAATTAGTGCACAAAGAATCACGAAATGTTTGAATTTCTTTACTTCAAGCTGCTGCTGCTACTGCTGCTAAGTCGCTTCAGTCATGTCCAACTCTGTTCGACCCCATAAACGGCACCCCACCAGGCCTCGCCGTCCCTGGGATTCTCCAGGCAAGAACACTGGAGTGGGTTGCCATTTCCTCCTCCAATGCATGAAAGTGAAAGGTGAAAGTGAAGTCGCTGAGTCTTGTCTGACTCTTAGCGACCCCATGGACTGCAGCCTACCAGGCTACTCCATCCATGGGATTTTCCAGGCAAGAGTACTGGAGTGGGGTGCCATTGATTGCCAGTAAACTTCGAGCATTTAATTTAGAAAAATCATGCAAAGTGTCAAAAAGAGACTAGGAATTATCTCCCTATAGATCACCACTTGCTCCTCCTCTTTAAATTAGTTCTAATCTATCACATAAGTTCTTCAAAGATTGAATGAAGTCTCCAGCCAATTTCTGTAGCAGTGAAGTTGGCTCTAGAATGATGAGAAATTATCATGCTCACTTGTTATGGAAAGCCCCATGATAAATATCGTGACTCTAAGGATGTTTATAGTGTCTGATCAGGAAACCCACCTATGTAACCCACCTATAGTCACTCAGATCTAACTATCTAGTCATTTTGACTGGCATTCACCTGCTATGCCCCGGCAACATCTAATTATTCTGTTCAGATGTTAACCTGAACACTGTTCTCTGAGGAATGAAGATGTGGAGAACAGAAAATGAATTTAGAGATGGACATTCACTCAACAAATATTCATTGAACTCTTCCAAATGGAAAAGGCGCAGAAAAGATGTCATTCACAGAAATGAATTAGAGCCCCTGTGTCCAAGGAAGTTACAATAGAGAGGAGTTGGGACTTCCCTAGTGGTTCAGTGGTTGACTCTGCACTTCCATTGCAGGGGGCATGGGTTCAATCCCTGTTCAGGGAACTAAGATCCCATTTGGCAAAGCCAAAAACTGAAATAAAATATAAAAATATTGAGAGGAGTATAAGACAAGTATAGCAGTAATTTTAATAAGGGTGCATTAGAAACTGGGCTTCTCTGGAACTGTCCAAGCCAAACATCTTTGATGATGTGACTGGCTTGAGCAGCCATGTCTCATTTACATGACCACCTTCCCTTTGACCCCCACCCCACCATGACTGGGGCAGGGTGGGTTTCTCGTCTAAGGAGTGTGGACCCCAGAGAAAAGAGTGTCAAAGCTGATTCCTTCTCAAAACTTTCATCCTAGAAGCATTAAGAATGAAATGATTGGTGGTGATCTCAGACCAGTAAGTCATGTGGAGATGGCACCTTAGTGAGCTCCAGCCATGTCCTCAAAGGTTTGGAGGGACCATGAGTCAGGAGAGGAAGCTGTTTGCCTCTTTCTAGGTCTTTGCAGAGAGAGGATTGGCACCGGGTCCCAGAAAAAGCTGATTATGAGGGACAGTCAGAAAGAAAGACCGTAAGTTGCTGCCCATTGGCTTTCTTAGTCCCATGAAACCCAGATGTACTTCCTAAGTTTTGTTTCCATGAGATTCTTCTGAGTTCTTTTGATAAATCCACATTTTACTGAGTTAGTATACAACTCTAACTTCACAAATTCACGTGTACATAAATGATAATTTTCTACATTTTTTTAGAACTCAACTTGATTTCTGTTTTGACCTCTCAATTTGCTGTGGACGAAAAACTATTTCTCAGTGAATTGAAGTTTTCTCTCCTGCGTTGCCCTGGGTTGTGTTACGCGGTGTTGTGTTGTGTCGAAGTGCCATAGACCTTATGTAGTGGCCAAAACAGGAATGACTGAGAGAAGGGGTGTGGCAGCTCTCTGTTTTTGGATGCCTGCACAAGGACACCCATGATGTTTTGCCATTTGCAACAACATGGAGGGACCTGGAGGGCATTTGCTTAATAAAATAATTCAGACAAAGACAAATGCCATACACTATCATATATGTGGACTCCAAACAATAAAGCAAATGAATGGGTATAACAAAACAGAGACAAACACAGATACAGGGAACAAACTAATGGTTACCAGTGGGGAGACAGAAGGCAGAAAGCACAAGAGAAGGCTAAGGGGTTAAGAGGTGTAAACTACAATGTATAACATAGATAAGCTACAAGGATATATGGCAGGATATAGCTGATATTTTATAATAACTATAAATGAAGTATGGGGCTTCCCTGGTGGCTCGGTGGTAAAGAATCTGCCCATAATGCAGGAGCTGCAGGAGACCTGGGTTGGATCCCTGGGTCGGGAAGATTCCCTGGAGAAGGATTTGGCAACCTGTGCTAGTATTCTTGCCTGGAGAATCCCATGGAGAGAGGAACCTGACGGGCTACAATCCATAGGGACACAAAGAGTCAGACATGACTTAGCAACTAAACAACAACAATAAATGAAGGATAACCTTTAAAAATTATGAATCACTGTTTTTGTACACCTGTAACCTACATGATATTCTACCTCAGTTAAGAAAAAGAAAGACCTCCTCCAAATAAATAAAAGAAGTTTACTCTGCCACACTAGTTTGTCAGCAAGGAACAGCATCCCATTAGAAGGGCCTTGGGTAGAACAAAAGGCCATATATGATGAACATAAGGGGACCAAGAACCATTTTGGGCACTGGAGCTTGACTTTGAAGCATGGGTCACTGGAGATGGCCTAAGAGCCCAGGAAGAAAGAGGACATGAAGGCCTCAAGATCTGTCTCTGGAGAGGGTGAGGACTGAAGACAGTGGCAGCAAGTTAGTAAAAGGGGTGGGGGATGCTGGTGGTATAACGAATTTATCTTTACAAGACCTTCATGTTTCACTTGGTTCTCATTTCATGTTTTGCTGTCAGCAATGAAGAGCTTAACATTGAAGGAATGTAAAACATTTTGAAATAACAGGACTTGATACAATGATGGAGGTCAGGCTCTTTCAAAATTTAAAAAGACTGAGCACCCTGGGCTGGTGGATCTCTGAGGCCCCTGTCAGCTCTTGCAGTCCATGATGCCTTGAACAAATGAACTTTTCTGGAGGCCTTTCAGTAACACAGACCACACAAAGATGACTCTGGTCTGTAGCCATAATGGGAATTCTTGCAACCTTCCCACAACTGGTGAATCCTCTGCTTCCAATGGCCAGATTTTCTTACAAATTATATAAGCAGAGTGGCAACGTACAACCTTGATGAACTCCTTTCTCAATTTTGAACCAGTCCATTGTTCCATGTCAGGTGAGGACAGAATACAGCAGCAACAAGTTCATAAAAAGAGTGGGAGATGCTGGTGCTATAAAGAATTTAGCTTCACTCAGAATCAAGGCTCCATCAGGCCACCAACCAAGAGACAGGGGGTTCATACAGCCAGCTCTGAGTGGTAAGCTGCTCCCCACAAGGCTCCGTGTAGAGTCAAGCCCCACATGGAAGCTCTACGCTGAGTCCCAGGGTGGGGGGTATGGCCATTTAATATGTCCGCAAGATGCCTATGGGCTTCGCAACAACTGGAAAATCACCCACTGAACAGCCCCAGGGACTCAGACATAATACCGACAGGCACCAGGCCTCATTAGGGGAAGATGTTTCTGCTAAACTTGCATTTCTAACACAAAGCTGAGTTCTGGTAACCCTAGTGAAAGAAATAAAAGAAGCCACAGGAAACTATTTTTGGCTATCTGAGAACAAAAGTTGATTTTAAATTGTTGAACTCTGCTTCCCCAAGAACAATTGAGTGCTGCGTTTGGCCTCCCTCTTGCACAAGTTACACATGTGGCCGACTCCTTCCTACCTTCACCCCGCAGTTGGGTGAGACTTGAAAAAAAACTAAGTGCTAAAAAGATCCCTCAGCCACATGACTCCTCCAGATCCAGAGCACTGAGGGTTTTCAAGTCAGGAATAAAGAGCATCACCAGCTTTTCTGAGCCCCTTGTCTGTCCACCTGCCCTTGACCCCGTGTGTCTGGTGCCATCGCAGGAAGTAGAAACAGCCAGATGTTCTGTATCTTCATATGGTGTTAGTCCAGGTAATGGGCTAGTGACAGCTGACTGTGGAGGAGACTGCAAGTGAGCAGTCTCACAGAGTCACCAAGAGAACCAGGACATCTTGGTTCATGGAGAATGAGGGAGTCGTCAGTGTTCATCAGGAGGGCTCAACAGTGCTAAAGGCATCTAGAGCAGTGAAGGATAAAGGTCATCCAGTGGTTTTGACCACTGGGATAAAGCTAATGTTTTTTTCTTTTGGCCGTGCTGCACATGTTGCAGGATCTTAGTTCCCCAACCAGGGATTGAACCTGGGGCTCCAGCAGTGAAAGCGTCAAGTGCTAACCACTGGACCACTAGGGAATTCTCCATAAAACTGACCTTGATGAGACTAGCTCAGAGGGAGACAGAAATTGTTCAAGCCTGTATGGATGGGACACAAATAAGAGGAGACATCACATGCAGATAGCACTTCAAAGGGTTTGATTAGAAGAGTAGGAATGAAATTAGATTACAGGATGAGGCGGTCATAATATCAAGAAAGAGATTTTTAGGATTAGAGTTTGCTTTTAGGTGATGAAAAACAGAAGAAGAGATTGAAGATTACAGGAAAGAGAGGGGAAGCTGGCAGTAGGTCCTGGAAGGAATGGGGTTCACATGTGAGTGGAGGTTTGTCCTAAACGAGAGGAGAGGAGGAGACGGTGAACATGGGTATATGGCAAGTTTATATGGGTCAGAGCACAGGGAAGTGAGCTTGGTAGCCTTGATTTTCTCTATGAAATGGGATAAAAGATGCCTACTAAGTATAGATGGGTTCAACACAGGTCTGGAAGGTTTGGAATTATCCTTTAAAAAAAAATTATCTTCCACCTGGCATCCCCTTTGGGAATCATAAGTTTGTTTTCTTTGCCCATGAGTCTACTTCTGTTTTGTAAATAAATTCATCTGTGGCATTTTTAGATTCCGCATGAAGTGACATCACACAATATTTGGAATCATTCTTGATCTGCTCCTCCTTCCCTTTTCTTTGGTTGTGCAAACTTGTTTACAAGTTGGTTGACCATTGCCCGCTCTGTGTTCAAGAGAGTCCTGGTTTACACCTGTTGTCCGGATGTGATTTCTCACAGTATCCATTCACTCTCGACAGTGTCCAAGTTGGAATAATAGTTTAGACAGACAGATAGACAGAGATTCGTGTTTTTTTCAATCTGCACAACTGTGTCATTTTCTCCTGTGGTACAGAGCCCTGCATCCAGACACAAAGCAAAATGTAGAATTGACTATACTTATGTTTTAGTATAGGGTTGGGATGTTTCTCTGTTGGTGAAATGGAAGGCTGGGCATTCAAGAGATTCGAAAGTTCTGGGAATTGGACAGCATGGAGATAACGAAAGCCATCTGTGCTGTTTCTGTGAGACACAGGTAAGAAGACGGAAAAGTTTGCAGTTGTAAGCATCTCCCAGAAGAGAAACTGCCTTACAGGGTGCTTTTGACTTGTGCCCGCTTCCAACCCTCTACTACTTCCCTCTCATTTAGTCATTCTGGGAAATAAGACAACAGCCTCGGAGTTTACAATGAAGACTGCACTGTAGGAAGGAGGGGAGGGAAGTGCCTAGAACTTGCATGAACACCACAGCCCACGTCCTTAATACGTTAGCATCAGAGACTTATTTTTATTGTTGTTGCTGAGTCATTAAGTTATATCCAACTCTTTGGTGATATCGTGGACTGTAGCCTGCCAGCCTCCTCTGTTCATGGGATTCCCCAGGCAAGAATACTGGAGTGGGCTGCTATTTCCTTCTCCAGGGGATATTCCCAACCCAGGGATCGAACCTGCATCCCCTGCATTGGAAGGCGGATTTTTTTACCACTGAGCTGCCAGGGAAGCTCAGACTTTCTTTTACGTACTGATATAACCAAAGGCCTGCCCGCCGCCACCTGAGAATTGCCTTATGCATCAGGAGGGGTGTGGGAATTTTGTGATGCGCAAATGGGACTGGAGGGACTTGTGATAGGATGGGAAGAGGAAATCTGGAGGTTACCAGGGAAGGGGAAATATTGTCATCCTGAATGGCAAACTCCAAAGGGCCAAATATGGAAGGAATGGCAATTGTGTAGTCAACCATTAGCAACCTTCACTTTACCAGACTTCACTTTCTTTTTCTAAAGAGCAGTTTATGAAATTTGAAACTCAGAGGGACAATAAAACATCAAGGATGTCTGGAGTGGATTCCTAAGGAAAAGTCAATCCCATAGCAGACAACACCCCGGGTACATTCCGTGCTCTGGACCTTGACACTCCCTGTGTCCTCTGCCAGCGATGCTCCTGTGTCCTCCTGGTCCATCCCTCTCTGTCTGCAGGTCTCTGCTTAAATGCCCTCCAACTAGGGGGGCCTTCTATAGCCACCTGTGGAAAATAGCTCCTCAATCTCACTTCCCCTGCTTTTTCCCCATAGCATTTATCACTGTCTAGTATGTATGTGGACTTATTTCTTGTCTGCCTTCACACACTATAATGTGAACCCTGTGTGGCAGAGACTTGGTTTGGTCCCCTGCAGTAAGCCCACTGTTTGGGCCATCATAGGTTTTTAATTACTGTGTGTTGACTAAATGAAAAAAAAAAAAAGTGAATGAGTGGTTACTTTGAGTTTTAATGCAATGTCTGTTTTAATGGATTTTGATAAGTCTTCATGATCAAATGGGAGAGACATTCTATGAGAGTGACTCAATCTTGATTCTTACAATATGAGTAGATGAGTGGCCTCTATCTCCCTTCAGGTAAATCTGTTGGCTAGGTGAGCTATGCTCAGTTTCTTGGGATCAAGGGCAAAAGGCCCTTTAAATATTAATATTTAATATTTAAAGACCAAGAGCAAAACAAAACTCCATGGAGCAGGCAGTATTGTCAAACCCATGTTGCCAATGAAGAAACTGACACTGAGACGTGGAACGGTATTTGTTCAAGATCATCCAGCTGATGAGTCTCAGCCCTAGGATTCAAGTCTTCTGACTTCAAATTCCATCCTGTTCCTGTAGCCCAACATGCCTCTCCTCCTGTAACACAGAAAAGACTTTGGGGGGAGGAGTTATCTCCTTTCACTGCCTCCACTTTCTCACCTCCCAGACTCCTTTTAGCCAACCCCAATCTGGCTTCCTCATCTCTGCTCCCCTGCAGCTGGTCCTATCCTGATCACTGGTCACCTCATCCAGGGGCATGTCTCCGTTCTCATCTTACCTGATTTTCAGAAGTGTTCAAGGTAAGTACTCCCTCCTTGAAACCCTCCCCTTTCTTGGCCTCCATAAAGCACAGACTGCTGGTCAGCCTCCTACTTCAGTAACCATACCTCCACAGTCTCCTTTACCAGCTCCAAGCCATCTCTACAGGCTGCAAAACCTTAGAGTTCAACCCTGCCTCTTCTTTCTTCTCTAGCTACAATCCCATGGTATTAAGAATCGAACTGGGGTCTCCTGCATTGCAAGCAGATTCTTTACCAGCTGAGCTACCAGGGAAGCCCACTACATGGAAATGACTCACAAATTCACATCCTTGGTTATGAACTTCACCCTGGATTTCAGCCTTACTTTCATTACAAAAACCTTATTATGGGTTAAATCTGTCTGCCCTTGCCTTCCAAATCCATGTGTTGAAATTCTAACCCCAGTGTGATAGTATTTGGAGGTGGAACCTCTAGGAGGTGATTAGGCCAAGAAGCTACAGCTCTCATTTATGTAATTAGTGCACTTACAAGATGAGACATAAGGGCTTTTCCTCTTCTCTGCCATGTGAGGATACAATGAGAAGACAGCTAAGTGCAAACCACAAGGTAAAGCTCTCACCAGACATTGGATCTGCCAGCACTTTCTTCTTAGACTCCTCAGCTTTTGTAACCATGAGAAATAAATGTTTGGTACTTCACTCATCCAGTTTATGCTATTATAGCAGCCCGAGCTAAGACAAGCCTGCTTGCCATCTTCTCTTGAATGTCTAACAGACATCTCAAAATTAACAGGACAAAACTAGAACTCTTTATTTTACCACCACTGCAATCCTATCCCTCATCTCTGTAAATAACACTACCATCTATTCAGTGGTTCAAATCCAAACCTTAAGCATCAGTCTTCATTCATCTCTTTCCTTCATATCCAGGGTTCTTCATTTCTACCTCTGAATATGACCTAAATTAACCTGCTTCTCTCCATCTCTCAGTTCAGTTCAGTTGCTCAGTCGTGTCCGACTCTTCGCGACCCCATGAATCCCAGCACACCAGGCCTCCCTGTCCATCACCAACTCCTGGAGTTCACTCAGACTCATGTCCATCGAGTCAGTGATGCCATCCAGCCATCTCATCCTCTGTCGTCCCCTTCTCCTCCTGCTCCCAATCCCTCCCAGCATCAGAGTCTTTTCCAATGAGTCAACTCTTCACATGAGGTAGCCAAAGTACTAGAGTTTCAGCTTCAGCATCATTCCCTCCAAAGAAATCCCAGGGCTGATCTCCTTCAGAATGGACTGGTTGGATCTCCTTGCAGTCCAAGGGACTCTCAAGAGGCTTCTCCAACACCACAGTTCAAAAGCATCAATTCTTCGGCGCTCAGCCTTCTTCACAGTCCAACTCTCACATCCATACATGACCACAGGAAAAACCATAGCCTTGACTAGACAGACCTTTGTTGGCAAAGTAATGTCTCTGCTTTTGAATATGCTATCT
>NW_011494950.1:1306188-1316024 GCF_000754665.1 Bison bison bison | reverse complement strand
TCACCATCTGCAGTGATTTTGGAGCCCCAAAAAATAAAGTCTGCCACTGTTTCCACTGTTTCCCCATCTATTTCCCATGAAGTGATGGGACCGGATGCCATGATCTTCGTTTTCTGAATGTTGAGCTTTAAGCCAACTTTTTCACTCTCCTCTTTCACTTTCATCAAGAGGCTTTTGAGTTCCTCTTCACTTTCTGTCATAAGGGTGGTGTCATCTGCATATCTGAGGTTATTCATATTTCTCCCGGCAATCTTGATTACAGCTTGTGTTTCTTCCAGTCCAGTGTTTCTTATGATGTACTCTGCATCTAAGTTAAATAAGCAGGGTGATAATATACAGCCTTGACGTACTCCTTTTCCTATCTGCTGCCCTAATCCATGTCACCATTGTCTCTGTCTTATACCCCTAGAGTCTGGAGCAGTGCTTTGTTGACTGGTCCAGACATAGCTGATAGTAAATATAGGGTGAAAAAATGAATATGAACTTTTTTTTTCAATTTAGAGTTTATTGGAGAATACTTGCCATCCAGGAGTCATTTCACAGCAGAACTCAGAGACACCCAGGAAAATTTAGAAGTCAGTATGCTCTAATACCCCCAATGCCAATCCTGCCCTTACTCCCATGCAACCCTTCTACTCCTTAGCTGTCTTCATGATGTCTCATAGACAAAACCTACTCAGAAGAAAGTAGATGAAATTTACCCATACAAAAGTGCAGATCGGTGATAATCACTTAAGGACTCATCTCCCAGAGTATTTGGAAGTTCAGTTCAGTTCAGTTGCTCAGTCGTGTTCAACTCTTTGCGACCTCATGGACTGCAGCACACCAGACCTCCCTGTCCATCACCAACTCCCAGAGTCCACCCAAACCCATGTCCATGGAGTCGGTGATGCCATTCAACGATCTCGTCCTCTGTCATCCCCTTTTCCTCCCACCTTCAACCTTACCCAGCATCAAAGTCTTTTCAAATGAGTCAGTTCTTTGCATCAGGTGGCCAAAGTACTGGAGTTTCAGCTTCAACATCAGTCCTTCCAATGAACACTCAGGACTGATCTCCTTTAGGATGGACTGGTTGGATCTCCTTGCAGTCCAGAGGACTCTCAAAAGTCTTCTCCAACACCACAGTTCAAAAACATCAATTCTTCAGTGTTCAGCTTTCACTATAGTCCAACTCTCACATCCATACCTGACCACTGGAAAAATCAGTCTTGACTAGACAGACCTTTGTTGGCAAAGTAATGTCTCTGCTTTTTAATATGTTGTCTAAGTTGGTCATAACTTTCCTTCCAAGGAGTAAGCATCTTTTAATTTCATGGCTGCAGTCACTATCTGTAGTGATTTTGGAGCCCCCCAAAATAAAGTCTGCCACTGGAAGCAAGGCCTTAAATTGAAGGAAGAAAATATTAAAGCAGACATGAGCCAGTGGGGATTTTCCTCTATTTCCTCTCAGAGACAGCTCTGGAGACTCAGGACCATGTGACGCACTTCCTTTAGCCAAGATTAGATTCAGGATTAGTCCATCAGCACAAGTCACGCACAAGTCCCCTGTAGGCCACAGAGTTACAGGAAGAGTTCCTAAAACCATGGAAGATGGCATTCTGCATGACCTCATGAAAAACACCTGCTTTTCTCTTATTCCTCTAGTCCTGTAACCCCATCATCTCTCTTTTGAGTCAGCAATTGGGTGACAGCTTCTATTTTTATGTCATGGGAGAGAAGGACAGGAATCTAGAGGGAAATCAGACACGAAAACGTATAGGCTGAGGAGTGAATTTTTTTTTCTATTCCCCTTCTACTAATACTTGTTAGAGTGTCTGGATTAAAAGCCACAGTCCTCAGGCCCTATGCACTACTGCCCCCATTCCCACAGCTCTGTGTCAGGCATTTTGCTAGAGCATCACAAGGCATCTGCATCTTCAGCTGCTCGGAAAGTGTCATCTAATGAAGCAGAAGCCTAAGACACAGCTCCAACATACCCACAGCATCTGTTCAGGGAGACCACTGCTCTGTGGCCCCTCACTGAGGCTCTCCTAGGCTTCAAGAGATCCTGCTGATGGAGGCTTACTGCATCACTCACTGCACAGATATGGAGGAGCCCAGGGTCCCCCTCCTCAGGAAGCCTGTATTCCCATATGAGACTTCTTAAACAACTGCATGTCCCCAGAGCTGCCATTGAGGGCTACTTGCCCTGCTGTAAATTGGCCCTAAGACCCTTTGGTCATTCAGCAAACTTCTGGTTCTTTTTGGATGGATACCAGAAGCTCAGGGCTGCCTTGGTAGCTCAGATGGTAAAGAATCTGCTTGCAATGCAGGAGACACAGGTTCGATACCTGGGTCAGGAAGATCCCATGGAGAAAGGAATGGCTCCCCACTCCAGTATTCTTGCCTGGAGAATTCCATGGACAGAGGAGCCTGGTGGGCTACAGTCCACAGGATCACAGGATCAGAGTCAGACACAAGCGACTAACACAGCATAACAGAACAACCAGAAGCTGACTCTCCAGTGGTTCTGAGTGGGTGCAGTTAGACTTTCCCTCCACCAGAATGCCACTACCAGGTAGTAGAACAATGAAAGGGATAAATTCCACTGAGAGTTACAATTCAATCCCCAGTTTCTATGTGGCAGAAACCCCACGCTCTGCTCTGGCCACATGATCATGCTCACATAAAAGGCCCAATCCAAGGTGCATGAACGCCCATCTTTGTGGTCAAATCCAGTGACAAAGTCCTCCTTATAGCCAGAAGAGGCAGGGACAAAGGGGTTTAGGTCTGGAAAACAGGTATCAAAGTCCTGGGCTTGTCAGATTCTTAAACATCATTCATTCAAGGACAGCGAGTCCTATACAATCCTCCCAATCAAACCTCTCACACCATGAATGCCACTACTTAAAATTATCTCACATTCCTTATGCTAATTCACATACCCTCTTAAGTCTTACTTCAGTATGAATACTTTAAGAGCCAAGAGATCAACTTGAGATTTAGATTGCTATTTAGGATTTGCTATAACTAATTAATAATCCTGTGAGTTTCAAAGATGGTTAATCACTCCTGGGATGAAGCCTGGAGTTAACTTGTACATAAAAGTCATACCCTTTATACAAATTATTCTAAAGTAAATTAATCCAAAGACAATATTAAATTGACTCTAAAATAGAAGTAAACCCTAATGCTCTCGCTCAAGGACACCCCTCATCCTCCTTCCAATATAAATCAACTAGCAATCAATACTTCTCTCTCTCTCTCTCGCACACACACACACACACACACACTTCAATGCCCTTCTCTGTTTGCATTAGAAGAAACTGAGAAAACTGGGCAATAGCTGTGCCCTTTCTTGAAGGCACCTATTTTTCAGGCTCAGCAAAAGTTGGGATTTAGACCATTTACTCTCCATGAAGCATTTCTAAGAAACCATCAAGAACCTGAATACAGGGAGCATGACTGGAAGGTTCAGAAAAACTATTTGGTCTTTGTGTGAGTTTAGGGTTTCAGAATCTGCTGATGTTGCTGTGGAAATGGCCCACGTGAAACTTGCCCTGGGTGAGCCTAGGACTCTGTGATGGAGGAGCCCCAGCTTCCAGGTAGGCTGTAACACCTGGCCCAAAATAAAGGCTCTCGGTCCTCCTCCCGGACTCAGTTGCCAAGTGCAGTCCCCACCAGACCACTGTGTGGGGCTCACACTCCCTCCTCATCACTCCCGCACACCTTATACTCTCCTCTCATCAGTCCTCCTTGGTCCTGATGAACTGAGTGCCCTCATATTTATTAATTAGACAGTTAGGTCTAATAGCCTAGATAGCTTCACGGCATCCTGCATAGTGTAGGGGCTTCACAAATACCTTTTTCCGTTTTCTCTATAGCTCATACATTCATTTATTCAATGATGTTTAAACTCAGGGGGGAGTATTCAAAGTGACTTCAAAGGGAAATTTCAAGGTGGATTAATTTTCACCTTGAAAATTAATTCTGCTTCATGGGCAGATCTGTTTCAGGTTTCTAGACACCACAGAGTCGGATGTTAGACACAAGGAGAGTTTGTGTTTTTTTCTTTATTAAAGTATAGTTAATTTACAATGTTGTGTTTCTGGAGTACAGCAAAGTGATTATGTTATACATATACATATATATATATGTATGTATATATACACAATTTTCCAGATTCTTTTCCAGTATAGGTTATTACAAGATAATGAATTTAGTTCTCTATGGTATATAGTAGGACCTTGTTTATCTGTTTCCTTTCTTTAGGGGATCTTCCCAACCCAGAGATTGAACCTGGGTCTCCTGCATTGCAGGCGTATTCTTTACCATCTGAGCCACCGGGAAGTCCCTTGGCACACACAGGACCTTGTTTATCTATTTTATATATTGTAGTACATGCTAAGTCGCTTCAGTTGTGTCCGACCCTGTGTGACCCCGTGGACTGTAGCCTGCCAGGCTCCTCTGTCCTTGGGCTTCTCCAGGCAAGAACACTGGAGTCGTTTGCCGTGCCCTATTCCAGGGGATCGCATAGAGTCAGACACGACTGAAGTGACTTAGCAGCAGCAGCAGCATTCCGGGGGATCGTCCTGACCTAGAGATCAAACCTGCATTTCCTATATCTTCTGCATTGGCCAGCAGGTTCTTTACCATTAGCGCCACCTGGGAAGCCATTATATATAGTAGTGTGTATCTGTTAATCCTGAACCCCTAACTTATCCCTTTCCCTGTTTCTCATAAGTTTGTTTTCTATGGCTGTGAAACTGTTTTTTTGTGCTGTAAATAAGTTCATCTGTATCATGTTTTAATATTCCACATTTAAGTGATGTAATATGATATTTGTCTGATGTACTTAATTTAACATGGTAATCTCTAAGTCCATCCACGTTGCTACAGATGACATCATTTCATTCTTTTTTATGGATAAGTAACATTAAGGTGATGTATAGATATATCACATCTTCTTTATCCATTTAGCTGTCAGTGGACATTTAGATTTCTTTCACATCTTGGCTGTTGTAAATAACAGAATGAGAAAACAACAGAATGGGAAAGACTAAAGATCTCTTCAAGAAAATTACAGATACCAGGGAACATTTCATGCAAAGATGGGCACAATAAAGGATGGAAATGGTATGGACCTAACAGAAGCAGAAGATGCTAAGAAGAGGTGGAAAGAAGACGCAGAACTATACAAAAAAGATCTTCATGACCCAGATAATCACAATGGCGTGATCACTCACCCAGAGCCAGACATCCTGGAGTGTGAAGTCAAGTGGGCCTTAAGAAGCATCCCTACAAACAAAGCTCGTGGAGATGATGGAATTCCAGTTGAGCTATTTCAAATCCTAAAAGATGATGCTATGAAAGTGCTGCACTTAATATGCCAGCAAATTTGGAAAACTCAGCAGCGGCCACAGGAGTGGAAAAAGACAGTTTTCAATCCAATCCCAAAGAAAGGCAATGCCAAAGAATGCTCAAACTACCGCACAATTGCACTCATCTCACATTCTAGCAAAGTAATGTTCAAAATTCTCCAACCCAGGCTTCAATAGTACATGAACTGTGAACTTCCAGATGTTCAAGCTGGATTTAGAAAATGCAGAGGAACCAGAGATCAAATTGCCAATATCCATTAGATCATAGAAAAAGGAAGAGAGTTCCATAAAAACATCTATTTCTGCTTTATTGACTATGCCAAAACCTTTGACTGTGTGGATCACAACAAACTGTGGAAAATTCTGAAAGAGATGGGAATACCAGACCACCTGACATGCCTCCAGAGAAATCTGTATGCATGTCAAGAAGCAACAGTTAGAACTGGACATGGAACAACAAACTGGTTCCAAATGGGGAAAGGAGTACTCAAGGCTGTATATTGTCACCCTGCTTATTTAACTTCTATGCAGAGTACATCATGAGAAACACTAGGCTGGATGAAGCACAGCTGGAATCAAGATTTCTGGGAGAAATATCAATAACCTCAGACATGCAGATGCCACCACCCTTATGCCAGAAAGTGAAGAAGAACTAAAGAGCCTCTTGATGGAAGTGAAAGAGGAGAGTGAAAAAGTTGGCTTAAAACTCAACATTCAGAAAACTAAGATCATGGCTTCTGGTCCCATCACTTCATGGCAAATAGATGGGGAAACAATGAGAAGAGTAAGAGACTATTTTGTGGGGGCTCCAAAATCACTGCAGATGGTGACTGCAGCCATGAAATTAAAAGGCACTTACTCCTTGGAGGGAAAGTTATGACCAACCTAGATAGCATATTGAAAAGCAGAGACATTACTTTGCCAACAAAGGTCCATCTAGTCAAAGCTATGGTTTTTCCAGGAGTCATATATGGATGTAAGAGTTGGACTATAAAGAAAACTGAGCGCTGAAGAATTGATGCTTTTGAACTGTGGTGTTGGAGAAGACTCTTGAGGGTCCCTTGGACTGCAAGGAGATCCAGCCAGTCCATTTTAAAGGAAATCAGTCCTGAATATTCATTGGAAGGACTGATGTTGAAGCTGAAACTCCAATACTTTGGCCACCTGATGTGAAGAGCTGACTCATTTGAAAAGACCCTGATGCTGGGAAAGATTGAGGGCAGGAGGAGAAGGGGTCAACAGAGGATAAGATGGTTGGATGGCATCACCGACTCAATGGACATGAGTTGGTGATGGACAGGGAGGCCTGGTGTGCTGCAGTCCATGGGTTGCAAAGAGTCAGACTAAGCGACTGAACTGAACTGATGAACACTAGGGTCCATGCATTTTTTTAAATTAGAGTTTACATCTTTTCCAGATATGTGCTTAGGAGTGGGATTGCTAGATCATATGGTAACTTCGTTTTTAGTTTTATGAGGAACCTCCATGCAGTTCTTCATAATGTCTGCACCAACGTACATTATCACCAACACTGTAGGAGGGTCCCTTTTCTCCACACCCTTTCCAGCATTTGTTATTTGTAGACCTTTAATAATATCCATTCTGACTGATACGAGGTGATACTTCCTTGTACAATAGCTCTGATTTGCATTTCACTAATAATTAACAATGTTGAGCATTTTTTAAGCCTGTTGGCCATCTGTATGTCTTCTTTGGAGAAATGTTTATCAGATAAAGACAGTTTTAAAGGAATATGGTTCAGCCTGGAAGCTAGTCTACCCCTTTGCAAACTTGTCTTTTGGACAGATAATAAAATAGTAATAATAGCAAAGAACAACTAGTATTTTTTTAGATTGTTTACTTTTTGTCAGGTACTGTTGTAAGTGCTTTACCTATTTAGTCCACATTATAACTTTATGAGATAAATACTATTGACGCCCCCATGCTACAGATCCAGCAGTTCCTAGAATTCTGTTGTTAGAGACTCATTTACTAGACTTAAGCCACATCCTCTTTCAGGCAGTTCTCTCATTTTAAATGTGCATATCCCTCAGCATGATGATGCCCAGAAGTATACCAGATGAAAAAGGGAAGCTTCATGTAAATTAATGGACAAAATGCCTCACCCCCTAGTAGTCTGCTCTCTCTGGTGGAACTGGAGGAGGAGTTTTGAAGAGAGACAGCTGCAGATAAAGAAGGCAGGATGCACATCTGTATCATATCAGACTGGGAGCCCTGTATCTGGGCTTTAACTGAGAAATTGCTGCAGATGTTGGCCAGAGAAACTTTGGTGTCTGTGCAGTTGTTTATTGAGCCCAGGCTAAAGAAAGAGTTTAGGGAAAGAGAATCTGAGCCTTGGAACAATGGTCTGACTGATGTCTAGACCCAACATTCAAGACACAAATGGTTGTCCATAGGAGGGCGATTTTTCCCCTCCCCAGACATTTGGCAATGTCTGGGGATATTTTTTGTCATGACTGGGTCAGGGGAGGGGGCAGTGAGGGCTACTGTCATTTAGTGGTCAGAGGCCAGATATGCTGCGACATGCTATGATGCAGAGGGTGGCTGCCTTGCCTCAAAGATTGGTTAAAAGAGCACCAATGCTAGTACTAAGAGACAAGATTCTGTATCATTTCAATACCTTTCAGTTCAGTTCAGTTGCTCAGTCGCATCCGACTCTTTGCAACCCCATGAATCGCAGCACACCAGACCTCCCTGTCCATCACCATCTCCCGGAGTTCACTCAAACTCACGTCCATCAAGTTGGTGATGCCATCCAGCCATCTCATCCTCTGTCGTCCCCTTCTCCTCCTGCCCCCAATCCCTCCCAGCATCAGAGTCTTTTCCAATGAGTCATGAAAATTTTGCACCTTGTTTTATGTCCCTGGATATGTTCCAGTGTCTCTCAGTTTATAGTCTATGGGACCTTGAGTAGAATTTCTATTCTTACTGTTGTATGAAAATTGTATAAATCTTTATTATGTTGAATTTGTTCATAGTGCTTTTCATGTCTATTATATCCTTCTACTTATACTACAATACCCATTCTATTAATTTTTTTTGAGAGCTTGGTATTGAAACTCCAACTAAAAATCTTAATTTAGCTACTTGAAAAATAATTGCAATTGCGATATGTAGTAGAACTATATGTAAGCCTGCCCTGTATTTTCCAAGAAGTGAAGTGAGAGTCTCCCAGTCATGTCCAACTCTTTGTGACCCCATGGAAGTCCATGGAATTCTCCAGTCCAGAATACTGTTCCCTTCTCCAGGGGATCTTCCCAACCCAGGGATTGAACCCAGAGTTCCCGCACTGCAGGCTGATTCTTTACCAACTGAGCCACAAGGGAAGCCCAAGAATACTAGAGTGGGTAGCTGATCCCTTCTTTAGCAGACCTTCCCAAACCAGGAATCAAACTGGGGTCTCCTGCATTGCAGGCGGATTCTTTACCAGCTGAGCTACTAGGACTATCCGATCAGATCAGTCGCTCAGTCGTGTCCAACTCTTTGCGACCCCATGAATCACAGCACGCCAGGCCTCCCTGTCCATCACCAGCTCCCGGAGTTCACCCAGACTCACGTCCATCAAGTCAGTGATGCCATCCAGCCATCTCATCCTCTGTTGTCCCCTTCTCCTCCTGCCCCCAATCCCTCCCAGCATCAGAGTCTTTTCCAATGAGTCAACTCTTCGCATGAGGTGGCCAAAGTACTGGAGTTTCAGCTTTAGCATCATTCCTTCCAAAGAAATCCCAGGGCTGATCTCCTTCAGAATGGACTGGTTGGATCTCCTTGCAGTCCAAGGGACTCTCAAGAGGCTTCTCCAACACCACAGTTCAAAAGCATCAATTCTTCGGTGCTCAGCCTTCTTCACAGTCCAACTCTCACATCCATACATGACCACAGGAAAAACCATAGCCTTGACTAGATGGACCTTTGTTGGCAAAGTAATGTCTCTGCTTTTGAATATGCTATCTAGGTTGGTCATCACTTACCTTCCAAGGAGTAAGCGTCTTTTAATTTCATGGCTGCAGTCACCATCTATAGTGATTTTGGAGCCCCCAAAAATAAAGTCTGCCACTGTTTCCACTGTTTCCCCATCTATTTCCCATGAAGTGGTGGGACCGGATGCCATGATCTTCGTTTTCTGAATGTTGAGCTTTAAGCCTTAAGCCTACTTTTTCACTCTCCTCTTTCACTTTCATCAAGAAGCTTTTTAGTTCCTCTTCACTTTCTGCCATAAGGGTGGTGTCATATGCATATCTGCGGTTATTGATATTTCTCCTGGCAATCTTGATTCCAGCTTGTGTTTCTTCCAGTCCAGCGTTTCTCATGATGTACTCTGCATATAAGTTAAATAAACAGAGTGACAATATACAGCCTTGACGAACTCCTTTTCCTATTTGGAACCAGTCTGTTGTTCCATGTCCAGTTCTAACTGTTGCTTCCTGACCTGCATACAAATTTCTCAAGAGGCAGATC
>NW_011494950.1:1266112-1306088 GCF_000754665.1 Bison bison bison | reverse complement strand
TGTTCCATGTCCAGTTCTAACTGTTGCTTCCTGACCTGCATACAAATTTCTCAAGAGGCAGATCAGGTGTTCTGGTATTCCCATCTCTTTCAGAATTTTCCACAGTTTATTGTGATCCACACAGTCAAAGGCTTCTATATGTAAACTTGCCCTATATTTTCCAAGTCTCCTATAAATGTTTTATCATACTTTCATAATTTAAAAAATAAAAAAGAGACAAAAAATTGAAAAAAAAAAAAAAAAAAGTATCACCAGGGCTGAGGCTGAGAAACCCTGCAATACATTTGGATCTGCGTCTAAAAATTCTTGTCTGGGCTTCTGGGCAGTGACGACTCACAGGCGCCCTCCAATGGCCAGTACGAATAATGATCCTAAATACCAGTGAGTGTCTCCGAGTCTCAATCCTTTTCCCACTGTGCTCAGCTTTCTTTGAAAGAGCTAGAAGGCCTGTCTTGTCCTTTACGTGGCTGTCCTCATCTCCCAGGCACATGCCTTATGAGAAAGCAAGGAGCGTGAGACCTCTTCCTTCATGATGAAACTCTGCTGATCTTCCAGTCTTGTAACTTTATGGAAACAGCTTGGTGTTGCAAAAGTTAGTTCCTTTCCCAGAAGAGCAAGCAACAAAACCAAGGAACTCTTTCTTTTTTGTGCCAACTAATTACACCTCTATTTGTATTTTCTCTATCTTGGCTCTTTCAACTTCTTTTCATCTCCCAAGTCTGTGTGGACTTGTAATCCCATGATTAGCAGAGTGGTGTCTATTCATTGCTTTCCTGGGAATATTCATGAGGTTAGCTACAACGACAGAATCCTGATGTCTCGGAAGCTGATGAACCTCCTGACTTGTGCATACATCTCAAAGACATTTTGCTGAAATTGATCTTTCATTCTCCAAGCAATGAAGAGATATTAGGAAACCCTTTTCTTTCTTACTCCTATAGTTTTTAAGCTGTTAGATAATTACTTTGACCCTTACCTTGGGTCAAATGACAAAATTATTGGGAAAGTGTAAGCCTGAGAATCATTCTAGGTTATTCCCCTGACTGACATTGTGTGAAGCAATTTGCCATCCCACACCCCAGATCATGTCTGCATGTGCCAAGCTAGGTCTGCACTGACTGTTGATCAAACCACTCATCCCAATTGAGTGAGGGGAGGGGCAGTGCTTCCTGGCTCTTAGGAAGCTAATTCTTTGGACCAAGTGACTAGTAACACACCCACTCCACAGACACTGGCCCACTCAGCCACAGCCCTTGGCTGGCCTGCCTCTCCTGTTAGCCACGTGACTCCTGTTCCACTGGGGGCTGTGGTAGGTCTGGTGAATGATTTGTCAGCCCCTGGGAAGCTCTGAATCCATCTCCTTAGAATGCCTCAAAGATTCTTTGTTCTAAGTCAGCCTTGAAAAGCAGTGACCAGTAGAGTTCTTTATCCTGCCAGTAACCTGATCACTGACACTTGAGAGGAAACCTAAGAGTTCAGGAGCATTATTTACTACCTTGTGAAGTATAAATCATTGTGCTTGCTTGAAACTGCATGTGTGTGAGAGAGAAGGTCAAGGTAGGCTTAGGTTCAAATCCTTTACCTATTTTCTCAAGTCTCCTCCCTTGCTCAAGCGTTAACTCAGCACAACCACTGATTCTGGGAGCGAACGCACCCTTCCCGTGAGAATATTCTGAGAAACCATTCGTCGGGCATGCTCTGTCGCATCAATGCACGCATCTCCATTCTTTCCTTGTGGCAGCAGGTAGCAAGAAGCATCTCAAGTTCTCCAGGAATCCAAGGTTAATAAGGACGAACTTAGAAGTCATCTTAAAAGAGGATAGACCTAACTGCAGCTTTGTCACTGAAAAAATAATTTCTTGACTTTCTAAAAAGCAAAGCTTGTGCCACTTGAGGGCGCCATTGGGTTTTAAGAAAAGAGCTTTCTGTTACCTTGAAAGAGCCCAGACACATGTCCAACAAGTTCTGCGAAATAAAACTAAATTTAGGTCTCACTTCTAGGAAAAGGAAGGGAAACAGTAATCTACTTTTTATTTTAAAGAGAGATTAACCCAAATTCAGTTAAGTTCTAAACTCCCTTTTACAAAGCTTCCTTTCCCCAGCCAAATGAAATAAAAAGAGATATTGTGTTAAAAGATGCCCTGTGTATTTTTGTAGAAGAGACAGTTGCTTAAGATCAACATTCCAGTGTGAAGTGAGAGAAATAGTGGGAACAAATTGCATAATAGGAACCTCCTGGCTTTAAACTGGAGACCTAAGCAATTTGGGTTCCATGGGGAAAAACTTTGCTTTACTTGGGTGTTTGAAAACTCCCAGAGAAAAGAAAAGCTTACATGTAACCCCAGTTTCCTTATCAGGGTTTGTCTGCCTAATGCAGGTCCCACTTTCAGCTGAGAATACTAGAAATAACAGGGAAAGCTGAAATTTCCAAGCTGGGGCTACAAAGGGCTCCTGTAGGTAGGGACGGGTAAAGGCTCTAAAATGAATTTTTAAATTCAATCGAGTATAACAGTGTTAAATGTGGATTTTTCAGAATGAGACATTTACTAGGCAAATAATCTGTAACAGAGCATTAGACAGAACATCATCAATATAAACTGGACTTTCCTCTCCCTGTCTTTCACCAAGCCCAATCTATTCAATCTTTGGTATTCAGTGAGAGCTCCATGGTTTTAATAGAGCCTTCTTTTATTTTTTGAGATAATCATCTCATTGCTTAGATTTTCTCTTGCAACTGTATTGCTCTGAATGTTTTATATATGAATCCAGTCTCTCCCATTGGACTATGCTGCTGCTGCTGCTGCTAAGTCGCTTCAGTCGTGTCTGACTCTGTGTGACCCCACAGACAGCAGCCCACCAGGCTCCCTCGACCTTGGGATTCTCCAGGCAAGATCACTGGAGTGGGTTGCCATTTCCTATAAGCCCCTTGAAAACAGAAGACAGATATTATATACTTGTAACTCCTATTGCCCAACCCAGGAACGTTTCAGGCACATGATACAATACTTTCTAATTTACTGAGTTATCTCAAAAGAAATAAGAAGGTAGGGGAAAAGTTTCTTTCTATTTTCTGGTCTTTAAAGGAAGAGAAGGTGGTTTCTATTGCTGAAAAGGCCTGAGAATGTCAAATATCTAAAAATAAATATGGATTAAAGTTTAAAAACACACGTATACATTACATTCCTTGAGGCTTTTAAGATAAATTACCGCACAGGCAACATAGCAAACCTAGATGTGTTTTAGGAAAACTAATTGAGTATATTATAAAGTTTTATCATAAGAGGAGATACAACATCCAATATGCAGAGTATGTGCTAAGTCGTTCAGTCGTGTCCAACTCTTTGTGACCCCATGGACTGTAGACGGCTAGGCTCCTCTGTCCATGGGACTCTCCAGGCAAGAATACTGGAGTGGGTTGCCATGCCCTTCTCCAGGTGATCTTCCCTACCCAGGGATTGAACCTGAGTCTCTTATTTCTCCTGCATTTGCAGGCGGGCTCTTTACCACTAGCACCACCTGGGAAGCTCCCCCGTATGCATTATTGTTTATGAAATGCTGACTCTGCAAGCCACTTTATATTTACTACCTTTAAACTCCAGGAATCTTGCTCAGAGAGAATTAATCAGCTCATCAAAGGCCTGGAATGAATGGGTAGTAGAACTGAGGCTCAAGCTCTGAGCATGTGAATCAGAATTCGTGGTTCTGCACTACAGCAAGTCTAGACTCTCTGGGATGATGACTGTTGATTTTTTCATCAGCAGGCCAAGGACATAGCAAGAGCTGGGATGTAAGAGGGATGTGATATGGCTCAAGCCCACCTCTGCCAACTCAGCATTCATGGGAGCTGTGAGCACCACCGCCAGCCCTGGTGTGATTGAAGTCTGGAGACCCAAGTCTTGGGATGCTGCTGTGTGACCAGCAAGAGGCTTCCTGTCTTGCTACCATCTCATCTCATTATTAGCAAGCTGCCTGGACGGCTGGGTTGCATTCAACCCCTCCTTGCATTTCCAGCAGGGCTTTCTCCATAACAGACATTCAGTATCAGTGGAGTTGAATCTTCAAGAGGGAGACTAGGGAAGTCTAACTTCAGTGCCCCAGTAGGGACTAGCAGTGGATTCAGAGGCAAGGCAGAAAGAGTCTTGAGAATTTATCAACCACTCTGCGTGAACGTGAGGAAGACTTACATGATTCTAAGTTCCTATGTCCAGGGGGGGAAATATTAAGAAGAGAGGTGGTTAGAATGGGATTGGTGTTAGGGGCATGATAAATTTGGAGTGCTAAAAAGTCATCAGGTGGCATTGTCCAGACACAGTTTAAAATTGTGGGAACTGGTACTTGAGAAAGAAGCCAATCAGAGATGTCCATTTGGGATTGTTCTTGCCCATCTTGTTGGCCGTGGCTTATAAATCATCCCCAAATTGATCACTCTTTCCTCTGACACTGTTACCCTGGTCCAAGCCACCCCTATTTTTTACAGATGTGTCTTACCAAGTGTTCTTCTTGTTCAGGCCTTTGGCCTGCTTCTGACCTGCCTGAACATTGCCCAGACTCCATGCCTGCCTGCAAGCACAAGTCAAAGTGAGTGGCCCTTAGAAGTCTTGAGCCCTTGGAAGTCTGGTCAACCCCTCAGGGTCTAACGAAATCCTATGACTCACAAGGTGAAACAAACAGCACTGTAAAAAGGTTAAAGTAAAACCAAAGCTGCATTTTTGCCTGAAAACTGATGATGGGATTATAAGCAGGAGCCCCAGAACTGCAATCTGAAGACTCACCCATGGAGTAGACACACTGCTCAGGACCTTTTCCCAGTGGGGACTGCAGATTGCTATTAATGAGGGACTTCCCAGCGCTATTCATCTCGATGTTGGTCGACCTAATTTTGTGATATCTGTGCTGTTACTGTTTTCTATTGTTTCTATTTTCCTTTTCTTTTAATGATTGTATACTTAAGTTAAATAATCCTCTATTAAATATTGAAATTGTTTATTCTGTGTATGTTGAGTAGTTTCTTTTGTTAACGAATCCTTCAAACCTAAAACAAAAATAAAACTTGCAGTAAAACAACTGGTTTGGCTGTTTGTTTTTGCGACACCCCATCCCTCCCATCTATTCTTACAACAGGCAAGGTGGTCCTTCTGAAACATAATTCGGATCACCTTCAGCTAGAACCCTGCAACGAGTAAAAGCCAAAGTCTTCACAAAGGCTTGCATGACCCCACCTGACGGGTACTCTTAATTCTCAGAACTCGTCTTCCTCTGCTGTCTTCCCTCGTCCTTCAGCTCCAGCAACATCAGCCTTATGGCTGGACCACAAGTCCCACCGGGCTTACTCCTACCCCAGGAACTTTCCCCTGGCCATTTCCTCTGCTTGGAGTGCTTTCCCTCCAATGATCCTCATGGTTCAGGCTCTTCCCTCCTTTAGGACTTTGCTCCAATGCCATCTCCACATTAAGACTTCCTCCAGCCTCTCTTGCAAATGACAGTTAACCCCACCCTTCATTGGTTCTCCTTTCCCTGCTTTAGTTTTCTCCCCAGTGCTTATCATCTTCATTTTACATATTTTCTTTAATTGTTTATTAAATTGTTCATTGTTTATCTCTTACCACCAGAAAGTGTCTGTGTGTGTGTTTCAGCAAGCATTAAAAACAGTACCTAGTACATAGTGAGCAGGTAGTAAATATTGGTTGAACAAACACTGAGTTATTGAACCTGTGCATACTATTAGTTGGAGCCATGAGATTGCCAAGGGCAAGAAGTTAAGAAAGGAGAAGAGGTTTGAGAACCAACCTTGGGCACAGAGTTTCACCCAGAGCTATGCAGCTGAACTGGGACATATGCCCATCCACTGACTCCTGGACCAGTCTTTGGCCAAGACACCAAACAGCCTTGCCTCCCAGAGATTTGGAGCCCCAGTAAGATTGACAGAAGTAGAAGAAGAGAGCCCTGATGATCACATTTCAGGTCCCAGATGCCTGTGAAAAAAAAATAGAGGATTATTTTTCAGTTTGTGGCAATGGGCACCACTAAGGATCCACTGATTTTGCTTGTGGAGGCTGAACCAAGGATTATTTTATTACCAGTATAGCCTTGTTGTACCCCCAGGAGAAACAACATTTACTTTAAAATAAGGCAGGAATAAAACTAGTGCCCAGATGGTAACTGTCACCCAAACTTTAGTTAATTTATTGAAACATGTTAGTAACTTACTAAATTGTACCCTGGCATCATGAGAAGCCCAATGTACTTTCTCCAGGAACTTTAATTGCCACCAGAGATGTCTAAAAGACTGCGGATTAGTATTGCTTGATGATGTGGTGACCATCCTGTTTCCCTTGGCTTTCTTCTAAAACTCATCTGGTTATTTCCCTGGAAATTTGACTGTATTGTCAAGGTGGTCATGTGTCTTGAATCATGAAAGGTAGCCCATTGTTCCCTGGCCAAACCCACATGATTATTTCATAAGATGTCAGTCCATCACTGAATCCCTGAAAAACTGGTTCATTGAAAGAGAGCTGTGTAGTTAATTGCCTGTGACCCTCCAGACACAGCTGTCAGGCTTGGTGCTCAGCCAACCAGCAAAATTCCACTGCAAGTATCCTCTGATTAGCTCTGCAGTGAGGCAGGAAATTGGAAAGCCAAAGAGTAGAACCAGATCAGTGGAAAATAATTGCCCATTCATCAATGAATCTAGACATGAGAAGAACTCCAGAGAGCATCATTAGAAAAATGGCTACATGTTTGCAAACATCAATACCACTTCTACGCGCCAACCTTCATAAATGCAATGACCTTTGATGTGATCATCACGACCACCACCATCATCAATATCCACAGAGGCAGAATGTATTCATTACATTCCCACCATCTGTATAGTGCTGTTCTGACCACCCACCAAACATTGTCCAATGGCCCCAGCCTTTAGATGTTCACTAAATAATCTATGATTGTTGCCTGAAGCCAAAGCTGCTTTTCATAGGGACCAACTTCCACCTGGCTGATATGTTTTGTTGCAATTGTTTTTTAACCTTTTCAATAACACGATTCATGTTTTTATCAGACACAGGCTACTTTGGATTCCCTGACCAAAAGGAGTAATAACATAATTATTTGAATACTATTTTCATGAATATAAGTCAATTTATTCCTCACAATAACTCTTTGAGGGGGCAGGTGTTGTTTTCCTCACTTTATAAATAGTGAAACGATTTCAAATAAGGTATGTGACTCATGGATTTATAATTTTGGATAAGTGGTAGAGTGCGTATTTGATGACTGACAGAGAAAATAAAATCTCAGAAAGCCGTAATCTTTTCAAAGATTTGAAAAGAGCAAACCCTTGAAGTCTTAACTTGGAAAGATACAGTGTGTGTGAGAGAGAGAGAGAGAGAGAGGTGAGCAGAATGAGAATGCAACAGAAAGAGAATGAGAATGAGTTCATGTGTGCTAATTCAGAAAGGAGACTGAGCTCAGGGGAATGAGAAACATTTAAGTGCCCGGACAAAAAAAAAGACTCATCATAGGATCCCTAGAAGCAGAGTCCAGGGGACTGTGCTGAAAGAAAACATCAAGTGACCTGAGGAGCAGATTAACAATATTGTGATAGTTTCAGATACACAGCAGAGTGGCTCAGCCATACATATACATGTACCCTTTCTCTCTGAAACTCCCCTCTCATCCAGGCTGCCACATAACATTGAGCAGGATTCCCTGTGCTATACAGTAGGTCCTTGTTGGTTATCTGTTTTAAATATAGCAGTGTATACATGTCAATCCCAAACTCCCAAACTATCCCCTCCCCACATCCTTGCCCCCTGGTAATTATAAGTTTGTTCTCAAAGTCTGTGAGTCTGTTACTGTTTTGTAAATAAATTCATCTGTATCATTTCTTTTTAGAGTCCGTGTATAATGGATGTCATATGGTATTTCTCTTTCTCTGTCTGACTTACTTCACTCAGTATGACAGTCTCCAAATCTTGAGATACTCATTACCATGGTGAATAAGACTCAGCCCTGCCCTGTAAGAGCATCAGGAAGATGCTTGATAGAAACAACTTAATGTGATAAATCTGCAGTAGACATCTGGGTAAAATGCTTGAGAAACCAAGAGGCAAATGAGATTAATGAGTGCCTCTCAGAGATGTTGCCACCAATAAGCCCTTTCATGGATCTTTGAAGGAAATCTCTGGATAAGAAAGCCCTGGGTAAGCTCCTCAACATCTCACCACCCCATACTGAACAGCAAAAGGCTTAGATTCAACAACACTGGAGCTTAGTTCGGATAATACTCCTTGGATGCATCATTAATATCCAAGTGTTTCCTGAGGATAAATACAGGTAAGAATCAATACTCACTGACTCCTGGGCTTCCCTGAAAGCCAAACTCCTCTGGATTGTTTCCTTTTCTTTTCTTCCTCTTCTGATTCACATTTCCAAAATGGACCAGGGCTATTTTTTTTTTTTTTCTTATTACCTGTGACTCAGCGCTGATTCATTTCTTCACTATTTTGTATAATTTCCGTTGTTATTCTCTTTAGCTGAATCTTATCGACTTCCTATAATTTTTTGAAGCTTAGATTTCCCTTCCCAGGTCACTTATTCAATTGCTTTAGAAATATGGGATCAAGTTTGAATACTGCCATATAAAATGAAACTTCAGATCTATGAATGTGTGACTCACTCCGGTTGACAAATTAGTTGGTACCCAGGCCCCATCCCCTCGCCTCCTGCTTTCCTTCATGCTCCTACAGTTAAACAGGCACCATTAATGTTTTGTGGGGGGTTGGCATAACTAATTATTACACTGGGAGATTTTTTAAAATGAAAGAAGGCACTAAAATCATCAATAAGCATTAACTGAGCTACAACATGTATGAAATGGGACCATCCTGGACAAACCAAACTGTAGCATCATCCAATTTGTTACATCTTTGTAGGCATTCCTTGGGCTGGCCGTCATCTTAGCCAGTCAGATGACTCCAGGGCAGTAGAGAAAATATTTTTCCTTTTCTACACAGTTAGGGCTTTCCAAGCAAAGGAAACTAAAATTTGGGTTAAAAAGCAAACTTTGGAAGCTAAAGAGTGTTAGACTGAAAACTGTTAACTCCCATTTCTAGGGTAACTAAATTTGTCTCTCCAGGAGGCTTGCAGTCTAGGGTAGGGACTCTCCCCTTTACTTCCTAAGACAATTGGTTTCCATTCAAAGGATTGTACATAACAAGAGAGTCAAGGCTTTTCTCCCTCTCTCAGAAGCAGCGTTTCGATTTAATTGCTTTTTTCCTGTGTATAGGTCAGACTTTCTTGTTTCTCTGTATGTCTCATACATTTTGTTGAAATCTGGACATTTCCAATAATATAATGTGGCAGCTCTGGAAATCAGATCCCTACTCCCCTCCGCCAGGGTTTGTTGTTGCTGCTTGTTGAATTTGTCTTGTGACTTTTCTGAACTAAGTCTATAAAATATGTATTCTTTGTCAAGGATTACCACTGAGGTCTCTGCTGCTGCTGCTGCTGCTGCTGCTAAGTCACTTCAATCGTGTCTGACTGAGGTCTCTACTCAGCTTCATAATCAACTAATGACTGAATGGAGAATTTCTTAAAGTCTTAAATGAATCTCCAATCTTTGCCGAGGGTTTCTGTGTGCAGGTTGAAGTTTGTCTTCCACATTCAACCAGGCAGCGTGTGACTCCGCCTTAGCCTTTACTCCTTACTTATACAGAGCCTCAAGGTCAAACAGAGGTGAGGGCACAGGATCTTCCAGCATCATTCATAAGTGTGTACACGGCCCCACATATGCACATGGCTGTCTAGATTTTTCAGGATGTGTTAGAGCTTTTCAAAGCACCTACGGATAATTCATTCTTCAATGAAGAACGCAAATAAGAATTCTGTTCAGGTAATTCATTTAAGCTTGTGTTTAATCTATTGTTTGTCTTGTTATCCATCACCTGAGGCACCTGTGAAGTACCTGTATTTGTTTCTAAACGTTTTCAACAAATGACCCAGAGAAAGGGTTTTAGCCTTGGGTGCTGCTGCTGCTGCTGCTGCTGCTGCTAAGTCGCTTCAGTGGTGTCCGACTCTGTGCGAACCCATAGATGGCAGCCCACCAGGCTCCCCCGTCCCTGGGATTCTCCAGGCAAGAACACTGGAGTGGGTTGCCATTTCCTTCTCCAATGCATGAAAGTGAAAAATGAAAGGGAAGTCGCTCAGTCGGGTCCGACTCTAGCAACCCCATGGACTGCAGCCTACCAGGCTCCTCCGTCCATGGGATTTTCCAGGCAAGAGTACTGGATCGGGGTGCCATTGCCTTCTCCGACCCTTTGGTGAGCTCAAGTCAAATAAAAGTCTTCTGATTAGGGTCTTCCAGGGAACCATAAAGCAAAGCAAGTCATAACAGTTCTTTGGGAATGAGGTTTTGAAAGAGCTCAAGCTCCATTCTGCTGTCTCTAGTACCAGGCATGCAGACTGTGATTTTTCAAGGCTACCACCAAACTAGGGAGCATGGGATGAAAATAGGGCACATTAAATGCCACAAACATCACTTTTCTTACTGAGATTCAGTCATTTTTATCTACTAAATGATCCACAGGTTTCTGTAAGCTTTCAGTTAATTTCTAGATTTCTGAGAAAGTTGATTTTACCCCAAATTTCAGCAAGTTATTTTATAGATATCAACAAGCTGATTCTAAGTTTAGATAAAGAGGCAAAAGACTCAGAATAGCCAACATGTTACTAAATGAGAACAAAATTGAAGGAGAGAGGCTACCTAATTATAAGACTTACTATCAAGTTACCAAGACAGTGGTGTATTGGCAAAATAACAGACAAACAGATCAATGGGATGAAGTAGAGAATCCAGAAATAGACCTATCAACTGACATAAACATAGTCAATTGACCTTTGACAAAGGAGCAACGGCAATACAGTGGACCAAAGACTTCAGTAAATGGTGCTAGAACAACTGGACATCCACAAACAGAAAAGATGGCTCTAGACCCAGACTTTACATCCTTTACAAAAATTAACTCAAAATGGGTCATAGACCTAAATGTAAAAGATGAACTATAAAACTCCTAGAAATAATGTAGAAGAAAACTTAAATGACTTTGCATATATTGATGCTTTTTAGATACAATGCAAAAGACACAGTCCATGAAAGAAATAACTGACAAGCTGGACTTTGTTAAAATTTAACTGCTTTCTGAAAAATACCATCAAAAGAATTAAACACAAGACACAAACTGGGAGAAAATATTTGCAAAAGACATCTGATAAAGAACTATTATCCAAAATAAACAAAAAACTAAAAACTCAACGATAAGAAAACAAATAATCTGATTTAAAAATGGGTCAATAGTAGCCTTTCAATTTTGTTTATAGTGATCTTAATACTAAAAATATTTTTTATTGAAAGGAGAAATATGTCAATAAGAATGATTGTCATACTATTAGAAAAACAGCAAAAGACATGTGAAAGTGAAAGTCTTAGTCCCTCTGTTGTGTCTGACTCTTTGCAAGCCCATGGACTGCAGCCTGCCAGGCTCCTCTGTCCGTGGGATTCTCCAGGCACGAATACTGGAGTAGGTTGCCATTCCCTTCTCCACAGGATCTTCCTGACCCAGGGATCGAACCCAGTTCTCCTGCTTCTTCTGCATTGCAAGCAGATTCTTTACCATCTGAGCCACGAGGGAAGCTTTAATAAAAGAGAAAATAGAAATAGCTAGTAATAACACTGAAATTTTCTCCCTTATAATTAAAATAGATTTTAAATGACTGGTTAAAAGAATATAATTTTATTAGAAAAATTGAAACATAATAGTACAAGGAGAAATTGACGATCACCTGAAGATAACCATCATTAATGTAGTGGGGATCATTCTTGAATTTAACTCATTATGCATATACACCTATACAATGAGTATAGGTGAATTTAAATGAGTACTCTATGTACTTTTAAATAAAATATATGGACACCTTAAAAAAGTGGGACAAAAATCTTGATACCTAACCAAAGAAAATGTCCACACGGCAAATAAGTGTATGAAAAGATACTCCACATCCTGTGTCATGGGGTAATGCAAAGTGAAACAGTGAGATACCACTATATACTATTAGGCTTCCCTGGTGGCTCAGTTGGTAAAGAATCTACCTACTATGCCAGAGACCTGGGTTTGATCCCTGGGTCAGGAATATTCCCTGGCGAAGAGAATGGTTACCCACCCCAGTATTCTCGCCTGGATAATTTCATGGACAGAGAAGCCTGGCAGGCTACAGTCCATGGGATCAAAAAGAGTCAGACACGATGAACACATACATTCATTAGACTGATCATATCCAGAACACTGACAATACCCAATGCTGGTGAGAAGGGAGAGCAACAGGAGGTAGAGCAATATTAATATGCTGCTGCTGCTAAGTCGCTTCAGTCGTGTCCGACTCTGTGCCCCATAGATGGCAGCCCACCAAGCTCCCCCATCCCTGGGATTCTCCAGGCAAGAATACTGGAGTGGGTTGCCATTTCCTTCTCCAATGCAAGAAAGTGGAAAGTGAAAATGAAAGTGAAGTCGCTCAGTCGTGTCCGACTCTTCGTGACCCCATGGACTGCAGCCTACCAGGCTCCTCTGCCCATGGGATTTTCCAGGCAAGAGTACTGGAGTGGGGTGCCATTGCCTTCTCCAATATTAATATGAGCAACTCTCAATATTAATACATTGCTGGTGGGAATGGAAAAACATGCAGCCGCTTTGAAAGACGCAGTAGTTTTGTCTTTAGAGGTTTCTCACAAAACTAAACTACCGTAGTCCTCCCTATCTGGGGTTTCTCTTTCTGTTGTTTCAGTTACACATGTTCAACCATGGTCTGAAAATATTACATGGAAAGTTCCAGAAATAAACAATTCCTAATATTTAAAATTTCAGGTCATTTTGAGTAGTGTGATTAAAGCTCGGTCCCACCCAGAACATGAATCATCCCTTTGTCCAGCATATTCTCCGAGCATATCCTGTACATTAGTCATTTAGTAGCCTTCTCAGCTGGGGCTTTCCTGGTGTCTCAGGGGTAAAGAATCTGCCTGCCAATGGAGGAGATGTGGGTTTGATCCTTTGGTCAGGAAGATCACTTGGAGAAGAAAATTGCAACCCACTCTTGCCTGAGAAATTCCATAGACAGAGAAGTCTGGTGGGCTATAGTCCATAGAGTCAAAAAAGAGTTGGACACAAATGAGTAACTAAACAAAAATAAGTCTTCTCAATTATCTCAGCTGCTCTATCACTGTGATTGTATTATTTTACTTAATAATGGCCCCAAAGAACGGGGGTAGTGATGCTGGCAATTTGAATAATATGCTCAAGAGATGCCATAAAGTGCTTCCTTTTACGTGAAAATGTAAAGTGATTTTTAAGTGAAAAGGTGTAAACGCTCAACTTAAGAAAAGAGAAAATATTATGCACTGAGGTTGCTATATGGTAAAAGTGAATCTTCCATCAGTGAAGCTGTGAAGGAAAAAGACATTCGTGCTGGGTTTGCTGTTGAACTCAAACTACAAGTTATGGCTGCAGTGCTTGATAAGTGCTTAGTTAGGATGGAAAAGGCATTAAGTTTTAAGATATTTTGAGAGAAAGAAAGATACATTCACAAAACTTTTATTATAGTATATTGTTATAATTGTCCTAGCTTATTATTAGTTGTCATTAATCTCTTACTGTGCCTAATTTATAAATTAAACTTTATCTTAGGTATGCATGTGTAGGAAAAACAGTATTCACAGGGTTCTGTATTATCCAAGGTTTCAGGCATACACTGGGAGTCTGGGAACACCTCCCCCACAGATAAGAGAAGACTACTGAATTCTTACAATACTATCCAGCAAGCAAATTCCCTGGTATTTAACCAAAGGAATTGAAAATTATGCCCACAGAAAAACCTGTGCACAGATGCTTATAGCAACTTCATTCGTAATTGCAAAAACTTGGAAACAACCATGATGTCCTTCAATAGGTGAATGGATAAATAAACTGTGTTAAACCCAGACAAGAAAATACTATTCAGCATTAAAACGAAATGAGTTATCCGGCCATGAATAGACTTGAAGAAACTGTAAATGCTTTATTACAAAGTGAAGGAAGCCAATCTGAAAAGGTTACCTGCTATATAATTCCAACTATATCACATTCTGGAAAAGACAAAATTATGAGGACAATTTAAAAGTGAACAACAAATTAATAATTCAAGAAAAGTAGTATGCTGACTGAACAAAGTCTGCAGATTAGGAATGAACAGCCGAGAGGTGGGTTATAGTCTCTAGTGTTATGTGACAGTGGGACATAGTGGGAAACATTTAAATAAGCTTGGATTAGAGCCTTATTACGGGGGGAAAAATGTGGATTTCTAGGCTTGGAAATGTGTGCTTAAATTGATGTACACTGGAAAACCACTGAATATTTCTGAGCAGAAAAGTGGAGTGATATGAATTCAGCTTGTTGTTTGTTGTTCAGTCACTCAGTTAGTCATGACTGACTCTTTGTGACCCCATGGACTGTAATCCACCAGGCTCCTCTGTCCACAGGATTCTCCAGGCAAGAATACTGGAGTGGGTTGCCATTTCCTTCTCCAAAGAGTTCTGCTAGAAAAAGACTAATCTAGAGACAGAGTAGAGAATACGTAGGAAAAGTTTCAGGGAAGGAGATTGGAGGGCAAGTAAACCACTTTTAAGTCTACAGCTGAATTTCAGGTAAGAAATCTTGTGCAGGATTTGGGTAGAAGTTTCAAACAGACATTCAATAGCAAGTTAGCACAAGGCTCAAGAACATGCAGATGCATCAGTACAAATAAAACACTACACTCCTTTTGGGAAAAAACCTACATAAGATCCAAGTCACCCTGAAAGTTTAAGCACTAAATGACAAAAACAAGTTGGATGTGAATTGTTAACAAGTTTTGGAGCTGTGCCCCCTGCCCAGCCATGGTGTGGAAAGGCAGGTTTCACTCACTTGACCCTGTCCCCACACAAGTGTACCAAAGAGCCCATGGAAAAGAGCACTAAGGAACCAAGCAAGCTAATGATGAAGCATGATCCCTCTAAGTGAGAAATCAGTAGTGGTGGAGCTGGGAGAGAGATTTCATAAAACTCTTACCTTCTGCATAACCCTATTCTCTTGTTCTGTTGACAAAGTTGATGAAGTTCAGAAGTACCCAAAGAGTCAAGGCAGGTTCCAGTCAGCTGTGAAGCATGATCTTTAGTTCCTTCTCCCAGGATTCTCAGACCCAGAGCTCCCCACACTGAAACGCACCTCGATTTTCTGTGTTCAAGGAATTGTCATCTCAATGCTTTTTCACTTTGCTCTTCTTCAACCTATCCTCTCTCTCCCAAACAACTCACTTGATCTCTGCTCTGTCCTTTCATACTTTGATTCTAGATCACAGGATAAACCAACCAGTGCAGACAGTGGTGATGCCCAGGGTCTCGCATCTGCACAGGCAGTGGTCGCCCCATCCGCCGTGCCCACTTCAGGGACTCCCTCCCTGCTATTCTCTGCCTGGGACCTTGTCCTGTGTTTGCTCAGCCTTTGCACTTGGTGTCCTGGGTTGTCCAGAGATCAAACACCCCCCGGGGCAACCCTCACAACCGAAGGATGGATGTCAGAGGAAGTCCTTGGTTTTCACTTAATCCTGATGTGCATTTCTCACAGTTTCTTAGACAATCTTCAGCTAGAAGGAGCCCAGGTTACCAGTAGCAGTAATTCTCTAACATGATTTTCATTGACTTTTCCCCCTTCACTGTCTGACTTGCTCCTCTATCTCCTTCTACCTTCCTGGAATCACACCCCAAGTAAACTGCCTTCATCAGAGTCCTTTTCTAAGGCTCTGCCTTGGGGGAAAACCTAAAAGAGAAATTACATACTCTGTCAACAGGTCATTGTGATTTTAGGCTGCACTCTTTAGATTACACTTGAGTGCTTACAGGTGCCTTCTCTGGAGGAAAAAAAAAAGAATAATTTCTTAATTTTATAAAGGAGTGACAGTTGAGTTGGTGATTTGGGACACAATTATAGAGCATAAAGGAGACACTTTGAAGTATATGGCACCTATAAATACCCCCAAACACAACACATAAACCCATACTTACTTATGAGGTTTTGCCCCATATGAAGATGAGAATTTCCATACTTAGATCCACAACCACAATGAAACAAATTGAGGTTCCATGCATAAGCAAGCTGTATTGTTCATTAAAGATATAAATTACCTCTTTCCATGGGGATCAATTTGAACTACAAATGTGGTAAAGGCTGAGGAAAGTCAAAATTGGCACTACTAAATACAACCATTGATTGATGACCTCCTATGAACCAGAATGGTAAAGCAGCATTCAAAATATGCTTACAATCCCTATAATTTAACTTAAATGGAAAAACTTTTAAATGCCCTAACCATCTTACAATTTTCATGACATCAATGTAAAGAACTCTTGAATTTAATAAAGAAATAAATTGCATTTACATTTAAAATGTATTATACCCAATGCAGGGAGAAAGAGACACTAATGATCAGAGTGTTAGCAAATGTTTCATTTCCCTTTGTGTAAATTTATATTCCTACATTTTACATCAGTTTTTCAATCCTTTAGAATGCTGTGTTATATTTATACACCAAACAGCTGGCATATAAAAAAAACACCATGCCAGGCCCACAGAGATGAGTTGGATATAGTTCTGACCTTCCACGACACTATGGTCTAATAGGAAATTGAGCTAGTACAAAGGATTAGATTTTCAATCAAACTTACATGAATCAGAGATCTTACCCAATATCAAGCTTTATTAATAATTCAAGAATACAAATTTCAGAAAGCAGAGACCAAATAGAGAGAGGTCTGGGCTCTCAAGATATGTGCTTTCAGGCCCAACACCAATAAATCTACTAAGCAAGAGCTGTGGGTTGCCTTACATAGCAGGGAGCATGGGATTATGATATATCTTCTTTGTATACCCAAGAAAATTGTATAGCTGATAAGACATTTTCCAGGGAATCATGCTTCATAAACCTATAGATCCCAGATATGTTTCCCTAGGCAAAACAAAGACATTCTGCTAAGTGAAATCTATAGGGAAAAGATGCTCCTTCTAGGAAATACCATTAGTCTATTTCCCAAAGATCCAGTTACTTTGCTGACAAGGAGATTCAACCAGGTCACCTGCCTTCCTTCCTTCCCTTGGGAGCATCTGCCAGTAACAGGGAGAGAAAATGCATCACAGGCCAGCTGCTTCAATTCCTTCCTCCCCAGGGAGAGAGGATATATGCCCAAATGATGACAAGACCCAGTAGAAATCTGTAACTGTGTTAAGAGATCAGGCAGAGGTTGATAGAGAATTCAGAGGATGGTAGAGCGCTGAAGACTCAGTACTGTCTGTGAGAGCTCAGCATGCACATTTTACAGCATCTGAAATCATGCCTCCTACTTATAAGATTCATATCCAGGGAGCCATAGAGACCAGTTGGGTCCAATATTGGAGGATCTGAAACAACCAAATGGAGATATGAAAGTCCAAAATATTCAAGGGCAGGAGACTGGGGTTAGTAGTTAAGGGGTTGAAAGCTATGGTTTGAAAGGCGTGTGCTGTTAGAGTGTGACGTTCCTTAGGTAACAACTTTAAGAGAGTTGTTCCTTCTCTCCATCTCCCCTTCTTTCTCACTCTCTTACTCTCTCCCTCTGCATACTTTCTTCTCCCCTCCTGCTATTCTCCTTCTCCCTCTTTAATTCAGTATAAGTAGGGGTTGTTGTTTAGCCGCTAAGTCGTGTTGGGCTCTTTTGTGACCCAGGAGACTATAGCCTGCCAGGCTCTTCTGTCAATGGGATTCTCAAGGCAAGAATACTGGAGTGAGTTACTATTTCCTTCTCCAGGAGATCTTCCCAACCCAGAGATTGAACCCATGTCACCTGAGGTAGCAGGTGAATTCTTTACCACTGAGCCACAAGGGAAGCCCAAGAGGTAGGGGTAGGCATAAATAAATATACTTTATGCTGCTGCTAAGTCACTTCAGTCGTGTCCGACTCTGTGTGACCCCATAGATGGCAGCCCACCAGGCTCCCCCGTCCCTGAGATTCTCCAGGCAAGAACACTGGAGTGAGTTGCCATTTCCTTCTCCAATGCAAGAAAGTGGAAAGTGAAAATGAAAGTGAAGTCGCTCAGTCGTGTCCGACTCTTAGCGACCCCATGGACTGCAGCCTACCAGGCTCCTCCGTCCATGGGATTTTCCAGGCAAGAGTACTGGAGTGGGGTGCCATTGCCTTCTCCGAATATACTTTATACTATATTATAAAAATATTTCTATAATATGGATTCCCTGGTGATTCCCTGGGATTCCCTGGTGGCGCAGATGGTAAAGAATCTGCCCGGCATGTGGGAAACCTGGGTTCAATCCCTGGGTCAGGAAGATCCCCTGGAGAAAGAAATGGCAACCACTCCCAGGAAATAGCAACCCACTCCACTGTTCTTGCCTGGAGAATCTCATGGACAGAGGAGCCTGGTGGGCTATACATTCCATGGGGTTTCAAAGAGTCAGGCACAACTGAGCGACTAACACACACACTTATAAATATTTAAATCTACTTCTTACAATGCAAACTCTAAATTATATATGTACAGATGTGTTTCTATATAACAATTAATATTGATTTTAGCAAATACTTATTGAATATCCCCTATGTGGTGTCAGGCACTATTCTCAGTTCTTGTGATATATCCATGCACAAAATAAACAAAAGCCCTTCCATTTTGGAGCTTACATTCTATCAGGAGGATATAGATAGCAACCAATAAACATAAATAGCCTATATTGCTTGTTAGGATTCCCTTGGGCTTCCCTTGTGGCTTAGCTGGTAAAGAACCCACCTGCAATGCAGGAGACCTGGGTTCGATCCCTGGATTGGGAAGATCCCCTGGAGAAGGAAAAGTCTACCCACTCCAGTATTCTGGCCTGGAGAATTCCATGGACTGTATAGTCCATGGGATCAAAAAGAGTCAGACAAGGCTGAGCAACTTTCACTTTCGTTGCTTATTAGAAAGTCATAAGAACTAAGGAAAAAGGAATAGGACTGCTGAGAGGGAACAGGCTGAAATTTTAAGTAGAGAATTCATCCTGCTATTAGAGGAATAATGGGGTGAAGGCAAGGGGCAGATGATAGAATCTTATAGACCATGTTGAAAGCCTTGGCTTTTCTTCAGTGAGAAAAGGAGAGTCTTTAGAAGGTTTTGAACAGGGTAATTCTGTCATCTGATCTATGTCTGCCATGTTGAGAAGACTGTGGGGCTCAGGAGAAGCAAGGATACCAGTTAAAAGACTATTACAACAAGCCAGACAGGAGATGAGGGTGGGGGGAGCAATGGGGGTGATAAGAAGTGATCAGATACAGATACATTTCAAAGATGCAGCCAACAAACCAGCTTCCCAACTTCCTTGGGAATTGCATTTCCAGACAAAGACAGGGACTCCGGGAACCTTTCTCTGAGCAGAAAGGATGCCTGAGACTGTGCTCCTGTAAATGATGCCTGGGAGGAGGCGAATATTTTCTCCTATCCCTGCATCTGGCCACAGAGAAGAGGTTGAACATGTGGTGCATGGATTTGCAGGAGGTCCAAACTGGAGAAAACTTGGAGCATGATGTTGAGTATTTCACAAGCCTCCCACATTGACAGGAGGAAACTGGGTTCCAAAGGGACAGCGGCTTGGTCCAGGATCACTCAAGCGCCACGCCTAACTGTCTCCTCCAATTTTATGAGAGCTTGGCCTTTGGATCACACAAGCTTAGACCCAACATCTGGTTTCATCATTTTCAAGTTGTGTTTCCATGGGTTAATTTCCTCAAACCTCTCTAGACTTCAGCTTTAGCATCTGTAAAATCTAAAATGTATCAGTGTAAAATTGATCATGATGGCAGTCTTTTCCCGAGGTTGTTGAGATGATTACATGTGATCATCATTATGTGAAATAGCCTAGTGCCTAGTAGACAGGGAGGGGGAGCTGTTACTATTAAAATGAGTGGCTGAGCCGAGATTCGAGCAAATTTGGCACCAGTGAGACTTTCTACTATGATATAGTCACTAGAAGCAAGGCCAGCAGGGATTTACAAGGAGTAATTGCCTCTTTCTTTCAAGAACTACACAGGCCCAGTGGGGAGAGGGGTCTTTTCTGTGCATCACTCCCTGATCCTGAGACATCATCGCTGCTGTACACTGTACATCGCTCCACACCTCATCACAAGTGCCAGAAATCTTGTTGGAAGGAGCTGTGGCTGAGGGAGTCATCCTTGGCTGCATCTGAATAGAAACTGAGACACAGAGGAGGCTGTGCTTCCCAGGCGTCCACTATCCACTCCCAGAGGATGAACCTTGTTCAGATGGAGACAAAAATCAAATGCAGCATCAAAGACCAAAGAGGTCAGACTGTGCTTTTTCCTGCCCTGGCAACAGTGAAAGGACCCTTTCATATTTATTGATCCAAAGAATGTTTCCTGAGTGCAAACAGCAAGAGAACATACAAAGGAGGTAGTCCTTTAACAATGGGGTTCTAATCCTTAGATGAACAGTAGAATCATCTGGCAGCTTTGTATAAAAATTCCAGCATACTGCCTCCACTTTAGACTTCCTAAATCTAAATCACTGGAGATGGAGCCTTGGCCTTAATATTTTTCACGTGGTCTAGATGATTCTAATGTACAGCCTAATAGTCTGTATTAGAGAAATAATTTTATAGACCTAATGCTGCCATTGAATGTAAAAGCACCTTTTGGGTCTATGTTAGTTTCTTATTGCTGCTATAACAATTGATTATAAATTCAGTACCTCAAAAAAAAAACAACCAGAAATGTATTATCTTACAGTTCTGGACGTCAGAGAGCTAAAATGGGCCTTAATGAACCAAAGTCAAGGTGCTAGCAGGGTTGCATTCCTTCTGTAGGTTCTGAGGGAGCAATTTGTCTTTCATCTTTTCCAGCATCTAGAAACGACTTCAGTTCCATGGCTTATGGTTCCTTCCTCCATCTTCAAAGCCAGCAGTGCATAGGGTCTTCAAATCTCTTTTTCTCTCTGCTTCCATTATCACATTTACTTCTCTGATGCTAATAAGGACCCTTATCATTACACTGAACCCATCTGTATAATCTAGAATAATCTCTCCATCTCAAGATCTTCAATTTAATCAATTTAATCTCATCTGCAAAATCTATCTTGTCATATAAGGTGATGATCCAAGGATTAAGAGATGAACATCCTTGGGAGTTCCTTATTCTACCTGCCACAGAATCTTTTAAAAATGGAGAAATGGTAGCAGGGAGGTAACCTCAAAGGGAGGTTACCTTTGATTGCACAGCTGGGTAAATTTTTAAATCTGCTTAGACTCTGAGAATAAGTAGTTTTTACCTAGCTACCAATTTACCTAGCAATCAAAGGTAATGAGACTTCCAGAATTACCCTATTACTCAGAAAAAAAGCAGAGAGATTTCAGGTGAGAATTTTGTGCTGACTCTCACCACTGCTCACTCTTTCAATTCTTGCCTCCCACCAAACTCCCCAGTGAAACTTTAGAATTCTCTGCAGGCTATTAGACAAAATCCTTAATGATTTGTATTAAGTAGATTTCTACCTAATAGATTCTGAAAAAATCTTTCAGAAGTAGATTCTGGAAAAAAAAATAGAAAATTATGATTCCCTCACTTTTGTCAAGAAAAACATCCTTTAAGACTTCCCTGGTAGTCCAGTGGTTAAGAATCCACCTGCCGATGCAGGGGACATGAGTTCAAAGCCTGGCCCAGAAAGATTCTACATGCCATGGAGCAGCTAGGCCCATGCACCACAGCTACTGAGCCTGCACTCTAGAGCAGCAACTACTGAAGCCTGCATGCCCTAGAGCCTGTCCTCCACAACAAGGACAAAGAGAAGGCCCTGCTTGCTGAAACTGGGGAAAGCCCGCATGCAGCAGTGAAGACCTAGAGCAACCAAAAATAAATAAATATTTTAAAAAGAAATAAAATAAAAAGAGACAAATAATAAAAAGAGAGGAAAGCCCCTAAACATGGGAGCATGTTGAGCACTTGAAGCCCGGCCATCCATTTCTTTTCTTAGCCTCAACATGCATGCACCATGTATGTATATTTTCAAGTTGACACTACTCTCCAATTGGAAATCCTTTTAAAGAAGAAAGGAGACTGTTATTTCCTCTCTCATTATGGGAATAAAACCTTGCAAACAGGTGTCATGAGGCAGAAACCTTTTCAGAAAATTCTCGAAGATAAGCATCCCATTTTCTCTGCCATTTCTAAACAGCCAGGGGTTGAGGGATTCTCTTCCCCTTGAGGTCCTACCTTGTACTGTTTGCAATTCCAAAGGAGATTTGGGGGTTGACCAAAAAGATCATTTGGGTTTTTCCTTAATATTGTACAGAAAAATTCTAACAAACTTTTTGGCCAACCCAATACTTTAATAGATTACAGATTGTTTTCAGTAGCTGACCTAGACACAGCATCATCACTTCCTGATTATATTGATATGTTTCTATTATTTGCTTATTTGTGTCTCCAGAGACAATTCTTTTTTGTCTTATTGTAAACAGCATAGCAAGGACTCTGTATTAAATCATAATTATTTACCCATGCAGTTCAGGCACCTTTGTCCCTGGGGAATCTGGTGACGTGAATTTACAGGAACGTCAGGGTATTTCTCACCAACAGTTTCCTGTTATTGGTATGCTTTTGTTTAGTTGTGATCTTTTTTTTTTTTTTTTTCTTTTCACTCCTTCGGTTTCTCAAGGGAAAAATAAACAGGCACGTGACAATTATCACAGTCGTGGGATATCATCTGGGGACCTCACGTATGTGTTTTCATCGGGGACTGGGCACTCTGGCAAGGCCAAGCACTGTGGGATTGTCTAGACAGACAATGAGTTATCATTCATTTGTTCTCTTGGTTTTCCCACATGCTTCAGATAGCTATCTTAGTGAATGTGTATTGCATTATGTAGAACTTCCCAGTCTAGAAAGAGCCTGTACAAAAATAGAAAACATTATAAGAGATTTATCAATGAGAAATAATCGATTTTCTGAGTTCTGAAATATAGGAATCCAGTCTGATATTTTCATCTGCCAAATAACAATGGAATTATTCTCATCAATAGAGATGAGAACTCTCATGAGTTGAAGCATCCATGCCAATTAAAGTAGAAAACTCTATTATCTAGTTACTGATTGAGACTACAAAACTTGGAAAGCTTCGACATGTACCTAAGTTTTTCAGTCTTCTTATTACTTTAGTACACATTTATCATGATTTTTAATGTCCATTTGAAATTGAAAAGCAAGAATTCTTATCCTTGAAAACATTCAGGAAAACAGAGCTGGTTTTATAAATCCTCTTCTCTATACCAATATGCTTACAAAACACAAACTGAGAACAGACATGAGCAAGTGACTTTCTGGAGTTTTCTGTTCAATACAGTGGCTGTGAGCCACATACCACTACTTAAATTTAAATTAATGAAAACTAAATAACAGTAAAATTTCAGTTTCTTTGTCATTCTAGTCACATCTCAGTCACTCAATAGGCATATGTAGCTAGAGGATATTGTATGGACAACCCTGACTACTGAACATTTCTATTAGCAAACAAAGTTCTATTGGACAGTTATGATCTAAGATGGGATTCAACTAGCATCAAAATCCAATAAATAGAAAACTAATACCTTTCGAGGTGAACAGTTACTAGTGGAAATTGCAGCTAAACTTTCCTTAGGTTTGAAAATGCTGCACTTTTTTATTTCCTCCAGTGAAAAGAACCCTCTTAAACCTAACATCTTTATATTTCTCTGCCCCCTTAGTTTTTGTTCATTTTCAGAAACAAGTTAATAAAGTCTATAGATCTGGTAAAGCTGAAAAATGAATCAGGAAATATAACAAAGGACTGTGGAAGCATCATCTTGTCCAGGGACAGCAGTGTTTACTGGACCAGCTGATAAGTTGCCTGCTGCTTGTTCATTTTCCTTTCCTTCCACTCCTTTAAAACGCCACACTGAAGTGCAGATTTAGGTAGACATCAAAGCACGTGAATATAGAACTCAATTGTTTGGAAATTCCTTTTATGATCTGTTTGCTCTTAGCATCAAGCCCCTTTTATCTGTAGTCTCTCAAATTTTATTACCCATCTCCCCACTCCCAGAATTACCTTCAACCTCTTGATCACTTAAATATGCTAAAGAGATGAACTGGGACAGAGTCTCCAGCTCAGATTTTGAGTCCCGTATCTGCCACTTATCTGGAGCTCTCTGACCTTGAGCAAGTTACTTTTTCCTGAGTGATGAACTTCTCACTCCTACAGAACGAGGGATGCCACTAAGCATATCTGCTCCCCAAGGTTGCTGTGAAGGCCCCACAAGCTGCTGGCTGTGATGTCACCATGTAAGAGGTAGAGTCAGTGCCTATGATCACTGGTTATTTTGCATTATTGGCCCCATGGGAGGCTCTGAAGGTCACAGCACCTGGGAGCCATGTGGAAGGACAAACCAAATCATTGATTCTTTTAGGGTTTTTAGAGTTCCAAGAAAACTAGACTTGCTGATTGGTCACCTCCGGGGATCCTTTGTCAGCATTTTCCATCTTGCTTTAGAGATGAGGAAGTCAATGTTCAACACTAAAATGCTTGTCCAGTTCTCCATAAGTCTTGGCCAGTCAGTGCCATTGGACATTGGACACTGAATTTCCTTATCAGAAATTCCTTATGTTGAATTTATATAATCTAATTAAGTCATCTAATCTGGGTACTGTTTCCAAAACTCTTTCCCATAAGTAATATAAATGCAAGCATAACAGAATAAAAGAACAGAGGGAAACCATCTACCCAAATAAAGTATTTAGAATATAAAGAGCTGATTCTATTTTTCTACTTAAGCTTCACTGGAAGATTCTTTTCCAAGCAAAGAAAAACTTTGCTTTTGTTCTACCCCCTTTGTCCTGGTCATCTCGGATTTGATTCTAGGGAGAAGGATTTCCTTGTTGATGAAAGAATGATTGATTTTTAAGTTCATGAAATGGAACTCCTGCCAGGACTCTACCAGCCAAGGCAGTTAATGCAACAAACCGCTGAGCAGGCTGCCAGTAAGCCCCTGCTGTCCCCCCCACTGTTTGGGGATTCACTTGGTCAGGGTGGTGTGAAAGCTCTGAAACCATCATAGTGCCAAGTTCCCTGTTGGACATTTGAATAGGGCAGTGCTCTGCAGTTTCAACAGTTTCTCTTTTGCAGTGTAAAACTGATCATTTGGAGGTAATTAACCTTGCTAGTCCTCATTTTTTTCATCTGAAAATTGCATGCCTTACCTGGGATACTGTGAAGACTACGCACAACATCCTATTTCGCACGTCAGCACGGTGCTGGCAGAAAGGCATCAAATGTGAGTGGATCTTATCCTCCCTTTTGTATTTGCATCAATTCAATTTAACCAGTATTTATTCAAAGTCCCAAGACCCAGCTAGCACTGGGAGGGATGCAATGATAAACAAAATGGTCTTCACTCTTGAGTGGTATACACGCTAGGAGGGCTGATGAAACAAGCACATGAATGACTGTAACACAAGGGAAAATATGAGACCTGCATAACAAGGCAACAATCAAACTTCTAAAGAAGCGCAGAGGAAGGAGAAAGTGATTCATGCTGGGGAGATCTCTTAAGATACCATGGAGGACATGGCATGGGCTCTATCTTTTAAAAAAAATCATAAGAGATCCACTGTGTAGATGAGGAAGAAGGGCATTCTAAGTGAAAAAAATGGAAAGAGCAAAGCATGGAAGGCGAAAGTGAAAGGTTTTAGGAAAGAATGGTTAGCCCAGGGAGTATGAAAAGGGCTGTACATGAGGGGAACTGTGAGAGGTCAAGCTCAAAGAGAAGGCAAGATTGTATGGCCTTGAATGCCATGCAAAGAGTTTAGATCTTGTGACCAGGGCCAGGGTGTCTGCCCTTTTCCTGTCACGGCACACATAGAAAATAACCATGTGTGTACAGCACACTGGAGTGAGTGGATGAGACAACCTTTGGCTAGAGGCCACAGCCTGGAGCTCCCCAAAGGCCAAGGGATCACTATCTCAGCAAACCTATAATTGACTTATAGCACAGCTGGATCCCATGGCACATGGACAAGAAGTGGGGTAGGAGATCTCGGCTCTAATCGATGGGAACTAGGGAGGTTTTCTGAACAGGGGAGCTTACAGTACCAGAACTTAGCATTAAATAGTCAACTTTCCAAGCCATAGGTACATATGTCATGGCTGAAGTCCAGAAATGGTGAACGTCTGCAGAGGAAAAGAAATCATTCTACACTGGATTTCTGTTTAACTTTCTATTTGCAAAGCTCATTGTTCAAATAAAGATACCTGACCCAATGGATATCTTAATATTTGAATTGCCATTCACATCCAACTTCTTATTGGGAAATGCAAGGCTTATGAAATTAAAACATGTTCATGCCTGAATGGCTTAAATCAGCACATTGGCCTTCCAAAATAGGAAGGTTACAGCAATAAACTTGGTAAGTGTTTTTCCTAACTGCAGATCTTTGCTTAAATGTGGTTCTTTGGCTGCAAGATATATTCTCAATTTTTCTGACGTTTTTACTTAGAGAAACTTTAAATATGTACACAAAACTATAAAGGAAATTATAAAGGAAAAAAACTTTGCAAGTAGCCTGAAAGGATTATCCAAGTTTTGCTTTTTTAATTGTTAAATGTTATCCTTAAATGTTAAGTAACTCTTGTGTCTGGCTAGGTTATTGGAAAGTTCTCCAGAATTCCTATGAATATTCATTCATTTTATTTTTCCTTTATGTCATGTTCCACTTGTATCTTACAGGAAAACCTGATATACATAAATCTAATGAATCAAAGATGGAAAAGAAAATTGAAACCCCAAATTAAAGCAGGAGCAGTCATATTTTATTTTGTCTATATGTTATCTTTAATGATGGAGAAGGCAATGGCACCCCACTCCAGTACTCTTGCCTGGAAAATCCCACAGACAGAGGAGCCTGGTAGGCTGCAGTCCATGGGGTCCTGAAGAGTCAGACACGACTGAGTGACTTCACTTTCACTTTTCACTTTCATGTATTAGAGAAGGAAATGGCAGCCCACTCCAGTGTTCTTGCCTGGAGAATCCCAGGGACAGGGGAGCCTGGTGGACTGCCGTCTATGGGGTCGCACAGAGTCGGACACGACTGAAGTGACTTAGCTTATCTTTAATGAAGATGATGAAAACTAAATTAAAATGTGTTAGTCCTGAAAGATAAATAACACGTATGACAATCTCTTTTATCTTATTCTCTCTCAAGCTCTCACTTTAATTTTCATCTTGTTCTCTCTCAAGCTCTCACTTTAATTTTCGTGGAAGGAATTTAAATTCCTACTTAAATGATGCTATCTTTAATTGTTTTATCTCAGATCTCAAAGATAATTTTAAGTGGGTTTGAATTGCTAGACAGAGTTAATATGAGTTGCCAGACTATAAACAAATATACTAATACACACAAACATACGAAGACATAAACATGCATGTTTTGTGTATGTACGTGTATCTATATATGCTGCTGCTGCTAAATCACTTCAGTCGTGTCCGACTCTGTGCAACCCCATAGACGGCAGTCCACCAAGCTCCCCCGTCCCTGGGATTCTCCAGGCAAGAACACTGGAGTGGGTTGCCATTTCCTTCTCCAATGCATGAAAGTGAAAAGTGAAAGTGAAGTTGCTCAGTCATGGCCAACTCTTAGCAACCCCATGGACTGCAGCCTACCAGGCTCCTCCGTCCATGGGATTTGCCAGGCAAGAGTACTGGAGTGGGGTGCCATTGCCTTCTCCAATATGTATATATAAATGTCTATAATTGTTTTGTGCTGGAATCAGCCCCCACTGGCCCAATGAGACCTGAGAATATGTATCTCCTCCCCAACCCCTAGTCCTATGACATCAAATTGGTACCATGAGATAGACCATGGTGGAATATTTATATCATGGAAATCAGAAAACACTATAAAATGAGACTTTCCCCCCCAGAGCGCCTGTTATTAAACATTTGTCAGCATACCTTGAGTGTATATGTATACACATGTGTTTATGCACAAAAATTTGCATCTGTGTATATACATACACAAAGACATATAAGATTAAGTAGCATAAGAAGAGATGAGAGGATATAAAAGAAGAGACTTCATTATCAGGAAAACAAGCGAACACTGACAAGAAGGTGGCAAAGCACAGTGTGTATCCAGGATCACAGAATCTTATGTTTTGGTCAGAGTGAAAAATGTGTGAGGAAGAAAAAAGTGGGAGGTCAGGCTGGAAAGGTTTCTTGGAGACTGGATATAAAAGGCACAGAAAACTGACATACTAGACGCGAAAATTCCCAGCATGTCTTAAGAATGTTACTTGTGTAAGTAATCAGAAAGACAGATTGAAAGGAGCGGACATCAGTCAGAGAACTAGATGTTTGAATTAATGATTTTGAAGGTACTTATGAGTGATTAGATCTGAGGTGGTGGGGCTTCCTTGATGGCTCAGCAGAGAAAAGAAACCGCCTGCAATCAGGAGACACAGGAGATGCCGGTTCGTTCCCTGGGTTGGGAAGGTGGGTAAAGAGAAGGGGAGAAGGCATCGTAGATGAGGGGAGGGCAGAACTGAGAGGCCCTGGTGTTGGAAAGCTCGTCCTCATGGCTAGAAAGTGCCCCAGGATGACAATCCAAAGGAAGCCTATGAGCCAAGAGCCCAAGTCATGAAATGGTGTCATAGTTGAACAGCATGATCTTTAAAGATGCAGGGGTTTTGCCTCATATTCACAAGCAGAAGAGAAGTACTCCAGGGCATCAGGTTGACAAGATTAGAAGGTGACTATAACCTCTAACTTTCCCAGCCTATATAATTCTAAAGATACCCTCAAGATGCCTTTGATTTTGCAGATGGTTAATGTTTTTGTGGTCTTCTCTACTTTTTAGGATACTGATTCTCCAACTACTTGTATTAACCCAGCCAGAAAATGAGCTCCTTCTCTGAGTTCCACCACGTAAAACTTTACTCTCCCTAGGGATTTGAGAGCATGATAGACTTTCCTAAAGATTTGGGGCCTGTTTGGAAGCAAGGGAGAACACACTTACAAATAAGCAGCACAAACAATTGCAAATTAAATCATAAGCATCACTGTCCTTGAAATGTCCCCAGGCCAACCCAGCTGTGAGTTGGAGCTTCATGCCACTTTACCTTACCTGGCCTCAGCCTCTCTCCATCTCATTGGTTCCTCTCTCTCTTCTCTTCTCTTGTCTCTCAAACCCTATCCAGTCTAAAAAAATATATTATTTTAATTGCTTAGATCAACTTGCTAACATCTCCATTTTCCAAATGGAAGATAGAAAAGATTCACTGGCAGTTGAATAAGTAGCCCAGTATCACTGAGCTGAAATCAGATGACCCTCTCTCTCCTCACCTAGAAAAATAAGAAAATTCCTTTTCTTCTGCATGCAGAGGAATTGTTCTCTCTTCCCTAAAGCTATCAGCCTTTCCAGGTTATAGGGATTCCACATATTTTTGCAGGTTGATTCTTCCCCAAGGGAAATCCTGGTGTCAGATGTTAAAATACAATAGTAATCCTTTATTCCATGTCATCACTCCTATTTGTAACACTATCTCTTACCATTCTTTCATCCTAATCAGGCTAGTAGGTCGCAGTCCTGCAGTGCAGGTAATCAGTGTGCTCTGGCCACATCAAGAACTAGAGAAAAAAGCCAGATTGTACTAAAAAGGTCACAAAGCCTTTACGTAACTATCAGTTACACAATCTTTTAGGAAAAGAGACTCCATATGGCAATTTTCTGTCCAAGTCACTATAATTTTTACCACCGCCACTGAGTGAAACCAAGCTATTATAATCGCCATCACTTATCTGGCCAAAGGCCAGCGTTTGAGCCAAATGAAAGGCAAGCTTGTATGAGCTGGACAGGAGGAAGCCAGCTGATGATGTACGTGAACTCTGCATGAATGCCTATTGGTACACTATCTCAATCAAATCCTTTCTTCAGGCAATCAAGGCTAGAATCACTCATGAGAAAGTGAATGTTCTCAAATGTGTGTGTATGTGCTCAATCATGTCCGACTCTGCAACCCCATGGACTGTAGCCCACCAGAGCCCTCTGTCCATGGGATTATCCCAGCAAGAATATTGGAGCAGGTGGCCATTTCCTCCCCAAGAGGATTTTCCCCACCCAGAGATGGAACCCGTGCCTCCTGCAGCTCCTGCATTGGCAGGCAGATTCTTTAGCACTGCACCATCTGGGAAGTTCTGAAATGGATTTAATGTAACTTTGGCAGTTTCTATCACCTTTTTCACCGATTGCCTTTCTTTCTTACCCCCAACTTGAATCCTCCATCAACTTCCTAAGTTGTTTCTTCTGTTTACTTATAGGGTGTAAGTAAACTTACACCCTGTAAATTTAATTTAGAGCCTAAATTACTGTAGGCTCTTATTATTTAAATAGAAGGCAACAAGGTCTAGGCATCTAAGTTGGGTGGATAATCCAGTGATCAAATCTGTCTAAGTGGTCCTCCAGTTTAACTCAGTTGCCTTGTATCTGCTGCCTAGACTGTTTGAAGATGGCTTCTCTGAAAATGCAAAATTAAGATTTGTATCCAACACCCCACACACAGTCTCTGATCCTCCTCACCCCTCCCCCTTTATTTCAGCAACTGAAGAGGCTGCCAGTCCCACTGGGACTCTGAAAAGTTTCTTGAGGTATAATTTCCAGTGCTTCCCCTAAGACCCATACCAAGTACCTCTTACTTCATGGCCTGAGGCTTCTCTATCACAGCAAAGCTCGATGTGGACAGGAGCAAACACAACCTAGAAATGTAGGAGAGGTTACCCCCAGGGATTTCCTGTAACCGATGGAGAATGGAAGCTAATGGATAAGTGCTTCTGACAATTGTGTTGTCTTATAAGAATACTGTTCTGAGATATATTTAGTAAGATTTCTAACAAGGCTGTGACAGAGGACCAATTGCCCCAAACTGGACAACTTGAAAGTGAAAGTGTTAGTTGCTCAGTTGTGTCTGACTCTTTGCGACCCTATGGACTGTTGCCCACAAGGCTCCTCTGTCCATGGGATTCTCCAGACAAGAATACTGGAGTGGGTTGTCATTCCATTCTCCAGGGGATTTTCCTGACCCAGGGATCAAACCCAGATCTCCTGCAATGCAGGCAGATTCTTTACCACAAAGCCATGGACAGAGGACCAATCACCCCAAACCGGACAACTTAACCCTTCTAATAATGCTTTTTCCTGCTTCCTGTTTTCTTCTCTACACCTCTCTCTGAGAATACTTAAAAATATCTACATGTAAGACTCTACTTCAGGCTCCCCTTTAGGAGAAGTGCATCAGTTGTAAGGCAAAACACTGTACCTCATAACTGGTTTTAGGATAAGAATTTTGTCTTCCCTAATATTATGCTTTCACATGTACAGTGTTCTCAATGAATGGATGTGTGGTGGTACAGGTCCTCAGATCCAGCAGGACTGCTGCTGCCAACTTGGCCCTCAAAGTCTGAGTTACTAGGAAATAGCCCATTAAGAGCTGAGTAATCAGACAATATGAATGAATTGCATCTTCATTACTGTATGAGATGACATATGGTAAGGTATAGTATGGTACGTACAGTTTTTAGTGAATTGAAGAACATTATTTTATTCTTAAAACTATCATTGGTGATATGAAGGGAAGGGATTACAGAAATACTTTCATTTTCACATGAAAGTTTTGAAATAATCCAAAATGTGTATGAATTACAGTATTACTTTTCATATTTGCCCAAGGTATCTTTTTTCTACTCCATTATTTTCAATCTTTTTATATCATTTTATTTTAGAGTATGACTTTTGAAAGCAAATAGATTTTGAGTTCTTTTTTTCTAATCTAGTAACCTCTATATTTTTAATGGAGGGGAGGAATCCACTTACATTTATTAAACTTACTGGTATATTTGAATTTATTTATTCTATTACCTTTAACATTTTTTTCTAGTCATAAATTCATCCAAAAGGCAGAGATAATTCTTTAAAAGGATGGTAAAGTTTCCTTCAGTCATTCTCTTTTTTTCCTCATTAAGTTTCAAAGTTACTGGCCGCATTTTTACTTTTCGTGGTTATTAGGTACGTATATTTTTAAAACTATTTAAATATTTCTTCCTGAAGTTATTCTATCCTCATTCTGAACAAATGAAACACCTGAACATACTTGAGTTACTTTTTCAACATTATTTTGTATTATAATATTGTTGGGGCTTCCTTGGTAGCTCAGTCGGTAAAGAATCTGCTTGCAGGAGACCTGGGTTCGACCCCTGGATCTGGAAGATCTCCTGGAAAAGGAAAAGGGCACCCATTCCAGGATTCTTGCCCAGAGAATTTCATGGGCAGAGGAGCCTGGTGGATTACAGTCCAAGGGGGTCACAAAGAGTCAGACACGACTGAGCTACAAAACCACCACCACCATAATATTGTCAAAATTTTGTTTTACCCATTTTAAACACACGTACACACATACTCACACATACATGTCATTTTTATGTCAATTTTTACTAAAATTTACCAATGTAAAAAGTTGATTTCTGTGTTTACAGATGTATCTTTAATTCCATGCATTTTATTTGAGTTTGCTCTTCCTTTTGTTGAAGTAAATACAATAACAGTTTTTTCACTATAAATGGTAAATTTCTTTAGTTTTGTATGTCAGAAACTACCATTATTTCATCCTTAGCCTTGAATAAGAGTTTTGGATATAAAAGCTGATTATTTGGATATAAAATTTTGATAATCATTTTTCTTAGAATATTTATGGTTGGTTTTGTTCCAAGTTCTGGTTGTATCTATCGCTGCCAATAAGAAATCTGCCATCAGACTAGTAGCTATTCTTGAGAATAATCTGTCTTTTCATTTTGAAAACTTAATTTTTTTTCTCTTTATTTCTAATGTTCTGCAGTTTCACTGTAATATATCTCAACGTAGGTTTATTAGTTTCATTTTCACCTTTTGGAGTACATTTTCAATATGAGAACTCATGTTCTTTTTCAGTTTGTCTTTTAACTCTTTATTTACAACTGTTGTACAATTCTTGATCTCTTCTTCTAGAATGCCAATAAAGGAGAGGCTCAGAGTCTCCAATATGGGCACTTCACTGTTCACTAAGGTTTTTATTTGTCTCCAGGTTTCATTGACTGAATTTCTCAGGGTTGTGCTATGCTTAGTCACTCCGTCATGTCCAGCTCTTTGTAACCCTATGGACTGTAGACAACCAGGCTCCTCTGTCCATGGGGATTCTCCAGGCAAGACTACTAGAGTGGGTTGCCATGCCCTCCTCCAGGGAATCTTCCCAACCCAGGGATCAAAGCCAGGTCTCCCACATAGCAGGCGAATTCTTTACCAATTGAGCCAGCAGGGAAGTCCAAGAATACTAGAATGGGTAGCTATCTCTTCTCCAGGTGATCTTCCCTAGCTGGGACTTGAACCGGGGTATCCTGCATTGCAGGCGGATTCTTTACCAGCTGAGCTACCAGAGAAGCCCAAATTTCTCAGTATCACCCACTAATTCATAATTTTATCTCTGTATCCAGTCCAAAGTTTACTTCATTTACCAAATATTTTATTTAATAACTAAATTTTATATTTCCAAGATTTCTACCTGGTTTTTTAAAGCATCTATTCTTAACACATTTCTTTCTGTTATATTTGCATGTATGTATGTATTTCTGTCTGTAATTTAAAATATCTATTGAGGTCCTCAGGTTTGATAAAATTAACTTCATTTTCAGAAAATTCATGTTCCAATGATTGATTTTATTACATGTTTTTCTTAGCATGTATTTTGGAATTCTGGTGTGCAGGCATAATTCTGAGTGGAAAGTTTTAAGAATCTGTTTGTGGGATTTTTCTCTCTCTCTTCCTTCTCCAGGCTCCCTTCCCTATTTAGTGGTTTCATAGCTGACTCCCTCAGGTGCCACTGGCCTTGCACTGAACCTCGCCAGGCACAGAGCTTGCACAAGGATGGTTTTGGAAAGAACTGCAGATCCATCTACCCACCCAAAGGGCATCTTGGTTCATAGGACTACATCAGCAGGATTTCCTTCGTTCAGAAACTTCCCTAAACCACAGCTTCTGGCAGAGGTCTCAACCTCCTTTCATAGCCGCAAAACCTCACCCTCTCTTTTCATTTCAGGGGAGTCTGAATCCTGTCCCCTCTCTTTTAAAATACTTTTTTGTTCCCATTATCCTTGTCAAAGCTAAACCTTCAGCTCCAACTCAAAGCTCAAAAAGCTCATAGCTTTAGCCGTGCTCACCACATTCAAATGTCTTCCATTTCATGAGAATTGTTCATGAGGGTATTTATCTTGTTTTCTAATCTGGCTATGTCTTTTTTATTTTCTCAATATATGTGTTTGGCATAGAAGGGATTACTCAAGCATGAACTTCTTGAGCCATTTTGCAAGAAGTTTTTTATTTACTTTTATATGCAAGAATAAAAAATACACTTACTTTTGTTTTAAAGTAATGTAATCCTCTAAGACCTTACCTCTATTTAAAAAACATAAAATGGGAGCTCATTTTAAATTGTGAAAAATAGCTATAATTTTAATGTGTTTTTATTCTGTTAAACTGTTTGTTATCTCTGGAGTCATTTTTAAGATGTTGGTGGCAATGTGGTTTTACAGTAATTTTGGTTCTTGACTATTAAGTTATAAGTATATTCCATTTTCCAAAAAAACAAACATCAAACATAAGATAAAAAACCATCCTGGCAATATATTCTGTATGGACTAAATACTAGACTGAACACAGTAAGTGTAAAGTTAATGACTAGTTTGGAGAGCCACAAAAATATATGCCAAGATTCTCCATTTAAACTGTAGGATAGAATATTTGAAATATGCCTATCTATAGATCTTTGGCCCAAACTTTTTAAAAGGCAATTTCTTTGGCAAACACTCCATTTGAAAAATAAAATAAAAAACACTCAAAATATAAAAGTCTTCATCTTTATTTGATCCTAAACATATATAAAATTTTTACATTTTTTTTCACTTTGCTAACTCTCATTTTTTGTGCAAAGTGCTAAAACAAACAAGCAAACAAACTCTTAATCTAACAGTAGAATTTTGAACCAATGACACCTGTTCCCTTTTCCATGGAAAATGTTATTCCTCCCCAGGATTATTGCTTTCTCTACTATGGCTGATTGCTCACTCTCCATCTCCCTATTCTGGAATCTTGCTAAAGAAGACTCTGTATTGTTTTGCTCAGATACAATAAAATTTAACAGCCTGCAGGGTAGTAACTGGAATATCACTAACAGGCAAATCTGTGGTCATGAAGCACCCCCAAGCCAAATATCCTCGGCACTCCAAATGTCAGGTCACCTCACCCTGACACAGTTTCTGGTTGGGTGTGCTCCTCAGTGGGTCTGCTGGTCAAGGCCACATTTCTACATAGATTATGAACAAATAGTGTGGAAAGGTTCACCTGCAGACTCCTGCCTTCCCAGTAGAGGGGTCACTACTGGCATAAATTTCTACAGAAAGAAGGTGTCTGCCATAAACTGTTGTGTGATTTTACAGACACTGTTTAACTCCTCACTGCAAAGTCTGGGACATCTCTGTCCCTGCCCATCTCACAGCCTTGTGTAAGAATCCAAATGCTGTTATATTTAGAAGAGCTTTGAGGACTGAAAGTTCTCTATACATGTAAGGGTACTATTTGTGTTTATCCAGATCTGGATATGAGGTCATCCCATCCCATAATAAACAGCCTGACAGCTCAAACTTCCTGCTGCTGGTACATCATCATCCTCATTGTTTCATTACTGGGCTACAGCTACCTCGAAAAAGCTAACAAACAGTTCTTCACCTTCATTTTGTGTCCATTATGCTGATATACAACTGAGTTCATCATTATACAATTGTGCACAAAATTTTGTACAATTTATAACTGATGGCTACAGGAGAAAAATCGCCTCCTGTATATCGCACTGAAGAGTTTGCACAATCTGCCTTGAGCCTGCCTCTACAGTTTCACATTTTTTTCTAAAACTTTGTCTTAAATTCCTCCATCCCCTAGATGTATTAGCTATTAGACCTACTTAATATACCCCAGACATGTCATGATCTCACAAATCTCCATGCTTTTGTATACACTGTTCCCTAAGTCTCAAACTTCTTTGACCTACATAGTTCCTCATCCAACTGCTACATGTCTCAATTTTCCTTCTGTGAGATGCTTCTTTGAGTCCGTTGTAGACTGGACACACTTCACTTCAGGGTTTATCCCACTATATTATCCTCTATGTGTAATAGTCTGTCCCCTCTCTCTGTAGATCCAGGATCTGATTCATGAAGGGCAACTAGTAAACTTACTGAATGACTAAATTAGCTGAATTCCTTCATTCAAAACTACTGCTCTTATTGTTCTTATTGCTCATCTAGTATGTGTGAAATGTTGGACCACATATAACAAGGATACAAAATGACTTCTCCTGTCTTTAAAGAGCTTATATCTGTTCAGAGTGGTAACACATCCAAATCAAGGCAAATCTTCAAACCTGTCTCACTGTCCCAAGTCCTCTCAACAGAGGAATTTTTCTATTTTTACTATGTGGACCCTTCGGATGTTCCATCTCGAGTTTCTTTTACTTGGCCTAAAATTAAATGCAAGTAGTCCTGATGGAATTGTGGTGCCTTTTCTCTGGTTCCTGTCTATTGTTTCCCAAGAGCCCATGAGTATTGTGGTGAGCTGTCTCAATACCCAGGAGATGCCACACAACACTAAAAAATATTTTTTGATTGTGCCTAAATAGCAAACAGCAATGGACTCCCCAGCCATCTTCCTGCCACCTCAGAAGTTGCCTTTAATTCTGAAGAGTGATTTCCGTTTTGCATTTTTCCCTTTCAGATTAATAAAATCCCAAGGACCTGAGCTCTGATGAACTACCTATGGAATTTCCTTTTAGTTTATTTTTTTCCTCAAATTCAAGACATTTTATTTCACTTCCTCTCTGATTTTTTTCCCACAAATATTTTTATCTTTTTTGTAGTTTATCCAAACTTAATAGGCCTGCACACTGGTGATATGGAAAGCTTGGGTTGGCAAAAGATACTTTCTGGTGGTTGAATGCAGATTGCCAAAGAACACCCACGAGGCAGATACATTACAAAAGTAATTCCTCCCAGCTGATGAGCTACACAAAGGCGCCCCCTCCAGGCAGGGGAATTTCCAAAAAAGACACCCACTGGGGCAAATGATCACCAAAAGGCAGCCATTGGATCACACTGGCTACAACTCGGTGAGCAGGCGTGGGTTGTGTGAAAACCCCCAGTACCCTCTAGGCGGGCTGCTCATCACAGGTTGAGTTCCCTGGGAAGACAACTCCAAAATGGAGATGAATGAGCAGGTGGTTTATTAGGGAGCACCCTTAGAGCAACACCTGTGGGAGGGAAGGGAGGAGGGGGAGAGGAGGGAAGAAAGGGGAGGGAAGGCAAGGGACAGGATTAGACAGAGGGAGAAGCTGACCTGTGATGCAGTCACCACAGAAACCTCAAGGGAGCCTGCTGGGAGCTGTGAAGCCAAGAAGAGCATTCAGAACTGTCTAAGGTTGGGGCAAGGGGACTGGGTCTTTAGACTCCCATGTTGGCTAGTCTGTGGATGCAAGCAGCCCCCTCCCCCCTGAAAGACTCTCCCTGGCAGAGTCAGTTGTAAAAGGAAGCTGGCAGCTGAGAGCATAGCTCTGTTGGCAGCAAGCCCAGCAAATGGGCACCTGATGGAGACTCTAGGCAGAGTGCTGGAGTTGCCAGCACAGATCTGCACAACAGTGTTCATCCTTTCAGCTCTGATGGCCCTCCAGCATGGCTCTCCACATTAGCATCTCCTCACCTTGTGTGATGGTGTCAGCAGATTTGTCAGTACGATACAGTCAGACCCGATGTTCTCTGAGATCTTGAGGAGAATGGAAGAAAATGAGGTAAACCCATATGCCACCATCCTTTTCAGCTTTGAGATCTGTTCTTTAGATGGCCCCACCCAGGTATCAAGGACCTATGGAAGGTGCAGTTCTTCCTTACACAGAGAAAAGATGTGTGAATTGAAAGATGGCTCTGGTCACCTCTCATTGCCACTGTCAGCAATAACCAGGCTCTTCCTTTGATCCCTGAATCCTAGTTAACACAGGGCATGGCCGGGGCATGTGAATTCAGCCTTCTCCAGGAGAGGCAGGGTGGTTTTCATGTCTTGCCAAGTGAGGGTTGGACATGGGGTCTCATAAGAGAGTCTTTGGGTTCTACATGGTGCTTGGTGTTAAGGGTTTATGTTGAGAAGGTAAATGCCAAAGAAGGAAAGCCTGCTTATACCTGCTATCTCTTCACTAATTGAGAGAGCGGAAGTTCCAGTACCTTTTCCCTTCACCTATCACTGGCGAGCTACTGTCCATGGGGCCACAAGATTCAGACACGACTTAGCAACTAAACAAAAACAACAACAACAAATCCCTGCTCTTAGTCAACCACACCCTACACTTGTAAAATGAAGTTGAAGAGAAATCCACAAAAGGAAAACTTTGCTTTATACAATTTTCCCTGATGAAGCAAACCACCTTAAAACTAAAAATTTAACACACATTAATGTGAAGAAAGCTGAGCGCGAAAGAATTGATGTTTTTGAACTGTGGTGTTGGAGAAGACTCTTGAGAGTCCCTTGGACTGCAAGGAGATCCAACCAGTCCATTCTGAAGGAGATCAGCCTTGGGTGTTATTTGGAAGGAATGATGCTAAAACTGAAACTCCAGTACTTTAGCCACCTCATGCGAAGAGTTGACTCATTGGAAAAGACTCTGATGCTGTGGGAAGGATTAGGGGCAGGAGGAGAAGGGGACGACAGAGGATAAGATGGCTGGATGGCATTACCGACTTGACGGACTTGAGTTTGAGTGAATTCCGGGAGTTGGTGATGGACAGGGAGGCCTGGCGTGCTGCGATTCATGGGGTCACAAAGAGTCAGACAGGACTGAGCGACTGAACTGAACTAAACTGAACTGAATCCTTACTATATGCCAAGCACTGGTCTACTTCCTAGAGATAAATGATGAGAGAAAACAGTTAGATGCAATTTCTATCTTCATGGAGCTTATAGTCTCAGGAAAAGATCTAGTGTGTTCTTAATTGCTAGATAATCGCATCTCATAAATGACTGCAGAGAAACTGCATATATTTGGACAGCATATCAGAAAGTAATTTAGCCACATCCCAGCTGTGGATGTGACTGGTGATAGAAGCAAGGTCCAATCCTGTAAAGAGCAATATTGCATAGGAACCTGGAATGTTAGGTCCATGAATCAAGGCAAATTGGAAGTAGTCAAACAGGAGATGGCAAGAGTGAACATCGACATTCTAGGAATCAGCGAACTAAAATGGACTGGAATGGGTGAATTTAACTCAGATGACCATTTTATCTACTACTGTTGGCAGGAATCCCTTAGAAGAAATGGAGTAGCTATCATAGTCAACAAAAGAGTCCGAAATACAGTACTTGGATACAATCTCAAAAATGACAGGATGATCTCTGTTCATTTCCAAGGCAAACCATTCACTATCACAGTAATCCAAGTCTATGCCCCAACCAGTAATGCTGAAGAAGCTGAAGTTGAACAGTTCTATGAAGATCTCCAAGACCTTTTAGAACTAACACCCAAAAAAGATGTCCTTTTCATTATAGGGGACTGGAATGCAAAGGTAAGAAGTCAAGAAACACCTGGGGTAACAGGCAAATTTGGCCTTGGAATACGGAATGAAGCAGGGCAAAGACTGATAGACTTTTCCAAGAGAACTCACTGGTCATAGCAAACACCCTCTTCCAACAACACAAGAGAAGACTCTACACATGGAC